>NC_091486.1:54690726-55035226 GCF_947461875.1 Haliaeetus albicilla | reverse complement strand
TAACCCTAACCCCTAACCCCAACCCTAATGGCTAACCCTAACGGCCTAACCCTACCCCTAACGGCCCTAACCACCTAACCCCAACCCCTAACGGCCCTAACCCCCCAACCCTAATGGCCCTAACCCTCTAACCCTAACCCCCTAAACCCTAACCCCAACCCTAAACCTAACCCCTAACCCTAACCCCCTAAGCCCCTAACCCCTAACCCTGACCCCAACCCCTAACCCTAATGACCCTAATCCTAATGACCCTAACCCAAAACCCTAATGGCCCTAACCACTAACCGCTACCCTAACCCCCTAACCCCAACCCTAACGGCCCTAACCCCCTAAGCCTAACCCCCTAAGCCCCTAACCCTAAACCCTAACGCCCTAACCCCAAACCCAACCCTAACCGCGCCCTAACCCCTAACGCCCTAACCCTAAACCCAACCCTAACCGCGCCCTAACCCTAATGGCCCTAACCCCCTAACCCTAATCCCTAACCCCCTAACCCCTAACCCTAACAGCCCCAAACCCTAACCCCCCCAACCATAACCCCTAATCTATGTGACTAATCCTAACCCCTAACTCTAACCGCCCTAACCCCAACCCCTAACACCCTAACCCTAATGACCCTCACCCCTAGCCCTAACCCTAACCCCAACCCCTAACCCCCCAAGCCCCACTCCTAACCCCCTAACCCTAACGGCCCTAACGCCTAACCCTAACAGCCCTAACACCTAACCCTAACGGCCCTAACACCTAACCCTGACCCCCTAACGACCCTAACCCAACACCCTAACCCCAACCCCCCTGGCCCTAACCCTAACGGACCCTAACCCTAATGGACCCTAACCCTAATCTGCTAACCCCTAACCCCCTGACCCTAATGACCCTAACGACCCTGACCCCCAACCCAACCCTAAACCCTTACCCCCTAACCCTAACCGCCCTAATCCTGGCCCTAATCCTAACCCCTACCCCCAACCCCCAACCATAACCCCCAACCCCCGACCCTAACCCTAACAACCCTGACCCCAATGACCCCAATGGTGACTAGCCCTAACCCCCTAACCCTAATGGCTCCCCTGACCCCCTACCGCTAACAGCCCTAACCCCAGCCCCTTAACCCTAATCCCCTAACCCTACCCCCACACCCTACCCCTTAACCCTTACCCCTAACCCTACCCCTTACCCCTTACCCTATCCCTTAACCCTAACCTAACATGACAAATTCTGGGGGCACCTCCTAACCTACAATTTCACAGAGACCCTGAGCTCTGCTACATGCCCACAAAATAAAGTCAAGTCCCAAGGCTTGTAATCTACGAGGGGCCTGCCACGAGCTGCAAAGATTCTAGGGACAATATGGCATTCTACAGGCAATGAGGAAAGGCGACGAGGCATCCCAGACCCTGAAAGGCACTGTGCCTCACAGCCCTTCTGCTTTCTTCAGAAATACTAAATCTCCATATACAAATACATACAAGATGCTCACCCTAACCCCTGCTAAACAATGTCACCATCGGTCCCATTAAGAGAGATATCAGCAACTTACACGGCATACAGCAGAACTGGTGAAAAAAACAAGGCTCCTTTTTCAATAAAGTTGGGAATTCCAGGAAAACACAATGCATGAAGAATTAAAACAAACAAAGCAAGCATACTATTAAACCATCTTTCTACCCCCAAACACTCAAAACAAAATTACTGACCTGAAAAAAAGAAAGGAAAACAACAAAAAAAAGGCTGCATAAAAGTGTTACTTTCTACCACACATGCTGCTGAACCTTGACTGGTCCTGAAGCTCTTACCTCAGGCAGACACCTCTTCCCAAAGGGCTGAGCCAGCTCAAAAGCTGCAAAGGACTCAAGCAAGAGCTGAGCACCAACACCAGAGAAACCCAGGAGCACAAGGAGCTCCCTCAGCAGAGGCTGTGGCTCAAATACCCCCAGCCTCCGCCCACCACCCTTAGCACAATCACCTGGGAAAGGGGAAGGGCAAACCACCAGAAGTTATAAAGTCAGCTGGAGGAGCAGCAGCACTGTTCCCACCTGCCTTAAATTTACAGCAAATGAGGCCCTGAAGAGAGAAAGCAACACTTACTGGCAAAGACAATACCTGCTCCTGTACTACAGCTACAACTATTGCATCAGCATTGTGACCAGGTAAGGAGTTCAACTTAATTTTTCTGAGGCATAGACAGAAAAAGATACATATGTCTCTAAACTAGGTAGGAAATTAGCTCGTTAAATGCAATAACAATGTAGTTATTAAAATCACATCAGTCACTGGCGAAGCCAGCAGACACAATGGTAACTCGGTGGCTAAGCGCTAGATTGAGGCGGACCGGGAGGTTCCCAAGGCGCAGGAGCCTCAAACAAACAAACAGAGCATACCACTAAACCATCTTTCTACCCCCAAACACTCAAAACAAAATTACTGACCTGAAAAAAAGAAAGGAAAACAACAAAAAAAAGGCTGCATAAAAGTGTTACTTTCTACCACACATGCTGCTGAACCTTGACTGGTCCTGAAGCTCTTACCTCAGGCAGACACCTCTTCCCAAAGGGCTGAGCCAGCTCAAAAGCTGCAAAGGACTCAAGCAAGAGCTGAGCACCAACACCAGAGAAACCCAGGAGCACAAGGAGCTCCCTCAGCAGAGGCTGTGGCTCAAATACCCCCAGCCTCCGCCCACCACCCTTAGCACAATCACCTGGGAAAGGGGAAGGGCAAACCACCAGAAGTTATAAAGTCAGCTGGAGGAGCAGCAGCACTGTTCCCACCTGCCTTAAATTTACAGCAAATGAGGCCCTGAAGAGAGAAAGCAACACTTACTGGCAAAGACAATACCTGCTCCTGTACTACAGCTACAACTATTGCATCAGCATTGTGACCAGGTAAGGAGTTCAACTTAATTTTTCTGAGGCATAGACAGAAAAAGATACATATGTCTCTAAACTAGGTAGGAAATTAGCTCGTTAAATGCAATAACAATGTAGTTATTAAAATCACATCAGTCACTGGCGAAGCCAGCAGACACAATGGTAACTCGGTGGCTAAGCGCTAGATTGAGGCGGACCGGGAGGTTCCCAAGGCGCAGGAGCCTCAAACAAACAAACAGAGCATACCACTAAACCATCTTTCTACCCCCAAACACTCAAAACAAAATTACTGACCTGAAAAAAAGAAAGGAAAACAACAAAAAAAAGGCTGCATAAAAGTGTTACTTTCTACCACACATGCTGCTGAACCTTGACTGGTCCTGAAGCTCTTACCTCAGGCAGACACCTCTTCCCAAAGGGCTGAGCCAGCTCAAAAGCTGCAAAGGACTCAAGCAAGAGCTGAGCACCAACACCAGAGAAACCCAGGAGCACAAGGAGCTCCCTCAGCAGAGGCTGTGGCTCAAATACCCCCAGCCTCCGCCCACCACCCTTAGCACAATCACCTGGGAAAGGGGAAGGGCAAACCACCAGAAGTTATAAAGTCAGCTGGAGGAGCAGCAGCACTGCTCTCACCTGCCTTAAATTTACAGCAAATGAGACCCTGAACAGAGAAAGCAACACTTACTGGCAAAGACAATACCTGCTCCTGTACTACAGCTACAACTATTGCATTGACAATGTCACCAGGTAAGGAGTTCAACTTAATTTTTCTGAGGCATAGACAGAAAAAGATACATGTGTCTCTAAACTAGGTAGGAAATTAGCTCGTTAAATGCAATAACAATGTAGTTATTAAAATCACATCAGTCACTGGCGAAGCCAGCAGACACAATGGTAACTCGGTGGCTAAGCGCTAGACTGAGGTGGAACGGGAGGTTCCCGAGGCCCAGGAGCCCCAGGGAAGAGCAGAGGGACCGTGCAGAGCTGGCAGCTCTCGCGAGAGGCTGATGCGGCGTGGGCATTGCCAGGGGCGACCGTGGAAGATTTAAAGGGCCCTGAGGAGCACCAGCAACCAGGAGCGTGGCAAACTGGGCGTGGTGCGTCAGAAAGGTGTGCCATGGTGCAGCAGTTTGTGCGGGTAGGGCGCAGCCCTCCCCCTTCCTAGCTCAAGAAGGCTACCGAAGCGGTGGGCATCGGCCTCAGAAGGAGACCCCGATATGGCTGCCACTCGGGTGAAAGCCATTGCTAGGAAAAACGTGGCGACACGGACAGAGCTCCCATGTAAACGTGCGGCTGTCCAGGTCTCTGGCCGCAGGGGGTGCCTGAGTCTATCGCTGATGCCGGAGGGCAGCGGGGACACCTCTTGTGCGAGATGTGACCAGGTAGATGATCTGCTCAGCCTGGTAGCAGAGCTGAAGGAGGAAGTGGAAAGGTTGAGGAGTATCAAGGAGTGTGAGAGGGAGATAGGTTGGTGGACCCACACCCTACCATCCCTGAGGCGGAGGCAGCAGATGGAGGCTCCGCGAGAAGCGGAGGTTCCCCTGCCCCCTTGCCACCGGGCAGGAGGGGACCTAAGAGATGGAGGGGAATGGATACAGGTCCCTGCTCGGGGAGGCAGGCGAGTCCCCTCCCGGTCTCCCTCACCTTCCCAGTTGCCCCTACGCAACAGGAATGGGGCTCTGGAACTTGAGGACCGGGTCAACGAAGATCAGGGTGTAGGTGAAGCCCTATGCAGGGAGGTGCCTAGGCTCAGTTGGGCAGCCCCATGCATTCTCACAGCCTCTGAAAAAAGAAAAAGGAGGGTAATTGTCGTAGGCGACTCCCTTCTGAGGGGGACAGAGGACCCAATATGCAGTCCTGACCCATGCCACAGGGAAGTCTGCTGCCTCCCTGGGGCCCGGTTGAAAGACATTACCGGGGAACTCCCGGGTCTGGTTCGGACCTCTGATTATTACCCATTGCTGGTTGTGCAGGTTGGCAGCGATGAGACTGCAGGGAGAAATCCAAAGGCAATCAAAAGGGACTTCAGGGCACTGGGGCGATTAGCGGAAGGAGCACAGGTAGTGTTTTCCTCAATCCCTTAGTGGCAGGGGAATATACTGAAAGGAACAGGAAACCACACCTGGTGATGATGTGGCTCAGAGGCTGGTGCCATCGGTGGCATTTGGGGTTTTTTGATCACGGGGAGGTTTACACGGCACCGGGCTTGCTAGCGACGGATGGTATCCAACTATCTCAAAGGGGTAAAAGAATCCTCGCTCGTGAGATGGCGGGGCTCATAGAGAGGGCTTTAAACTAGGTTTGAAGGGGGTAAGGGATAAGACTAGGTGCACCAGAGACGAGCCTGGGGGCAGCGTGCCGACGTTAGGGGTGGATTCGATAGGCCAGCTCGAATGCATCGATGCCAACACACGCAGCGTGGGCGATAAACAGGAGGAGCTGGAAGCCATCGTGCAGCAGGATAGATATGACTTAGCCGCCATCACGGAAACACGGAGGGATGACTCCCATGACCGGAGTGCTACGTCTTGGGCTTAGCGACCGTGAAATGATAGAATTCTCAATTCTTGGTGAGGCAAGGAAGGGGGTTAGCAAAACCACCGCTCTGGACTTCCGGAGGGCAAACTTTGGCCTCTTTGAGGCACTGGTTGAGAGAATCCCTTGGGAGACGGTCCTGAAGGGCAAAGGGGTCCAGGAGGGACGGACGTTCTTTAAGAAGGAAATCTTAACAGCTCAGGACCAGGCTATTCCCCCGTGCCGCAAGTCGAATCGCCGAGGAAAACGACGGGCCTGGCTGAACGGGGAGCTTTTTCTAGGAGTCAGGAAAAAAAGGAGAGTTTATCATCTCTGGAAGAAAGGGCGGGCAACTTGGGAGGAGTACAGGGATCTTGTTAGGTCATAGAGAAAGGAAATTAGAAAGACAAAAGCTCAGCTAGAACTAAATCTGTCCGCTGTCGTAAGAGACGACAAAAAATGTTTTTACAAATACGTTAACGGTAAAAAGAATCCCAAGGAGAATATCTGTCCTGCAACGGATACGGAAGGGAACGTTGCCACCAGAGATGAGGAAAAGGCTGAGGTACTTAATGCCTTCTTTGCCTCAGTCTTTAATAGGGAGACCAGTTATCCTCAGGGTACTCTGCCTCCTGAGCGGGAAGGTGAGGATGAAGAGCAGAATATACCCCCCCCCCCGCCTTAATGCAGGAGGAAATAGTTAGTGACCTACTACGCCATCTGGATGCTCACAAATCTATGGGACCAGATGGAATCCATCCCAGAGTACTGAGGGAACTGGCAGAGGTGCTTCCCAAGCTGCTCTCCCTCATCTATCGGCGATCCTGGTCAACGGGGGAGGTCCCAGAGGACTGGAGGCTTGCCAACGTGACGCCCATTTACGAGAAGGGTCGGAGGGAGGATCCGGGGAACTACGGGCCTGTCAGCCTGACCTCGGTACCGGGGAAGATTATGGAACGGTTTGTCTTGAGAGCGCTCACGTGGCACGTCCAGGACAAGCAGGGGATTGGGCCCGGTCAGCGTGGGTTTAGGAAAGGCGGGTTCTGCTTGACCAACCTGATCTCCTTCTATGACCGGGTGACCCGCCTGGTGGATGAGGGAAAGGCTGTGGATGTTACCTACCTTGACTTCAGCAAGGCCTTTGATACTGTCTCTCATGGCATGCTCCTTTCCTTGAGAAGCTGTCGTCTCCTGGCTTAGACAAGTGTACTCTTTGCTGGGTGAAAAACTGGCTGGATGGACGAGCCCAGAGGGTTGCGGTGAATGGGGTTAAATCCGGTCGGCGGCGGGTCGCTAGTGGTGTTCCCCAGGGCTCGGCGTTGGGCCCGGTTCTGCTTAACATCTTAATCGACGATTTGGACGAGGAGATCGAGTGCCCCCTCGGCAAGTTTGCAGACGACACCAAGTTGGGACGCAGGGCCGATCTCCTTGAGGATAGGAAGGCTCTACACAGATATCTGGACAGGCTGGATCAATGGGCCGAGGCCAACTGTATGAAGTTCAACGAGGCCGAGTGCCGGGTCCTGCGCTTTGGTCACGGCGACGCCGTGCAGCGCTATGGGGTTGAGGAAGAGTGGCTGGAAAGCTGCCCAACGGAGAAAGACCTGGGGGTGCTGGTTGACAGCCGGCTGACTATGAGCCAGCAGTGTGCCCAGGTGGCCAGGAAGGCCAACGGCATCCTGGCCTGTATCAGAAATAGTGTGGCCGGCAGGAGCAGGGAGGTAATCGTTCCCCTGTATTTGGCACTGGCGAGGCCGCACCTCGAGTACAGCGTTCAGTTTTGGGCCCCTCGCTACGGGAAAGACGTTGAGTTGCTGGAACGTGTCCGGAGAAGGGCAACCGAGTTGGTGAGGGGCCTGGAGCGTAAGTCTGATGAGGAACGGCTGCGGGAGCTGGGGTGGTTTAGTCTGGAGAAAAGGAGGCTGAGGGGAGACCTTATTGCTCTCTACAACTACCTGAAAGGAGATTGTAGCGAGGTGGGTACTGGTCTCTTCTATCAAGTAACTAGAGATAGGACGAGAGAAAATGGCCTGAAGTTGCGCCAGGGGAGGTTTAGCTTGGATAGCAGAAAAAAATTCTTTACTGAGAGGGTTGTCAGGCATTGGAACAGGCTGCCCAGGGTAGTGATGGAGTCACCATCCCTGCAGGTGTTCAAAACACACGTAGATGTGGCACTTTGGGACATGATTTAGTGGGCGTGGTGGTGTTGGGTTGATGGTTGGACTTAATGATCTTAGAGGTCCTTTCCAAATTTCATGATTCGATTCAATGCGATTTGATTCTATTCTAGGGAGCAGAACAGAGATCTAGCAAGAAAGGAAAAAAAGGAAGGGAGGGAGAACAAAGGGAGAGAGACACAAAGACTGGAAAAAGGACAAAGGGATGGCAGAGGAAAAAAATAGTGATAGGCTGCAGGACAGAGATGGAGGAGTTCAAAAAAGACACAGGGAGCATGACAGAATGAGAGTGAGAAAAAAGGGACAGAGCAGGACAGCACTGGAGGAAAAAACAACTGTGATAGGCTGTGAGAGAGATACGGAGGAAGAAAGAAAACAGAAGGAACAGATAGCTGGAGAGGGGGATACAGTTAGAAAGGATGGAAGAGGGAACGGAACAGAGAGAAAGACAAGAAAGATAGCAAGAGGAAGCAGGGCAGAGGGCCAGCAATAGAAGAAAAAAGGGACAGGGATCTGGACAGATGGAGAAAAAAGCAGAAGGAACAGATACAACATGATACGATGGGACAGGAAGTAAGAGAGAGCGACAGACGAGAATAATGACAAGAGATAGAGAGAGACTGTGAGAAACACGGCGGGGGGGGGGGAGAGAGAGATTAGGACCCCTGCACAGAGACAGAAGACATGAATAAAAAGAGTAGGGAGCACCACAAAGGGTCAGAGAAAGAGAAAAACAGGAAGGACAACGGGGACAGTGAGATACAGAATAAAACCCCCCACATATTATACACATATTATCCAGTAATCAAGCCCATTTCAGAGTTACACAGTACCTCAGCCCCTTTAAGAAAAGTAACACATTGACCGAGCCCAATTCGGCAGCACACAGAACCCGAGCCCCTTTCAAAGTCGGCGCACCGCGCCCGAGCCCCTTTCGGCGGCGCACCGCGCCCGAGCCCCTTTCGGCGGCGCACCGCGCCCGAGCCCCTTTCGGCGGCGCACCGCGCCCGAGCCCCTTTCGGCGGCGCACCGCGCCCGAGCCCCTTTCGGCGGCGCACCGCGCCCGAGCCCCTTTCGGCGGCGCACCGCGCCCGAGCCCCTTTCGGCGGCGCACCGCGCCCGAGCCCCTTTCGGCGGCGCACCGCGCCCGAGCCCCTTTCGGCGGCGCACCGCGCCCGAGCCCCTTTCGGCGGCGCACCGCGCCCGAGCCCCTTTCGGCGCCGCACCGCGCCCGAGCCCCTTTCGGCGCCGCACCGCGCCCGAGCCCCTTTCGGCGCCGCACCGCGCCCGAGCCCCTTTCGGCGCCGCACCGCGCCCGAGCCCCTTTCGGCGCCGCACCGCGCCCGAGCCCCTTTCGGCGC
Organism: Haliaeetus albicilla; assembly: GCF_947461875.1. NCBI lineage: Eukaryota > Metazoa > Chordata > Aves > Accipitriformes > Accipitridae > Haliaeetus > Haliaeetus albicilla. Next base: position 55,026,307 of record NC_091486.1, on the reverse strand, counting down.
CGCACCGCGCCCGAGCCCCTTTCGGCGCCGCACCGCGCCCGAGCCCCTTTCGGCGCCGCACCGCGCCCGAGCCCCTTTCGGCGCCGCACCGCGCCCGAGCCCCTTTCGGCGCCGCACCGCGCCCGAGCCCCTTTCGGCGCCGCACCGCGCCCGAGCCCCTTTCGGCGCCGCACCGCGCCCGAGCCCCTTTCGGCGCCGCACCGCGCCCGAGCCCCTTTCGGCGCCGCACCGCGCCCGAGCCCCTTTCGGCGCCGCACCGCGCCCGAGCCCCTTTCGGCGCCGCACCGCGCCCGAGCCCCTTTCACAGTTATGTAGCTACGGAGCCAATTTCTAAGTTGGGCAATTACTAGAGCCAGGAACGCATCCCTTTTCTATTAACCCAGCAGCAGCTACATTTACCTCGAGGTATCTACAACTCTCCCTTGGATGCCTAATTCTAACAGACACTTTCCCTTACTTCAACAGCTAAGTTTACCTATGGGCACTAAACGCGCATGCTTGGCTCCACACTTGCCTTTCTGATTGCCATTACTACTGTGATTCTCACAAGGAGACCCAATTACCTGTCTTTTTTTCATTTTCTTTTTTTTGCTTCATTTGGTCTATTACTGATTCCACATACATTCAGCTAGGTCAGTAGTTACAGTCCAATTCTACAATGTACTTTTTCTACAATATATAGAAAAGACTTATGGCCTCACTGGTCAAATTTTTGACACTATTAGTTTTATTCCTCTTTTAACCATTATTTTTACAAATACATTTTAACTCCAAAAATTTAGCATTACCTTCAGAAGAAACGCCACTATTAGTCCCTGCAATTCTCTACGGAGCGGTCTTTTCCACATTCCTCGCTCCCGTTACATCCGTCGCTGCACATCCAGAAGTTTTACTCCCTGAGGTGACATTACCTGCACGATCCCCGTTCCCGGGCAGAAAACGAGTGAGCTCCGCTCATCTTGACAGACTGTCCACTTCCACACCTCGGCACAAAAACAAAAACTGAAAAGTATCATTACATCACAAACTACAAAGAGCACCCAAATATTTTACAAACCCACCACAGAAAAATACAGTTACACTCACGCACTTCACAACCCTGGCCTGCTCCATGCTGGCCATCTAGTCCAACTCCCCCCACCCTTCGCCCGCAAAATCCTCAACTGTCTTCCAAAGACCATCCACCAAACAACATATTTCCCTGTGCTGACTGGCAATTACCACGTTCCAGGGCAGCGCTCCATGGGAACGCCGTTCCCAGGACCCTTGAAAAAAGTCACCCTGCCTGTGAAAACCCAGGCCCGAGCCGGACCCCAGTCCAAACACTGGCAATCAACATTGCCTCATGGAGCAGCTGGGACCGGGGGGGGGGGGGGGGGGAGGGAAACAGGGCGGGGGAGGACACACCAAAAACCAACCCATATCCCAGCTGGGTTTTTTTATTCTAAATTGTTGTTTTGTTTTTTTTTTCTAATTCCCTGAGAAACATCTCAACTCTACATCCACCCTGAAAGGAAAAAACCAAAAAGGCTAAACCACATAACCCTACAAGGTTAGACACATTCACAACACACCACTCATTCAGATCACATGCACGCCAGCCCTCACTCTCAACTCATCCATCCTACCACCCACAGGCCTCGAGAGGCCGTCACCCCGTGCCTGTGGCACTGGGGGCCTCAAAAATCGCCTTGCCTGCAAAAACCCTGGCCCTAGCCCAACCTCCTTCCAACCTCCCCACAAACTGCCCTTCCGTTACACCAATGTTTCAACACGCACCATCATCTCCACCATCCGTGCATTTTCAACCCGATACTTAGCTTTCACGGTGCCACATGGCACAGTCCAACCTCCGTAGCAGCTGTGTCACCTAAACGCAAGGTTCCTTCAAGCACCTCGTGCCCTGTCATCACCTGCAAAAACAACACACAAAGCTTTTCAATAGACATTTCATCCTTGAGAGAGAAGTCCTCCACCGCTTCCCCCCTATTCCCAAAATAACACATCCTCCCAGTCAGTGTCCTCCATGGCACTTGAAAAAACAGAGCATCGCAAACACAGAGCTGTCCCAAAGTTACCGATCGCTCCAAGACCCATCACGCTGCTACTCAGACCTCAAGGCCTTGACTATTTCTACAGACTTGCCACAAAGCATCCGCATAAACAATATGAACACCGTTGCCCAGTTACTGCCTTACTCTATGCTAGCTCACAGTCCAATTGCGATCCCCTCAGCTCCTTGCATGCAAAGAACCCAAAGTCATTAAACCTTCTGTGCTGTCTCTACAATGCCATACAACACACACAGACAAACATAGACCCATGTAATTCACATGCAAATATAATGCCGTACAAGACAGTACTCTTATCTCGGTCAAGACAAAACAACTCGGAGCACTGCCATACCACACAAAACAGAACAGGGCCAATGCAAGAGACTCTCAGATGACAGTCAATACAAGTACAGACCAAAACAATACAAAACCAATACACAACCATAGAAGGCAAGGCAGTCTCTGGTGGCAATCGATACAAGGGCAGAGCACTGCACTACAAAACACAATGCAGGGCCATGCAACGCGAGACAGTCTCACGTGACAGTCAATACAAATACAGAACAAAACAACACAAGACAAAGGCAAATACAGACCAATACAATGCAAGAAAACTGCAAAACACAGCAAAGCAAAGCAGTCTCATAGAGCCACCGGCCGCATCTTCCTTCCGACTCCACTCACGGACCCACCTCCTTACAGCGCCCTGCTGCCTTCCCTCGTCGCTCTGTGGCACGCATCTTGTCCCTCCGCATCTGAAAAAAAAAACCAAACCAAACATATTGAACGAGTCACCTGGATGCAGAGCAAGAGCTTCACAACTCCAGAGGTCTTGATTCCATCTACAAAGACCATCTGGAGTCCAGCTACAGCCTGCCATTTAAAAAAAAAGAAAAAGAAAAAAAAAACCACAAAAAAAACCAAACAAAAAAAAACACCAACAAAGAAAAAAAAAAACAGGGCCAAAATTTAAGCCCATCATGTGCAAGACCTAACACCTTAGAGAGTCAAATCCTCTTCACCGCCCCTCAACAGCCCCTGCCGCACAGCTCCAATCGTCTCTGTGAAACACTATCGGCACTGCTGTTCGCGCAGCCCGCCGATGGCTAGTCGAGCCGAGATGACTGTACAACCCTTGCCTAAACAGTCTAGGCACATCAACGTTTGACCCGTAGACTCTTATCGCTCTTCCACCTACCCCTGAATCTACATCCCCGGGCAGAGCAGCTCCAAGCCAAACACACCCGTGCGCAGAACGTCACCATGTGGAACGCTACCAACGAGGTGATTCAAAGAGAGAGAAAACTCTCAGCAAGAAGAATGACGCCCGGACAGGAGGCGTCGTTGGGCAAGACGACCTACGGAGCCGGAACCATGAGGCCAGGAGGCTCTACGGCAGAGCCTCCAGAGAAGAGGAGTCGAACAGAATGGCCCGTTACAAGATGGCACTGTCAAAACCCAGACGACAGATGCACTAGAAGCCTGGCGTTGAGACCTAAGGATGTCAGGATGTGGGGAAGAAGTCCAAGTCCGAGAAAACGGACGGCTAGAGAGCAGAGCTGCCAATGCAGCCCAGAAGAACGCTGCCAAAAGAGGACCAACCGGAACCCGCCGAGACCGATCCATGCTTTAGAGCTCCGAGCGCAAGAAAAGAAGCACCCGATTGGCACCGGGCCGATGAGTAAGAGCATTCGAGACCCTAGGGACGGCGCCTAAAGCGCATGCCACGCTCCCCCGGCGCAAAGCGCAACGAGGACATCGAGACCCGAGGAAGGTCTAAGCGCACAAGACAGACTACACAAACTACACGCCACCGCGGACACGGGCTGGAACTGCCCTGCCCGGCACACACTGCTCTCGGGCTCAACTCGCTCCCTTCGCCTGCACAAAGGCGACTGCTTTGGGGCAGCCCTCTCTCCTGCGCTAACTTTAAAACCCCTCCCGGCAATTCCCAGCTGTGTCCCTTCCTCCCAGCCTCTCCCCAGCCCGGGTCCCTCAACTTAGCTTTCAGAGGGCCAAGGGTCCGAACCCACCCTCCACAAAACCACACGGGCTAACTGGGATGTTCCTCAAGGGGACACATTGCTCTTCAACATCTGCAATGAAAAAAAACAAACAAACAAGCAAGCAAACAAAAAAAAAACCAAATCAGAAAAGGCAGTAAGCATGCCGCTGGCCAACGCCAACTACTTCCCCAACTCCCCCCTCCTCACAAGTGCCACCGCGTTCGCTTCCCCGCTCATTCCAGAGTCAGACCCTGCAGCCGTCGTCACTCGTGGTACCTAAGGTACCAAGAGACACCGAGTTAGCGTGGCGCTCATGACAAGTCATCGGCCCCACGCTCCTCCTCACTAATCCACAGCTCACCTCAAACGCTCACCCAATTCAAAGATAGCCCACACAGCGCCTCCAGAACGGAAGGTAAATGCTTAACCGAGCAGCCCCATAATACTTCGCTATTCAACACCGACCCGGCCGACGACCGCCTCACCTTCTCGGACCCCTCACCGGCATGCAGCTTTGCAGGAGACCTTAGAGCAGACTTCACGGTACGTAAAGGGTGCCTATAAGAAACCTGCAGAGGGACTTTTTACAAGGGTGTACAGCAATAGGACAAGGCGGTAACGGCTTCAGTCCTAAGGAGGGTACATTTAGTTTAGGTATTAGGAAGACGTTTCTCACTAGGGGTGGCGAGGCACTGGAACGGGTTGCCCAGAGAACCTGCGGATGCTCCCTCCCTGGAAGCATTCAAGGCCAGGTCAGATGGGGCTTTGAGCAACCTGGTCTCGCGGAAGGCGTCCCTACCCATTGCGGGGGTGGGGTAGGAACTAGAGGATCTTTATGGTGCCTTCCAACCCAAACCACTCTACGATTCTATGACATCCAAATCCAACTGCAAAACTCATCTGAGAAGGGCTGGTGAACCCTCCTCCCTTTCCCCAGCAGTCCCAAAACTTTAGAAACCCCTTTTCCTCTCCTCAACTGTCAGGAAAGGAACCCCACTGCTTCCTGACACCTCCTGCCCTCCATTCGCGCCCCTGAACTCCCTTCAGTGGCTACTCCTCAGGAGCCGCTCTTCTGAGCCACATCCCAAATTCTGGAGGCACCTCCTAACCTACAGTTTCACAGAGACCCTGAGCTCTGCTACATGCCCACAAAATAAAGTCAAGTCCCAAGGCTTGTAATCTACGAGGGGCCTGCCACGAGCTGCAAAGATTCTAGGGACAAGGGGCATTCTGTGGGCAATGAGGAACGGCGACGAGGCATCCCAGACCCTGAAAGGCATTGTGCTTCACGGCCCTTCTGCTTTCTTCAGAAATACTAAATCTCCATATACAGATGCATACAAGACGCTCACCCTAACCCCTGACAAACAATGTCACCATCGGTCCCGTTAAGAGAGATATCAGCAACTTACACAGCATACAGCAGAACTGGTGGAAAAAAACAAGGTTCCTTTTTCAATAAAGCTGGGAATTCCAGGAAAACACAATGCATGAAGAATTTAAAAAAGAAAAAAACCCTAAACAATGCATACTACTAAACCATCTTTCTACCCCCGAACACTCAAAACAAAATTACTGACCTGAAAAAAAAGAAAGGAAAACAAACAAACAAAAAAGCTGCATACAAGCGTTACTTTCTACCACACAGGCTGCTGAACCTTGACTGGTCCTGAAGCTCTTACCTCAGGCAGACAGCTCTTCCCAAAGGGCTGAGCCAGCTCAAAAGCTGCAAAGGACTCAAGCAAGAGCTGAGCACCAACACCAGAGAAACCCAGGAGCACAAGGAGCTCCCTCAGCAGAGGCTGTGGCTCAAATACCCCCAGCCTCCGCCCACCACCCTTAGCACAATCACCTGGGAAAGGGGAAGGGCAAACCACCAGCAGTTATAAAGTCAGCTGGAGGAGCAGCAGCACTGCTCTCACCTGCCTTAAATTTACAGCAAATGAGACCCTGAACAGAGAAAGTAACCCCCCCCAGGAAATGACACTACTTGCTCCTGTACTACAGCTACAACTATTGCATCGGCAATGGGACCAGGTAGGGAATTAAACTTAATTTTTCTGGCGTGTAGATAGAAAACGATAGATGTCTTTCTAAACTAGGTAAGAAACTAGCTCATTAAATGCAATAACAATGTAGTTATTAAAATCACATCAGTCACCGGCGAGGTCAGCAGACGCAATAGTAAGTTGGCGGCTAAGCGCTAGATTGAGGCGGACCGGGAGGTTCCCGAGGCCCGGGAGCCCCGGGGAAGAGCAGAGGGACAGCGCAGAGCCGGCAGCTCTCGTGAGAGAGGCTGACGCGGCTTGGGCATTGCCAGGGGCAACCGCGGAAGATTTAAAGGGCCCTGAGGAGCGCCAGCAACCGGGAGCGTGGCAAGCAGGGCGTGTCGTGTCAGAAAGGGCATGGCGTGGCAGTTCGCGCGGGCAGGGCGCAGCCCCCGCCCCCCCTTCCCGGCTCGAGAAGGCTACCGAAGCGGTGGGCATCGGCCTCAGAAGGAGATGCCGGTATGGCTGCCACTCAGCTGAAAGCCATTGCTAGGAAAAATGGAGAAAGAGAAATTAAAATGCAACTGGGTACAAGAAACGTGGGAAAGCAGTAAAAAATAGGGAGCCACAGAGAGGGAATCGTAGAAAAAGAAAAAAAATTATAGATGAAGCGCTACGGGGCAGAGTTGGCAGAAGAGTAACAAGTTTTTGGGAGCCAGGCGGGCAGGTGGGCCGGTGGAGAGAGAGACGGAAGGAGGGACAGGCAGGGAGGCGAACAGAGATCTGGGGAAGGGTGGCAGAGATGGAGCGGGATGCACGCGACAGAATGCGCGACTCTCCGCAGCTCCCGGCGCCGGCGGGAGACCTTCACCGCCCCAATGCTTTTCTCTCTGCCTCGGCGGCAGGCGCCTCGACGCTCCTCTCCCGCGAGGCTTCCCGGTGGCTCGTGCGCGCGGCCGGCGCGCTCTGTCTGGGATGGCTCGGAGGGATCCTTCCTTGCCGCGGGGGCTGGCTGTTCCTTGCTGGACGTGGCTGCCTGCGGGACCCCCTTGGATTCCCTCCTCGGACGGTTCACCTTCATCAGCTCCCTCGGGTGGGCGTGCCTGGGCAGACCCTTCCCCAGCTCAAGGGAGGGATTCCAAAATAGGAACGGTGAGCTGGACGGAGGGGGACATAGAAATAAAACTTAAAAAGCAATAGGGTACAAGACAGATAGGAAAACATGAAGAAATAAAGGCAGGGAGATGGACTGGGGGATACATAGAAACAAACGAGAAAGCAGCGGGGTACGGGAAACAGGAAACAATTTGCAACCAGGGACAGGGAGGAAGATAGAGGGAGAAATAGGGGAAAAAAAATTCAAAAAGCAACGGGGTACGATTCACATGGACGCAAATTAAAAAATAAGGCCAGGGAGCTGGAGAGAGACGTACATATAAAGAAACTTTTAAAACCGACCGGGTAAAGGAAAGAGTGAGAAGAAATAAAGAAGAGGAAGAGGGAGCCAGATAGAGGGAGGCATAGGTAGAAATTTTGGCAAGAAATGAGGTAAAGAGCAGAGGGAATTTCCTGGTTTTGGCTAGAATAGAGATCATTTTCTTCCTAGTAGCCGGTATAGTGCTGTAGTTTGCATTTAACATGACAATAATGTTGATAAAAGACTGATGATTTAGTTGTCACTAGGCAGTGTTCACACTAAGTCAAGATGTTTCAGCTTCTCCTACTGCCCTGGCAGTGGAGGCTGGGAGTGCAGACAGCTGAGCCAAACGAGCCAAAGGGGTATTCCATACCATATGATGTCCCAGCCAGTATATCAACTGGGGAAGTTGACCTCTAACCCCTGGCCCTGAGCCATGAGACTGTGATCCCTGACACCGTGACCTTTGAGGCTGCGAACCCATGCTGTGACCTTTGACCCGATGGCCCTTTTCACCCGGTGACCCTTTGACCCCCCAGCGGGTGACCTTTGACCCTGACAGTTGACCTTTTGACCCTCTGGTGTGGTAACCTTTGAACTTTTGACCCCAAAGACCTTTGCCCCCTACCCTGGTGCCCTTTGACCCCGCCAGGTGATCTTTGACCCAATTACCTTTGACCCCGGCCCCGTGACCTTTGGCCCCGCCCCTGTGACCTTTGACCCCGACCCCGTGACCTTTGACCTTTGGCCCGTGACCTTTGACCTCTTGCCCGTGACCTTTGACCCCGACCCCGTGACCTTTGACCCCCGACCCCTTGACCTTTGACCCCGACCCGTGACCTTTGACCCAGACCCCCTTGACCTTTGACCTTTGGCCCGTGACCTTTGACCCCGACCCCTTGACCTTTGACCTCTTGCCCCTGACCTTTGGCCCCCGACCCCTTGACCTTTGACCTTTGACCTTTTGCCCGTGACCTTTGACATTTGGCCCGTTGCCTTTGACCTTTGGTCCGTGACCTTTGCCCTTTGGTCCGTGACCTTTGACCCCGACCCCGCGACCTTTGACCCCGACCCTTTGACCCCCCCGGCCCGTGACCTTTGACCCCGACCCCTTGACCTTTGACCTCTTGCCCCTGACCTTTGACCCCCGACCCCTTGACCTTTGACCTTTTGCCCGTGACCTTTGACCTTTGGTCCGTGACCTTTGACCCCGACCCCTTGACCTTTGACCTCTTGTCCCTGACCTTTGACCCCCGACCCCGTGACCTTTGACCTCTGGCCCGTGACCTTTGACCCCCGGGCCCTTGTCCTTTGACCTTTGGCCTGTTGACCTTTGGCCCGCGACCCGTTGACCTTTGACCGCTGATCCCCGACCTTTGACCCCCGCCCCTGTGACCTTTGACCCCGTGGCCTTTGGCCTTTGACCCGTGGCCTTTGGCCCCCTGACCCGTGCCCTTTGACCCTCCCCCGGTGACATTTCACCCCAGACCTCGGCCACCCCTGACCCCGTGAGCTTTGACCTTTAACCCCCGCCCCGTGACCTTTGGCCCCCTGACCCCGTGAGCTTTGATCCGGACTTGGTGATCTGTGACCTTTGAGCTCGACCCTTGAACCTTTGAGCTTTTACCCCGACCCCGGTGACCTTTGACCGTAACCCCATGGGCTCTGATCTTTGACCCTGTGACCTTTTACCCCTGACCCAGTGACCTTTGATATTTCACCCCTGCCCCCGGTGACATTTGACCCCAGACCCCTGTGACCCCTGACCCCACGAGCTTTGACCCTGACTTGGTGACCCTTGACCCCCACCCCTGACCTTTGAGCTTGACCCTTCAACCTTTGCGCTTTTGCCCCCCTGACCCCGGCGACCTTTGACCCCGTGAGCTTTGACCTTAGTGACTTTAGACCCCTGACCCCATGAGCTTTGACCCCTGGGCCTGGTGACCTATGGCCTCCGAGCCCCACGACCTTTGACCTCCGAGCCCTTGCCTTTGACAGAGTTAAGCACAGCAGTACTGCACATTTTAAAGTTAAAGCACTGCCCTACTGCAACGTTGCCGTGGAAAACGGTTTCTGCCCTGGGAGTAAATTGTTTAACTTCAGCTTATAGCTCTTTACTCCCAGAGACTGAGCCAGCGGCTAGTGCGGTTTTCTTTTAAATTTAAGTTTTACAATACCAACTTCAAAGTTTTGTAATACATTTTTACAATCGCAACTTCAAAAGATGCACTAGGAAATGACGTCTGCTGTGATACTAAATTTTTTAAATTTTTTTAATTAAAAACTTCTTTACTTACACTCAGCAGCAGTGCCATATTCTATTACTTTTTTTTTTAATATTTTATGTAATTTCAACGTTTTACAGAGCTTTTTCCACCCTATCAGTCTTGTCCACATTCCTCACTGCCCTTATGTCCGTCGCTACCCGTCCAGAAGTTTTACTGCCCAAGGTGATGTTACCTCCACCATCCCTGTTCCCAAGCAAAAAACAAGTGAGCTCCACTCCTCTTCACACGCTGTCCACTTCCACACTTAGACATAAAAATTATAAATAGCATTAGATCACCTCAATATTTTACAAACACACCATGGAATAATAAAGTTACACTCACCCGCTTTACAACCCTGGCCTACTCCATGCTGGCCATCTAGTCCAGCTCCCCCCACCCTTCGCCCGCAAAATCCTCAACTGTCTTCCAAAGACCAGCCGCAGACCAACCTAATTCCCTGCGCTCGGTGGCGATTACCAGGTTCCAGGGGAGCGCTCCACGGGAGCTCTGTTCCTGGCAGCCTTGAAAAAAAATCGCCCTGCCTGCCAGAACCCCAGCCCAAGCCTGACCCCCATCCAAACATTGGCCGTGACCACTGTCCCACAGAGCAGCCGGGACCGGAGGGGAAAAAAAAAAAAAAAAAAAAGCCACCCACTGGGGTTTTTTTATTCTAATTGTATTTTATTTTTTCCTAATTGCCTAACAAACATCTCTACCTCCACCCTGCAAGAGACCACTAAAAAGCTAAACCACATAACCCTACAACGTTACGCACATTCACAACACACCACTCATTCAGATCACACGCACACTAGCCCTCGCTCTCAACTAACCCATCCCGCCGCCAAAGGGTGTCAAGGGGCCATCGCCCCTTACCCGCAGCACCCAGGGCCTCAAAAAGCACCCTTCCTGCAAAACCCCTGGCCCCAGCCCAACCTCCCCACAAACTGCCCTTCCATTACAGCAACGCTTCAACACGCACCATCTGCACCATACATAGATTTTCAACCAGACACTTAGCTTTCATAGTGGCACTTGTCACAGTCCAACCTCCGTAGCAGCCACATCGCCTACTCTCACTTTAAAACCCCTCCCGGCAATTCCCAGCTGTGTCCCTCCCTCCCAGCCTCTCCCCAGCCCGGGTCCCTCAACTTAGCTTGCAGAGGGCCCAGGGTCCGAATCCATCCTCCACAAAACCACACGGGCTGACTGGGATGTTCCTCAAGGGGACACATTGCTCTTCAACATCTGCAATGAAAAAAACAAACAAACAAAAAAAACCAAATCAGAAAAGGGAGTAAGCATGCCGCTGGCCAACGCCAACTACTTCCCCAACTCCCCCCTCCTCACAAGTGCCACCGCGTTCGCTTCCCCGCTCATTCCAGACTCAGACCCTGCAGCCGTCGTCACTCGTGGTACCTAAGGTACCAAGAGACACCAAGTTAGCGTGGCGCTCATGACAAGTCATCGGCCCCACGCTCCTCCTCACTAATCCACAGCTCACCTCAAACGCTCACCCAATTCAAAGATAGCCCACACAGCGCCTCCAGAACAGAAGGTAAATGCTTAACCGAGCAGCCCCATAATACTTCGCTATTCAACACCGACCTGGCCGACGACCGCCTCACCTTCTCGGACCCCTCACCGGCACGCAGCTTTGCAGGAGACCTTAGAGCAGACTTCACGGTATGTAAAGGGTGCCTATAAGAAACCTGCAGAGGGACTTTTTACAAGGGTGTACAGCAATAGGACAAGGCGGTAACGGCTTCAGTCCTAAAGAGGGTACATTTAGTTTAGGTATTAGGAAGACGTTTCTCACTAGGGGTGGCGAGGCACTGGAACGGGTTGCCCAGAGAAACTGCGGATGCTCCCTCCCTGGAAGCATTCAAGGCCAGGTCAGATGGGGCTTTGAGCAACCTGGTCTCGCGGAAGGCGTCCCTACCCATTGCGGGGGTGGGGTAGGAACTAGAGGATCTTTATGGTGCCTTCCAACCCAAACCACTCTACGATTCTATGACATCCAAATCCAACTGCAAAACTCATCTGAGAAGGGCTGGTGAACCCTCCTCCCTTTCCCCAGCAGTCCCAAAACTTTAGAAACCCCTTTTCCTCTCCTCAACTGTCAGGAAAGGAACCCCACTGCTTCCTGACACCTCCTGCCCTCCATTCGCGCCCCTGAACTCCCTTCAGTGGCTACTCCTCAGGAGCCGCTCTTCTGAGCCACGTCCCAAATTCTGGGGGGCACCTCCTAACCTACAATTTCACAGAGACCCTGAGCTCTGCTACATGCCCACAAAATAAAGTCAAGTCCCAAGGCTTGTAATCTACAAGGGGCCTGCCACGAGCTGCAAAGATTCTAGGGACAATATGGCATTCTGTGGGCAATGAGGAAAGGCGACGAGGCATCCCAGAGCCTGAAAGGCATTGTGCTTCACGGCCCTTCTGCTTTCTTCAGAAATACTAAATCTCCATATACAGATGCATACAAGACGCTCACCCTAACCCCTGACAAACAATGTCACCATCGGTCCCGTTAAGAGAGATATCAGCAACTTACACAGCATACAGCAGAACTGGTGGAAAAAAACAAGGCTCCTTTTTCAATAAAGCTGGGAATTCCAGGAAAACACAATGCATGAAGAATTAAAAACAAACAAACAAGCAATGCATACCATTAAACCATCTTTCTACCCCCAAACACTCAAAACAAAATTACTGACCTGAAAAAAAGAAAGGGAAAAAAAAAAAAAAGCTGCATACAAGTGTTACTTTCTACCACACAGGCTGCTGAACCTTGACTGGTCCTGAAGCTCTTACCTCAGGCAGACACCTCTTCCCAAAGGGCTGAGCCAGCTCAAAAGCTGCAAAGGACTCAAGCAAGAGCTGAGCACCAACACCAGAGAAACCCAGGAGCACAAGGAGCTCCCTCAGCAGAGGCTGTGGCTCAAATACCCCCAGCCTCCGCCCACCACCCTTAGCACAATCACCTGGGAAAGGGGAAGGGCAAACCACCAGCAGTTATAAAGTCAGCTGGAGGAGCAGCAGCACTGCTCTCACCTGCCTTAAATTTACAGCAAATGAGACCCTGAACAGAGAAAGTAAACCCCCCCCAGGAAATGACACTACTTGCTCCTGTACTACAGCTACAACTATTGCATCAGCAATGTGACCAGGTAAGGAGTTCAACTTAATTTTTCTGAGGCATAGACAGAAAAAGATACATGTGTCTCTAAACTAGGTAGGAAATTAGCTCGTTAAATGCAATAACAATGTAGTTATTAAAATCACATCAGTCACTGGTGAGGCCAGCAGACACAGTAGTAAGTTGGCGGCTAAGCGCTCGATTGAGGCGGACCGGGAGGTTCCCGAGGCCCAGGAGCCCCAGGGAAGAGCAGAGGGACCGTGCAGAGCCAGCAGCTCTCACGAGAGAGGCTGACGCGGTGTGGGCATTGCCAGGGGCGAACGTGGAAGATTTAAAGGGCCCTGAGGAGCACCAGCGACCGGGAGCATGGCAAACAGGGCGTGGTGCGTCAGAAAGGTGTGCCATGGTGCGGCAGTTTGCGCGGGTAGGGCGCAGCCCTCCCCCTTCCTAGCTCAAGAAGCTTACTGAAGCGGTGGGCATCGGCCTCAGAAGGAGACCCCGATATGGCTGCCACTCGGGTGAAAGCCGTTGCTAGGAAAAACGTGGCGACACGGACAGAGCTCCCACGTAAACGTGCGGCTGTCCAGGTCTCTGGCCGCAGGGAGTGCCTGAGTCTATCGCTGATGCCAGAGGGCAGCGGGGACACCTCTTGTGTGAGATGTGACCAGGTAGATGATCTGCTCAGCCTGGTGGCAGAGCTGAAGGAGGAAGCGGAAAGGTTGAGGAGTATCAAGGAGTGTGAGAGGGAGATAGGTTGGTGGACCCACACCCTACCATCCCTGAGGCGGAGGCAGCAGATGGAGGCTCCGCGAGAAGCGGAGGTTCCCCTGCCCCCTTGCCACCGGGCAGGAGGGGACCTAAGAGATGGAGGGGAATGGATACAGGTCCCTGCTCGGGGAGGCAGGCGAGTCCCCTCCCGGTCTCCCTCACCTTCCCAGTTGCCCCTACGCAACAGGAATGGGGCTCTGGAACTTGAGGACCGGGTCAACGAAGATCAGGGTGTAGGTGAAGCCCTATGCAGGGAGGTGCCTAGGCTCAGTTGGGCAGCCCCATGCATTCTCACAGCCTCTGAAAAAAGAAAAAGGAGGGTAATTGTCGTAGGCGACTCCCTTCTGAGGGGGACAGAGGACCCAATATGCAGTCCTGACCCATGCCACAGGGAAGTCTGCTGCCTCCCTGGGGCCCGGTTGAAAGACATTACCGGGGAACTCCCGGGTCTGGTTCGGACCTCTGATTATTACCCATTGCTAGTTGTGCAGGTTGGCAGCGATGAGACTGCAGGAAGAAATCCAAAGGCAATCAAAAGGGACTTCAGGGCACTGGGGCGATTAGCGGAAGGAGCACAGGTAGTGTTTTCCTCAATCCCTTAGTGGCAGGGGAATATACTGAAAGGAACAGGAAACCACACCTGGTGATGATGTGGCTCAGAGGCTGGTGCCATCGGTGGCATTTGGGGTTTTTTGATCACGGGGAGGTTTACACGGCACCGGGCTTGCTAGCGACGGATGGTATCCAGCTATCTCAAAGGGGTAAAAGAATCCTCGCTCGTGAGATGGCGGGGCTCATAGAGAGGGCTTTAAACTAGGTTTGAAGGGGGTAAGGGATAAGACTAGGTGCACCAGAGACGAGCCTGGGGGCAGCGTGCCGACGTTAGGGGTGGATTCGATAGGCCAGCTCGAATGCATCGATGCCAACACACGCAGCGTGGGCGATAAACAGGAGGAGCTGGAAGCCATCGTGCAGCAGGATAGATAGGACTTAGCCGCCATCACGGAAACACGGAGGGATGACTCCCGTGACCGGAGTGCTACGTCTTGGGCTTAGCGACCGTGAAATGATAGAATTCTCAATTCTTGGTGAGGCAAGGAAGGGGGTTAGCAAAACCACCGCTCTGGACTTCCGGAGGGCAAACTTTGGCCTCTTTGAGGCACTGGTTGAGAGAATCCCTTGGGAGACGGTCCTGAAGGGCAAAGGGGTCCAGGAGGGACGGACGTTCTTTAAGAAGGAAATCTTAACAGCTCAGGACCAGGCTATTCCCCCGTGCCGCAAGTCGAATCGCTGAGGAAAACGACCGGCCTGGCTGAATGGGGAGCTTTTTCTAGGAGTCAGGAAAAAAAGGAGAGTTTATCATCTCTGGAAGAAAGGGCGGGCAACTTGGGAGGAGTACAGGGATCTTGTTAGGTCATAGAGAAAGGAAATTAGAAAGACAAAAGCTCAGCTAGAACTAAATCTGTCCGCTGTCGTAAGAGACGACAAAAAATGTTTTTACAAATACGTTAACGGTAAAAAGAATCCCAAGGAGAATATCTGTCCTGCAACGGATACGGAAGGGAACGTTGCCACCAGAGATGAGGAAAAGGCTGAGGTACTTAATGCCTTCTTTGCCTCAGTCTTTAATAGGGAGACCAGTTATCCTCAGGGTACTCTGCCTCCTGAGCGGGAAGGTGAGGATGAAGAGCAGAATATACCCCCCCCCCGCCTTAATGCAGGAGGAAATAGTTAGTGACCTACTACGCCATCTGGATGCTCACAAATCTATGGGACCAGATGGAATCCATCCCAGAGTACTGAGGGAACTGGCAGAGGTGCTTCCCAAGCTGCTCTCCCTCATCTATCGGCGATCCTGGTCAACGGGGAAGGTCCCAGAGAACTGGAGGCTTGCCAATGTGACGCCCATTTACGAGAAGGGTCAGAGGGAGGATCCGGGGAACTACGGGCCTGTCAGCCTGACCTCGGTACCGGGGAAGATTATGGAACGGTTTGTCTTGAGAGCGCTCACGTGGCACGTCCGGGACAAGCAGGGGATTGGGCCCAGTCAGCGTGGGTTTACGAAAGGCGGGTTCTGCTTGACCAACCCGATCTCCTTCTATGACCGGGTGACCTGCCTGGTGGATGAGGGAAAGGCTGTGGATGTTACCTACCTTGACTTCAGCAAGGCCTTTGATACTGTCTCTCATGGCATACCCCTTGAGAAGCTGTCGTCGCCTGGCTTAGACAAGTGTACTCTTTGCTGGGTGAAAAACTGGCTGGATGGACGAGCCCAGAGGGTTGTGGTGAATGGGGCTAAATCCAGTTGGTGGCGGGTCGCTAGTGGTGTTCCCCAGGGCTCGGTGTTGGGCCCGGTTCTGCTTAACATCTTTATCGATGATTTGGACGAGGAGATCGAGTGCCCCCTCGGCAAGTTTGCAGACGACGCCAAGTTGGGACTCGGGGCCGATCTCCTTGAGGATAGGAAGGCTCTACACAGATATCTGGACAGGCTGGATCAATGGGCCGAGGCCAACTGTATGAAGTTCAACAAGACCAAGTGCCGGGTCCTGCGCTTTGGTCTCGGCGACCCCGTGCAGCGCTATGGGCTTGGGGAAGAGTGGCTGGAAAGCTGCCCGGCAGAGAAAGACCTGGGGGTGCTGGTTGACAGCCGGCTGACTATGAGCCAGCAGTGTGCCCACGTGGCCAGGAAGGCCAATGGCATCCTGGCCTGTACCAGAAATAGTGTGGCCGGCAGGAGCAGGGAGGTAATCGTTCCCCCGTATTTGGCACTGGTGAGGCCGCACCTCGAGTACTGCGTTCAGTTTTGGGCCCCTCGCTACGGGAAAGACGTTGAGTTGCTGAAACGTGTCCGGAGAAGGGCAACCGAGTTGGTGAGGGGCCTGGAGCGTAAGTCGATGAGGAACGGCTGCGGGAGCTGGGGTGGTTTAGTCTGGAGAAAAGGAGGCTGAGGGGAGACCTTATTGCTCTCTACAACTACCTGAAAGGAGATTGTAGCGAGGTGGGTACTGGTCTCTTCTATCAAGTAACTAGAGATAGGACGAGAGAAAATGGCCTGAAGTTGCGCCAGGGGAGGTTTAGATTGGATATCGGAAAAAAATTCTTTACTGAGAGGGTTGTCAGGCATTGGAACAGGCTGCCCAGGGTAGTGATGGAGTCACCATCCCTGCAGGTGTTCAAAACACACGTAGATGTGGCATTTTGGGACATGATTTAGTGGGCGTGGTGGTGGTGGGTTGATGGTTGGACTTCATGATCTTAGAGGTCCTTTCCAAATTTCATGATTCGATTCAATGCGATTTGATTCTATTCTAGGGAGCAGAACAGAGATCTAGCAAGAAAGGAAAAAAAGGAAGGGAGGGAGAACAAAGGGAGAGAGACACAAAGACTGGAAGAAGGACAAAGGGATGGCAGAGGAAAAAAATAGTGATAGGCTGCAGGACAGAGATGGAGGAGTTCAAAAAAGACACAGGGAGCATGACAGAATGAGAGTGAGAAAAAAGGGACAGAGCAGGACAGCACTGTAGGAAAAAACAACTGTGATTGATAGGCTGTGAGAGAGATACGGAGGAATAGAGAAAATAGAAGGGACAGCTAGCTGGAGAGGGGGATACAGTTAGAAAGGATGGAAGAGGGAACGGAACAGAGAGAAATACAGGAAAGATAGCAAGAGGAAGCAGGGCAGAGGGCCAGCAATAGAAGAAAAAAGGGACAGGGATCTGGACAGATGGAGAAAAAAGCAGAAGGAACAGATACAACACGATACGATGGGACAGGAAGTAAGGGAGAGCGACAGATGAGAATAATGACAAGAGATAGAGAGAGACTGTGAGAAACACAGGAGGTTGGGGGGGGGGAGAGAGAGAGATTAGGACCCCTGCAGAGAGAGAGAAGACATGAATAAAAAGAGTAGGGAGCACTACAAAGGGTCAGAGAAAGAGAAGAACAGGAAGGACAACGGGGACAGTGAGATACAGAATAAAACCCCCCACATGTTATACACATGTTATCCAGTAATCAAGCCCATTTCAGAGTTACACAGTACCTCAGCCCCTTTAAGAAAAGTAACACATTGACCGAGCCCAATTCGGCAGCACAGAGAACCCGAGCCCCTTTCAAAGTCGGCGCACCGCGCCCGAGCCCCTTTCGGCGGCGCACCGCGCCCGAGCCCCTTTCGGCGGCGCACCGCGCCCGAGCCCCTTTCGGCGGCGCACCGCGCCCGAGCCCCTTTCGGCGGCGCACCGCGCCCGAGCCCCTTTCGGCGGCGCACCGCGCCCGAGCCCCTTTCGGCGGCGCACCGCGCCCGAGCCCCTTTCGGCGCCGCACCGCGCCCGAGCCCCTTTCGGCGCCGCACCGCGCCCGAGCCCCTTTCGGCGCCGCACCGCGCCCGAGCCCCTTTCGGCGCCGCACCGCGCCCGAGCCCCTTTCGGCGCCGCACCGCGCCCGAGCCCCTTTCGGCGCCGCACCGCGCCCGAGCCCCTTTCGGCGCCGCACCGCGCCCGAGCCCCTTTCGGCGCCGCACCGCGCCCGAGCCCCTTTCGGCGCCGCACCGCGCCCGAGCCCCTTTCGGCGCCGCACCGCGCCCGAGCCCCTTTCGGCGCCGCACCGCGCCCGAGCCCCTTTCGGCGCCGCACCGCGCCCGAGCCCCTTTCGGCGCCGCACCGCGCCCGAGCCCCTTTCGGCGCCGCACCGCGCCCGAGCCCCTTTCGGCGCCGCACCGCGCCCGAGCCCCTTTCACAGTTATGTAGCTACGGAGCCAATTTCAAAGTTGGGCAATTACTAGAGCCAGGAACACACACCCTTTCTATTAACCCAGCAGCAGCTACATTTACCTCGAGGTATCTACAGCTCTCCCTTGGATGCCCAATTCTAACAGACACTTTCACTTACTTCAACAGCTAAGTTTACCCATGGGCACTAAACGCGCATGCTTCGCTCCACACTTGCCTTTGTGATTGCCATTACTACTGTGATTCTCACAAGGAGACCTAATTACCTGTCTTTTTTTCATTTTCTTTTTTTTTTTGCTTCATTTGGTCTATTACTGATTCCACATACATTCAGCTAGGTCAGTAGTTACAGTCCAATTCTACAATGTACTTTTTCTACAATATATAGAAAAGACTTATGGCCTCACTGGTCAAATTTTTGACACTATTAGTTTTATTCCTCTTTTAACCATTATTTTTACAAATACATTTTAACTCCAAAAATTTAGCATTACCTTCAGAAGAAACGCCACTATTAGTCCCTGCAATTCTCTACGGAGCGGTCTTTTCCACATTCCTCGCTCCCGTTACATCCGTCGCTGCACATCCAGAAGTTTTACTCCCTGAGGTGACATTACCTGCACGATCCCCGTTCCCGGGCAGAAAACGAGTGAGCTCCGCTCATCTTGACAGACTGTCCACTTCCACACCTCGGCACAAAAACAAAAACTGAAAAGTATCATTACATCACAAACTACAAAGAGCACCCAAATATTTTACAAACCCACCACAGAAAAATACAGTTACACTCACGCACTTCACAACCCTGGCCTGCTCCATGCTGGCCATCTAGTCCAACTCCCCCCACCCTTCGCCCGCAAAATCCTCAACTGTCTTCCAAAGACCATCCACTGAACAACGTATTTCCCTGCGCTGACTGGCAATTACCACGTTCCAGGGCAGCACTCCATGGGAACGCCGTTCCCAGGACCCTTGAAAAAAGTCACCCTGCCTGTGAAAACCCAGGCCCGAGCCGGACCCCAGTCCAAACACTGGCAATCAACATTGCCTCATGGAGCAGCTGGGACCAGGGCGGGGGGGGGAACAGGGCGGGGGAGGACACACCAAAAACCAACCCATATCCCAGCTGGGTTTTTTTATTCTAAATTGTTGTTTTGTTTTTTTTTTCTAATTCCCTGAGAAACATCTCAACTCTACATCCACCCTGAAAGGAAAAAACCAAAAAGGCTAAACCACATAACCCTACAAGGTTAGACACATTCACAACACACCACTCATTCAGATCACATGCACGCCAGCCCTCACTCTCAACTCATCCATCCTACCACCCACAGGCCTCGAGAGGCCGTCGCCCCGTGCCTGCGGCACTGGGGCCTCAAAAATCGCCCTGCCTGCAAAAACCCTGGCCCTAGCCCAACCTCCTTCCAACCTCCCCACAAACTGCCCTTCCGTTACACCAATGTTTCAACACGCACCATCATCTCCACCATCCGTGCATTTTCAACCCGATACTTAGCTTTCACGGTGCCACATGGCACAGTCCAACCTCCGTAGCAGCCGTGTCACCTAAACGCAAGGTTCCTTCAAGCACCTCGTACCCTGTCATCACCTGCAAATACAACACACAAAGCTTTTCAATAGACACTTCATCCTTGAGAGAGAAGTCCTCCACCGCTTCCCACCTATTCCCAAAATAACACATCCTCCCAGTCAGTGTCCTCCATGGCACTTGAAAAAACAGAGCATCGCAAACACAGAGCTGTCCCAAAGTTACCGATCGCTCCAAGACCCATCACGCTGCTACTCAGACCTCAAGGCCTTGACCATTTCTACAGACTTGCCACAAAGCATCCGCATAAACAATATGAACACCGTTGCCCAGTTACTGCCTTACTCTATGCTAGCTCACAGTCCAATTACGATCCCCTCAACTCCTTGCATGCAAAGAACCCAAAGTCATTAAACCTTCTGTGCTGTCTCTACAATGCTATACAATACACACACAAACATAGACCCATGCAATTCACATGCAAATATAATGCCATACAAGGCAGTACTCTTATCTCGGTCAAGACAAAACAACTCAGAGCACTGCCATACCACACAAAACAGAACAGGGCCAATACAAGAGACTCTCAGATGACAGTCAATACAAGTACAGACCAAAACAATACAAAACCAATACAGAACCATAGAAGGCAAGGCAGTCTCTGGTGGCAATCGATACAAGGGCAGAGCACTGCACTACAAAACACAATGCAGGGCCATGCAACGTGAGACAGTCTCACATGACAGTCAATACAAATACAGAACAAAACAACACAAGACAAAGGCAAATACAGACCAATACAATGCAAGAAAACTGCAAAACACAGCAAAGCAAAGCAGTCTCATAGAGCCACCGGCCGCATCTTCCTTCCGACTCCACTCACGGACCCACCTCCTTACAGCGCCCTGTTGCCTTCCCTCGTCGCTCTGTGGCACGCATCTTTTCCCTCCGCATCTGAAAAAAAACCAAAACCAAACATATTGAACGAGTCACCTGGATGCAGAGCAAGAGCTTCACAACTCCAGAGGTCTTGATTCCATCTACAAAGACCATCTGGAGTCCAGCTACAGCCTACCATTTAAAAAAAAAACAAACAAAAAAACAAAAAACAAAAAAACCCCCCACCAACAAAAAAAAAAACAGGGCCAAAATTTAAGCCCATCACATGCAAGACCTAACACCTTAGAGAGTCAAATCCTCTTCACCGCCCCTCAACAGCCCCTGCCGCACAGCTCCAATCGTCTCCGTGAAACACTATCGGCATGGCTGTTTGCGCAGCCCGCCGATGGCTACTCGAGCCGAGATGACTGTACAACCCTTGCCTAAACGGTCTAGGCACATCAACGTTTGACCCGTAGACTCTTATCGCTGTTCCACCTACCCCTGACTCTACATCCCCAGGCAGAGCAGCTCCAAGCCAAACACACCCGTGCGCAGAACGTCACCATGTGGAACGCTACCAACAAGGTGATTCAAAGAGAGAGAAAACTCTCAGCAAGAAGAATGACGCCCGGACAGGAGGCGTCGTCGGGCAAGATGACCTATGGAGCTGCAACCATGAGGCCAGGAGGCTCTACAGCAGAGCCTCCACAGAAGAGGAGTCGAACAGAAAGGCCCGTTACAAGACGGCACTGTCAAAACCCAGACGACAGATGCACCAGAAGCCTGGCGTTGAGACCTAAGGATGTCAGGATGCAGGGAAGAAGTCCAAGTCCGAGAAAACGGACGGCTAGAGAGCAGAGCTGCCAATGCAGCCCAGAAGAACGCTGCCAAAAGAGGACCGACCGGAACCCGCCGAGACCGATCCATGCTTTAGAGCTCCGAGTGCAAGAAAAGAAGCACCTGATTGGCACCGGGCCGATAAGTACGGGCATTCAAGACGCTAGGGACAGCACCTGAAGCACATGCCATGCTCCTCCAAGCGCAAAGCGTAATGAGGACATCGAGACCTGAGGAAGGTCTAAGAGCACAAGACAGACTACACAAACTACATGCCACCGAGGACACAGGCTGGAAATGCCCTGCCCGGCACACACAGGTCTCGTGCTGAAAAGCAACCCGCTCCCTTCGCCTGCACAAAGGCGACTGCTTTAGGATAGCACTCTCTCCTGCACTAACTTTAAAACCCCTCCCTGCAATTCCCAGCTGTGTCCCTTCCTCTCAGCCTCTCCCCAGCCTGAGTCCCTCAACTTAGCTTTCAGAGGGCCAAGGGTCTGAATCCATCCTCCACAAAACCACACGGGCTAACTGGGATGTTCCTCAAGGGGACACAGTGCTCTTCAACATCTGCAATGAAAAAAAGAAATAAACAAACAAACAAAAAAACCAAATTAGAAAAGGGAGTAAGCATCCCACTGGCCAACACCAACTACTTCCCCAACTCTCCCCTCCTCACAAGTGCCACCGTGTTCGCTTCCCCGCTCATTCCAGACTCAGACCCTGCAGCCGTCGTCACTCGTGGTACCTAAGGTACCAAGAGACACCAAGTTAGCGTGGCGCTCATGACAAGTCATCGGCCCCACGCTCCTCCTTACTAATCCACAGCTCACCTCAAACGCTCACCCAATTCAAAGATAGCCCACACAGCGCCTCCAGAACAGAAGGTAAATGCTTAACCGAGCAGCCCCATAATACTTCGCTATTCAACACCGACCTGGCCGACGACCGCCTCACCTTCTCGGACCCCTCACCGGCACGCAGCTTTGCAGGAGACCTTATAGCAGACTTCACGGTATGTAAAGGGTGCCTATAAGAAACCTGCAGAGGGACTTTTTACAAGGGTGTACAGCAATAGGACAAGGTGGTAACGGCTTCAGTCCTAAAGAGGGTACATTTAGTTTAGGTATTAGGAAGACGTTTCTCACTAGGGGTGGCGAGGCACTGGAACGGGTTGCCCAGAGAAACTGCGGATGCTCCCTCCCTGGAAGCATTCAAGGCCAGGTCAGATGGGGCTTTGAGCAACCTGGTCTCGCGGAAGGCGTCCCTACCCATTGCGGGGGTGGGGTAGGAACTAGAGGATCTTTATGGTGCCTTCCAACCCAAACCACTCTACGATTCTATGACATCCAAATCCAACTGCAAAACTCATCTGAGAAGGGCTGGTGAACCCTCCTCCCTTTCCCCAGCAGTCCCAAAACTTTAGAAACCCCTTTTCTTCTCTCAACTGTCAGGAAAGGAACCCCACTGCTTCCTGACACCTCCTGCCCGCCATTCGCACCTCTGAACCCCCTTCAGTGGCTACTCCTCAGGAGCCGCTCTTCTGAGCCACGTCCCAAATTCTGGGGGCACCTCCTAACCTACAATTTCACAGAGACCCTGAGCTCTGCTACATGCCCACAAAATAAAGTCAAGTCCCAAGGCTTGTAATCTACGAGGGGCCTGCCACGAGCTGCAAAGATTCTAAGGACAATATGGCATTCTGTGGGCAAGGAGGAAAGGCGACGAGGCATCCCAGACCCTGAAAGGCATTGTGCTTCACGGCCCTTCTGCTTTCTTCAGAAATACTAAACCTCCATATACAAATACATACAAGATGCTCACCCTAACCCCTGACAAACAATGTCACCATCGGTCCCGTTAAGAGAGATATCAGCAACTTACACAGCATACAGCAGAACTGGTGGAAAAAAACAAGGTTCCTTTTTCAATAAAGCTGGGAATTCCAGGAAAACACAATGCATGAAGAATTTAAAAAAGAAAAAAACCCTAAACAATGCATACTACTAAACCATCTTTCTACCCCCGAACACTCAAAACAAAATTACTGACCTGAAAAAAAAGAAAGGAAAACAAACAAACAAAAAAGCTGCATACAAGCGTTACTTTCTACCACACAGGCTGCTGAACCTTGACTGGTCCTGAAGCTCTTACCTCAGGCAGACAGCTCTTCCCAAAGGGCTGAGCCAGCTCAAAAGCTGCAAAGGACTCAAGCAAGAGCTGAGCACCAACACCAGAGAAACCCAGGAGCACAAGGAGCTCCCTCAGCAGAGGCTGTGGCTCAAATACCCCCAGCCTCCGCCCACCACCCTTAGCACAATCACCTGGGAAAGGGGAAGGGCAAACCACCAGCAGTTATAAAGTCAGCTGGAGGAGCAGCAGCACTGCTCTCACCTGCCTTAAATTTACAGCAAATGAGACCCTGAACAGAGAAAGTAACCCCCCCCAGGAAATGACACTACTTGCTCCTGTACTACAGCTACAACTATTGCATCAGCAATGTGACCAGGTAAGGAGTTCAACTTAATTTTTCTGAGGCATAGACAGAAAAAGATACATGTGTCTCTAAACTAGGTAGGAAATTAGCTCGTTAAATGCAATAACAATGTAGTTATTAAAATCACATCAGTCACTGGTGAGGCCAGCAGACACAGTAGTAAGTTGGCGGCTAAGCGCTCGATTGAGGCGGACCGGGAGGTTCCCGAGGCCCAGGAGCCCCAGGGAAGAGCAGAGGGACCGTGCAGAGCCAGCAGCTCTCACGAGAGAGGCTGACGCGGTGTGGGCATTGCCAGGGGCGAACGTGGAAGATTTAAAGGGCCCTGAGGAGCACCAGCGACCGGGAGCATGGCAAACAGGGCGTGGTGCGTCAGAAAGGTGTGCCATGGTGCGGCAGTTTGCGCGGGTAGGGCGCAGCCCTCCCCCTTCCTAGCTCAAGAAGCTTACTGAAGCGGTGGGCATCGGCCTCAGAAGGAGACCCCGATATGGCTGCCACTCGGGTGAAAGCCGTTGCTAGGAAAAACGTGGCGACACGGACAGAGCTCCCACGTAAACGTGCGGCTGTCCAGGTCTCTGGCCGCAGGGAGTGCCTGAGTCTATCGCTGATGCCAGAGGGCAGCGGGGACACCTCTTGTGTGAGATGTGACCAGGTAGATGATCTGCTCAGCCTGGTGGCAGAGCTGAAGGAGGAAGCGGAAAGGTTGAGGAGTATCAAGGAGTGTGAGAGGGAGATAGGTTGGTGGACCCACACCCTACCATCCCTGAGGCGGAGGCAGCAGATGGAGGCTCCGCGAGAAGCGGAGGTTCCCCTGCCCCCTTGCCACCGGGCAGGAGGGGACCTAAGAGATGGAGGGGAATGGATACAGGTCCCTGCTCGGGGAGGCAGGCGAGTCCCCTCCCGGTCTCCCTCACCTTCCCAGTTGCCCCTACGCAACAGGAATGGGGCTCTGGAACTTGAGGACCGGGTCAACGAAGATCAGGGTGTAGGTGAAGCCCTATGCAGGGAGGTGCCTAGGCTCAGTTGGGCAGCCCCATGCATTCTCACAGCCTCTGAAAAAAGAAAAAGGAGGGTAATTGTCGTAGGCGACTCCCTTCTGAGGGGGACAGAGGACCCAATATGCAGTCCTGACCCATGCCACAGGGAAGTCTGCTGCCTCCCTGGGGCCCGGTTGAAAGACATTACCGGGGAACTCCCGGGTCTGGTTCGGACCTCTGATTATTACCCATTGCTAGTTGTGCAGGTTGGCAGCGATGAGACTGCAGGAAGAAATCCAAAGGCAATCAAAAGGGACTTCAGGGCACTGGGGCGATTAGCGGAAGGAGCACAGGTAGTGTTTTCCTCAATCCCTTAGTGGCAGGGGAATATACTGAAAGGAACAGGAAACCACACCTGGTGATGATGTGGCTCAGAGGCTGGTGCCATCGGTGGCATTTGGGGTTTTTTGATCACGGGGAGGTTTACACGGCACCGGGCTTGCTAGCGACGGATGGTATCCAGCTATCTCAAAGGGGTAAAAGAATCCTCGCTCGTGAGATGGCGGGGCTCATAGAGAGGGCTTTAAACTAGGTTTGAAGGGGGTAAGGGATAAGACTAGGTGCACCAGAGACGAGCCTGGGGGCAGCGTGCCGACGTTAGGGGTGGATTCGATAGGCCAGCTCGAATGCATCGATGCCAACACACGCAGCGTGGGCGATAAACAGGAGGAGCTGGAAGCCATCGTGCAGCAGGATAGATAGGACTTAGCCGCCATCACGGAAACACGGAGGGATGACTCCCGTGACCGGAGTGCTACGTCTTGGGCTTAGCGACCGTGAAATGATAGAATTCTCAATTCTTGGTGAGGCAAGGAAGGGGGTTAGCAAAACCACCGCTCTGGACTTCCGGAGGGCAAACTTTGGCCTCTTTGAGGCACTGGTTGAGAGAATCCCTTGGGAGACGGTCCTGAAGGGCAAAGGGGTCCAGGAGGGACGGACGTTCTTTAAGAAGGAAATCTTAACAGCTCAGGACCAGGCTATTCCCCCGTGCCGCAAGTCGAATCGCTGAGGAAAACGACCGGCCTGGCTGAATGGGGAGCTTTTTCTAGGAGTCAGGAAAAAAAGGAGAGTTTATCATCTCTGGAAGAAAGGGCGGGCAACTTGGGAGGAGTACAGGGATCTTGTTAGGTCATAGAGAAAGGAAATTAGAAAGACAAAAGCTCAGCTAGAACTAAATCTGTCCGCTGTCGTAAGAGACGACAAAAAATGTTTTTACAAATACGTTAACGGTAAAAAGAATCCCAAGGAGAATATCTATCCTGTAACGGATACGGAAGGGAACGTTGCCACCAGAGATGAGGAAAAGGCTGAGGTACTTAATGCCTTCTTTGCCTCAGTCTTTAATAGGGAGACCAGTTATCCTCAGGGTACTCTGCCTCCTGAGCGGGAAGGTGAGGATGAAGAGCAGAATATACCCCCCCCCCGCCTTAATGCAGGAGGAAATAGTTAGTGACCTACTACGCCATCTGGATGCTCACAAATCTATGGGACCAGATGGAATCCATCCCAGAGTACTGAGGGAACTGGCAGAGGTGCTTCCCAAGCTGCTCTCCCTCATCTATCGGCGATCCTGGTCAACGGGGAAGGTCCCAGAGAACTGGAGGCTTGCCAATGTGACGCCCATTTACGAGAAGGGTCAGAGGGAGGATCCGGGGAACTACGGGCCTGTCAGCCTGACCTCGGTACCGGGGAAGATTATGGAACGGTTTGTCTTGAGAGCGCTCACGTGGCACGTCCGGGACAAGCAGGGGATTGGGCCCAGTCAGCGTGGGTTTACGAAAGGCGGGTTCTGCTTGACCAACCCGATCTCCTTCTATGACCGGGTGACCTGCCTGGTGGATGAGGGAAAGGCTGTGGATGTTACCTACCTTGACTTCAGCAAGGCCTTTGATACTGTCTCTCATGGCATACCCCTTGAGAAGCTGTCGTCGCCTGGCTTAGACAAGTGTACTCTTTGCTGGGTGAAAAACTGGCTGGATGGACGAGCCCAGAGGGTTGTGGTGAATGGGGCTAAATCCAGTTGGTGGCGGGTCGCTAGTGGTGTTCCCCAGGGCTCGGTGTTGGGCCCGGTTCTGCTTAACATCTTTATCGATGATTTGGACGAGGAGATCGAGTGCCCCCTCGGCAAGTTTGCAGACGACGCCAAGTTGGGACTCGGGGCCGATCTCCTTGAGGATAGGAAGGCTCTACACAGATATCTGGACAGGCTGGATCAATGGGCCGAGGCCAACTGTATGAAGTTCAACAAGACCAAGTGCCGGGTCCTGCGCTTTGGTCTCGGCGACCCCGTGCAGCGCTATGGGCTTGGGGAAGAGTGGCTGGAAAGCTGCCCGGCAGAGAAAGACCTGGGGGTGCTGGTTGACAGCCGGCTGACTATGAGCCAGCAGTGTGCCCAGGTGGCCAGGAAGGCCAATGGCATCCTGGCCTGTACCAGAAATAGTGTGGCCGGCAGGAGCAGGGAGGTAATCGTTCCCCCGTATTTGGCACTGGTGAGGCCGCACCTCGAGTACTGCGTTCAGTTTTGGGCCCCTCGCTACGGGAAAGACGTTGAGTTGCTGAAACGTGTCCGGAGAAGGGCAACCGAGTTGGTGAGGGGCCTGGAGCGTAAGTCGATGAGGAACGGCTGCGGGAGCTGGGGTGGTTTAGTCTGGAGAAAAGGAGGCTGAGGGGAGACCTTATTGCTCTCTACAACTACCTGAAAGGAGATTGTAGCGAGGTGGGTACTGGTCTCTTCTATCAAGTAACTAGAGATAGGACGAGAGAAAATGGCCTGAAGTTGCGCCAGGGGAGGTTTAGATTGGATATCGGAAAAAAATTCTTTACTGAGAGGGTTGTCAGGCATTGGAACAGGCTGCCCAGGGTAGTGATGGAGTCACCATCCCTGCAGGTGTTCAAAACACACGTAGATGTGGCATTTTGGGACATGATTTAGTGGGCGTGGTGGTGGTGGGTTGATGGTTGGACTTCATGATCTTAGAGGTCCTTTCCAAATTTCATGATTCGATTCAATGCGATTTGATTCTATTCTAGGGAGCAGAACAGAGATCTAGCAAGAAAGGAAAAAAAGGAAGGGAGGGAGAACAAAGGGAGAGAGACACAAAGACTGGAAGAAGGACAAAGGGATGGCAGAGGAAAAAAATAGTGATAGGCTGCAGGACAGAGATGGAGGAGTTCAAAAAAGACACAGGGAGCATGACAGAATGAGAGTGAGAAAAAAGGGACAGAGCAGGACAGCACTGTAGGAAAAAACAACTGTGATTGATAGGCTGTGAGAGAGATACGGAGGAATAGAGAAAATAGAAGGGACAGCTAGCTGGAGAGGGGGATACAGTTAGAAAGGATGGAAGAGGGAACGGAACAGAGAGAAATACAGGAAAGATAGCAAGAGGAAGCAGGGCAGAGGGCCAGCAATAGAAGAAAAAAGGGACAGGGATCTGGACAGATGGAGAAAAAAGCAGAAGGAACAGATACAACACGATACGATGGGACAGGAAGTAAGGGAGAGCGACAGATGAGAATAATGACAAGAGATAGAGAGAGACTGTGAGAAACACAGGAGGTTGGGGGGGGAGAGAGAGAGATTAGGACCCCTGCAGAGAGAGAGAAGACATGAATAAAAAGAGTAGGGAGCACTACAAAGGGTCAGAGAAAGAGAAGAACAGGAAGGACAACGGGGACAGTGAGATACAGAATAAAACCCCCCACATGTTATACACATGTTATCCAGTAATCAAGCCCATTTCAGAGTTACACAGTACCTCAGCCCCTTTAAGAAAAGTAACACATTGACCGAGCCCAATTCGGCAGCACAGAGAACCCGAGCCCCTTTCAAAGTCGGCGCACCGCGCCCGAGCCCCTTTCGGCGGCGCACCGCGCCCGAGCCCCTTTCGGCGGCGCACCGCGCCCGAGCCCCTTTCGGCGGCGCACCGCGCCCGAGCCCCTTTCGGCGGCGCACCGCGCCCGAGCCCCTTTCGGCGGCGCACCGCGCCCGAGCCCCTTTCGGCGGCGCACCGCGCCCGAGCCCCTTTCGGCGGCGCACCGCGCCCGAGCCCCTTTCGGCGGCGCACCGCGCCCGAGCCCCTTTCGGCGGCGCACCGCGCCCGAGCCCCTTTCGGCGGCGCACCGCGCCCGAGCCCCTTTCGGCGGCGCACCGCGCCCGAGCCCCTTTCGGCGGCGCACCGCGCCCGAGCCCCTTTCGGCGCCGCACCGCGCCCGAGCCCCTTTCGGCGCCGCACCGCGCCCGAGCCCCTTTCGGCGCCGCACCGCGCCCGAGCCCCTTTCGGCGCCGCACCGCGCCCGAGCCCCTTTCGGCGCCGCACCGCGCCCGAGCCCCTTTCGGCGCCGCACCGCGCCCGAGCCCCTTTCGGCGCCGCACCGCGCCCGAGCCCCTTTCGGCGCCGCACCGCGCCCGAGCCCCTTTCGGCGCCGCACCGCGCCCGAGCCCCTTTCGGCGCCGCACCGCGCCCGAGCCCCTTTCGGCGCCGCACCGCGCCCGAGCCCCTTTCGGCGCCGCACCGCGCCCGAGCCCCTTTCGGCGCCGCACCGCGCCCGAGCCCCTTTCACAGTTATGTAGCTACGGAGCCAATTTCAAAGTTGGGCAATTACTAGAGCCAGGAACACACACCCTTTCTATTAACCCAGCAGCAGCTACATTTACCTCGAGGTATCTACAGCTCTCCCTTGGATGCCCAATTCTAACAGACACTTTCACTTACTTCAACAGCTAAGTTTACCCATGGGCACTAAACGCGCATGCTTCGCTCCACACTTGCCTTTGTGATTGCCATTACTACTGTGATTCTCACAAGGAGACCTAATTACCTGTCTTTTTTTCATTTTCTTTTTTTTTTTGCTTCATTTGGTCTATTACTGATTCCACATACATTCAGCTAGGTCAGTAGTTACAGTCCAATTCTACAATGTACTTTTTCTACAATATATAGAAAAGACTTATGGCCTCACTGGTCAAATTTTTGACACTATTAGTTTTATTCCTCTTTTAACCATTATTTTTACAAATACATTTTAACTCCAAAAATTTAGCATTACCTTCAGAAGAAACGCCACTATTAGTCCCTGCAATTCTCTACGGAGCGGTCTTTTCCACATTCCTCGCTCCCGTTACATCCGTCGCTGCACATCCAGAAGTTTTACTCCCTGAGGTGACATTACCTGCACGATCCCCGTTCCCGGGCAGAAAACGAGTGAGCTCCGCTCATCTTGACAGACTGTCCACTTCCACACCTCGGCACAAAAACAAAAACTGAAAAGTATCATTACATCACAAACTACAAAGAGCACCCAAATATTTTACAAACCCACCACAGAAAAATACAGTTACACTCACGCACTTCACAACCCTGGCCTGCTCCATGCTGGCCATCTAGTCCAACTCCCCCCACCCTTCGCCCGCAAAATCCTCAACTGTCTTCCAAAGACCATCCACTGAACAACGTATTTCCCTGCGCTGACTGGCAATTACCACGTTCCAGGGCAGCACTCCATGGGAACGCCGTTCCCAGGACCCTTGAAAAAAGTCACCCTGCCTGTGAAAACCCAGGCCCGAGCCGGACCCCAGTCCAAACACTGGCAATCAACATTGCCTCATGGAGCAGCTGGGACCAGGGCGGGGGGGGGAACAGGGCGGGGGAGGACACACCAAAAACCAACCCATATCCCAGCTGGGTTTTTTTATTCTAAATTGTTGTTTTGTTTTTTTTTTCTAATTCCCTGAGAAACATCTCAACTCTACATCCACCCTGAAAGGAAAAAACCAAAAAGGCTAAACCACATAACCCTACAAGGTTAGACACATTCACAACACACCACTCATTCAGATCACATGCACGCCAGCCCTCACTCTCAACTCATCCATCCTACCACCCACAGGCCTCGAGAGGCCGTCGCCCCGTGCCTGCGGCACTGGGGCCTCAAAAATCGCCCTGCCTGCAAAAACCCTGGCCCTAGCCCAACCTCCTTCCAACCTCCCCACAAACTGCCCTTCCGTTACACCAATGTTTCAACACGCACCATCATCTCCACCATCCGTGCATTTTCAACCCGATACTTAGCTTTCACGGTGCCACATGGCACAGTCCAACCTCCGTAGCAGCCGTGTCACCTAAACGCAAGGTTCCTTCAAGCACCTCGTACCCTGTCATCACCTGCAAATACAACACACAAAGCTTTTCAATAGACACTTCATCCTTGAGAGAGAAGTCCTCCACCGCTTCCCACCTATTCCCAAAATAACACATCCTCCCAGTCAGTGTCCTCCATGGCACTTGAAAAAACAGAGCATCGCAAACACAGAGCTGTCCCAAAGTTACCGATCGCTCCAAGACCCATCACGCTGCTACTCAGACCTCAAGGCCTTGACCATTTCTACAGACTTGCCACAAAGCATCCGCATAAACAATATGAACACCGTTGCCCAGTTACTGCCTTACTCTATGCTAGCTCACAGTCCAATTACGATCCCCTCAACTCCTTGCATGCAAAGAACCCAAAGTCATTAAACCTTCTGTGCTGTCTCTACAATGCTATACAATACACACACAAACATAGACCCATGCAATTCACATGCAAATATAATGCCATACAAGGCAGTACTCTTATCTCGGTCAAGACAAAACAACTCAGAGCACTGCCATACCACACAAAACAGAACAGGGCCAATACAAGAGACTCTCAGATGACAGTCAATACAAGTACAGACCAAAACAATACAAAACCAATACAGAACCATAGAAGGCAAGGCAGTCTCTGGTGGCAATCGATACAAGGGCAGAGCACTGCACTACAAAACACAATGCAGGGCCATGCAACGCGAGACAGTCTCACGTGACAGTCAATA
The DNA here is from genome assembly GCF_947461875.1 of Haliaeetus albicilla. Lineage (NCBI taxonomy): Eukaryota > Metazoa > Chordata > Aves > Accipitriformes > Accipitridae > Haliaeetus > Haliaeetus albicilla. The sequence continues at coordinate 54,994,280 of NC_091486.1, read as the reverse complement.
CAAATACAGAACAAAACAACACAAGACAAAGGCAAATACAGACCAATACAATGCAAGAAAACTGCAAAACACAGCAAAGCAAAGCAGTCTCATAGAGCCACCGGCCGCATCTTCCTTCCGACTCCACTCACGGACCCACCTCCTTACAGCGCCCTGTTGCCTTCCCTCGTCGCTCTGTGGCACGCATCTTTTCCCTCCGCATCTGAAAAAAAACCAAAACCAAACATATTGAACGAGTCACCTGGATGCAGAGCAAGAGCTTCACAACTCCAGAGGTCTTGATTCCATCTACAAAGACCATCTGGAGTCCAGCTACAGCCTACCATTTAAAAAAAAAACAAACAAAAAAACAAAAAACAAAAAAACCCCCCACCAACAAAAAAAAAAACAGGGCCAAAATTTAAGCCCATCACATGCAAGACCTAACACCTTAGAGAGTCAAATCCTCTTCACCGCCCCTCAACAGCCCCTGCCGCACAGCTCCAATCGTCTCCGTGAAACACTATCGGCATGGCTGTTTGCGCAGCCCGCCGATGGCTACTCGAGCCGAGATGACTGTACAACCCTTGCCTAAACGGTCTAGGCACATCAACGTTTGACCCGTAGACTCTTATCGCTGTTCCACCTACCCCTGACTCTACATCCCCAGGCAGAGCAGCTCCAAGCCAAACACACCCGTGCGCAGAACGTCACCATGTGGAACGCTACCAACAAGGTGATTCAAAGAGAGAGAAAACTCTCAGCAAGAAGAATGACGCCCGGACAGGAGGCATCGTCGGGCAAGATGACCTATGGAGCTGCAACCATGAGGCCAGGAGGCTCTACAGCAGAGCCTCCACAGAAGAGGAGTCGAACAGAAAGGCCCGTTACAAGACGGCACTGTCAAAACCCAGACGACAGATGCACCAGAAGCCTGGCGTTGAGACCTAAGGATGTCAGGATGCAGGGAAGAAGTCCAAGTCCGAGAAAACGGACGGCTAGAGAGCAGAGCTGCCAATGCAGCCCAGAAGAACGCTGCCAAAAGAGGACCGACCGGAACCCGCCGAGACCGATCCATGCTTTAGAGCTCCGAGTGCAAGAAAAGAAGCACCTGATTGGCACCGGGCCGATAAGTACGGGCATTCAAGACGCTAGGGACAGCACCTGAAGCACATGCCATGCTCCTCCAAGCGCAAAGCGTAATGAGGACATCGAGACCTGAGGAAGGTCTAAGAGCACAAGACAGACTACACAAACTACATGCCACCGAGGACACAGGCTGGAAATGCCCTGCCCGGCACACACAGGTCTCGTGCTGAAAAGCAACCCGCTCCCTTCGCCTGCACAAAGGCGACTGCTTTAGGATAGCACTCTCTCCTGCACTAACTTTAAAACCCCTCCCTGCAATTCCCAGCTGTGTCCCTTCCTCTCAGCCTCTCCCCAGCCTGAGTCCCTCAACTTAGCTTTCAGAGGGCCAAGGGTCTGAATCCATCCTCCACAAAACCACACGGGCTAACTGGGATGTTCCTCAAGGGGACACAGTGCTCTTCAACATCTGCAATGAAAAAAAGAAATAAACAAACAAACAAAAAAACCAAATTAGAAAAGGGAGTAAGCATCCCACTGGCCAACACCAACTACTTCCCCAACTCTCCCCTCCTCACAAGTGCCACCGTGTTCGCTTCCCCGCTCATTCCAGACTCAGACCCTGCAGCCGTCGTCACTCGTGGTACCTAAGGTACCAAGAGACACCAAGTTAGCGTGGCGCTCATGACAAGTCATCGGCCCCACGCTCCTCCTTACTAATCCACAGCTCACCTCAAACGCTCACCCAATTCAAAGATAGCCCACACAGCGCCTCCAGAACAGAAGGTAAATGCTTAACCGAGCAGCCCCATAATACTTCGCTATTCAACACCGACCTGGCCGACGACCGCCTCACCTTCTCGGACCCCTCACCGGCACGCAGCTTTGCAGGAGACCTTATAGCAGACTTCACGGTATGTAAAGGGTGCCTATAAGAAACCTGCAGAGGGACTTTTTACAAGGGTGTACAGCAATAGGACAAGGCGGTAACGGCTTCAGTCCTAAGGAGGGTACATTTAGTTTAGGTATTAGGAAGACGTTTCTCACTAGGGGTGGCGAGGCACTGGAACGGGTTGCCCAGAGAAACTGCGGATGCTCCCTCCCTGGAAGCATTCAAGGCCAGGTCAGATGGGGCTTTGAGCAACCTGGTCTCGCGGAAGGCGTCCCTACCCATTGCGGGGGTGGGGTAGGAACTAGAGGATCTTTATGGTGCCTTCCAACCCAAACCACTCTACGATTCTATGACATCCAAATCCAACTGCAAAACTCATCTGAGAAGGGCTGGTGAACCCTCCTCCCTTTCCCCAGCAGTCCCAAAACTTTAGAAACCCCTTTTCTTCTCTCAACTGTCAGGAAAGGAACCCCACTGCTTCCTGACACCTCCTGCCCGCCATTCGCACCTCTGAACCCCCTTCAGTGGCTACTCCTCAGGAGCCGCTCTTCTGAGCCACGTCCCAAATTCTGGGGGCACCTCCTAACCTACAATTTCACAGAGACCCTGAGCTCTGCTACATGCCCACAAAATAAAGTCAAGTCCCAAGGCTTGTAATCTACGAGGGGCCTGCCACGAGCTGCAAAGATTCTAAGGACAATATGGCATTCTGTGGGCAAGGAGGAAAGGCGACGAGGCATCCCAGACCCTGAAAGGCATTGTGCTTCACGGCCCTTCTGCTTTCTTCAGAAATACTAAACCTCCATATACAAATACATACAAGATGCTCACCCTAACCCCTGACAAACAATGTCACCATCGGTCCCGTTAAGAGAGATATCAGCAACTTACACAGCATACAGCAGAACTGGTGGAAAAAAACAAGGTTCCTTTTTCAATAAAGCTGGGAATTCCAGGAAAACACAATGCATGAAGAATTTAAAAAAGAAAAAAACCCTAAACAATGCATACTACTAAACCATCTTTCTACCCCCGAACACTCAAAACAAAATTACTGACCTGAAAAAAAAGAAAGGAAAACAAACAAACAAAAAAGCTGCATACAAGCGTTACTTTCTACCACACAGGCTGCTGAACCTTGACTGGTCCTGAAGCTCTTACCTCAGGCAGACACCTCTTCCCAAAGGGCTGAGCCAGCTCAAAAGCTGCAAAGGACTCAAGCAAGAGCTGAGCACCAACACCAGAGAAACCCAGGAGCACAAGGAGCTCCCTCAGCAGAGGCTGTGGCTCAAATACCCCCAGCCTCCGCCCACCACCCTTAGCACAATCACCTGGGAAAGGGGAAGGGCAAACCACCAGCAGTTATAAAGTCAGCTGGAGGAGCAGCAGCACTGCTCTCACCTGCCTTAAATTTACAGCAAATGAGACCCTGAACAGAGAAAGTAACCCCCCCCAGGAAATGACACTACTTGCTCCTGTACTACAGCTACAACTATTGCATCGGCAATGGGACCAGGTAGGGAATTAAACTTAATTTTTCTGGCGTGTAGATAGAAAACGATAGATGTCTTTCTAAACTAGGTAAGAAACTAGCTCATTAAATGCAATAACAATGTAGTTATTAAAATCACATCAGTCACCGGCGAGGTCAGCAGACGCAATAGTAAGTTGGCGGCTAAGCGCTAGATTGAGGCGGACCGGGAGGTTCCCGAGGCCCGGGAGCCCCGGGGAAGAGCAGAGGGACAGCGCAGAGCCGGCAGCTCTCGTGAGAGAGGCTGACGCGGCTTGGGCATTGCCAGGGGCAACCGCGGAAGATTTAAAGGGCCCTGAGGAGCGCCAGCAACCGGGAGCGTGGCAAGCAGGGCGTGTCGTGTCAGAAAGGGCATGGCGTGGCAGTTCGCGCGGGCAGGGCGCAGCCCCCGCCCCCCCTTCCCGGCTCGAGAAGGCTACCGAAGCGGTGGGCATCGGCCTCAGAAGGAGATGCCGGTATGGCTGCCACTCAGCTGAAAGCCATTGCTAGGAAAAATGGAGAAAGAGAAATTAAAATGCAACTGGGTACAAGAAACGTGGGAAAGCAGTAAAAAATAGGGAGCCACAGAGAGGGAATCGTAGAAAAAGAAAAAAAATTATAGATGAAGCGCTACGGGGCAGAGTTGGCAGAAGAGTAACAAGTTTTTGGGAGCCAGGCGGGCAGGTGGGCCGGTGGAGAGAGAGACGGAAGGAGGGACAGGCAGGGAGGCGAACAGAGATCTGGGGAAGGGTGGCAGAGATGGAGCGGGATGCACGCGACAGAATGCGCGACTCTCCGCAGCTCCCGGCGCCGGCGGGAGACCTTCACCGCCCCAATGCTTTTCTCTCTGCCTCGGCGGCAGGCGCCTCGACGCTCCTCTCCCGCGAGGCTTCCCGGTGGCTCGTGCGCGCGGCCGGCGCGCTCTGTCTGGGATGGCTCGGAGGGATCCTTCCTTGCCGCGGGGGCTGGCTGTTCCTTGCTGGACGTGGCTGCCTGCGGGACCCCCTTGGATTCCCTCCTCGGACGGTTCACCTTCATCAGCTCCCTCGGGTGGGCGTGCCTGGGCAGACCCTTCCCCAGCTCAAGGGAGGGATTCCAAAATAGGAACGGTGAGCTGGACGGAGGGGGACATAGAAATAAAACTTAAAAAGCAATAGGGTACAAGACAGATAGGAAAACATGAAGAAATAAAGGCAGGGAGATGGACTGGGGGATACATAGAAACAAACGAGAAAGCAGCGGGGTACGGGAAACAGGAAACAATTTGCAACCAGGGACAGGGAGGAAGATAGAGGGAGAAATAGGGGAAAAAAAATTCAAAAAGCAACGGGGTACGATTCACATGGACGCAAATTAAAAAATAAGGCCAGGGAGCTGGAGAGAGACGTACATATAAAGAAACTTTTAAAACCGACCGGGTAAAGGAAAGAGTGAGAAGAAATAAAGAAGAGGAAGAGGGAGCCAGATAGAGGGAGGCATAGGTAGAAATTTTGGCAAGAAATGAGGTAAAGAGCAGAGGGAATTTCCTGGTTTTGGCTAGAATAGAGATCATTTTCTTCCTAGTAGCCGGTATAGTGCTGTAGTTTGCATTTAACATGACAATAATGTTGATAAAAGACTGATGATTTAGTTGTCACTAGGCAGTGTTCACACTAAGTCAAGATGTTTCAGCTTCTCCTACTGCCCTGGCAGTGGAGGCTGGGAGTGCAGACAGCTGAGCCAAACGAGCCAAAGGGGTATTCCATACCATATGATGTCCCAGCCAGTATATCAACTGGGGAAGTTGACCTCTAACCCCTGGCCCCGAGCCATGAGACTGTGATCCCTGACACCGTGACCTTTGAGGCTGCGAACCCATGCTGTGACCTTTGACCCGATGGCCCTTTTCACCCGGTGACCCTTTGACCCCCCAGCGGGTGACCTTTGACCCTGACAGTTGACCTTTTGACCCTCTGGTGTGGTAACCTTTGAACTTTTGACCCCAAAGACCTTTGCCCCCTACCCTGGTGCCCTTTGACCCCTGCCAGGTGATCTTTGACCCAATTACCTTTGACCCCGGCCCCGTGACCTTTGGCCCCGCCCCTGTGACCTTTGACCCCCGACCCCATGGCCTTTGAACCCGACCCCGTGACCTTTGACCCCCGACCCCTTGGCCTTTGACCCCCGACCCCTTGGCCTTTGACCCCGACCCTTGACCTTTGACCCCGACCCCTTGACCTTTGACCTTTGGTCCGTGACCTTTGACCCCGACCCCTTGACCTTTGACCTCTTGCCCGTGACCTTTGACCCCGACCCCTTGACCTTTGACCCCGATCCTTGACCTTTGACCTTTGACCCCGACCCCTTGACCTTTGACCCCGACCCCGTGACTTTTACCCCCGACCCCTTGACCTTTGACCCCGACCCTTGACCTTTGACCCCGACCCCGCGACCTTTGACCCCGACCCCTTGACCTTTGACCTTTGGTCCGTGACCTTTGACCCCGACCCCTTGACCTTTGACCTCTTGCCCCTGACCTTTGACCCCCGACCCCTTGACCTTTGACCTTTGACCTTTTGCCCGTGACCTTTGACATTTGGCCCGTGGCCTTTGACCTTTGGTCCGTGACCTTTGACCCCCGACCCCTTGACCTTTGACCCCGACCCTTTGACCCCCCGACCCTTTGACCTTTGACCTCTTGTCCCTGACCTTTGACCCCCGACCCCGTGACCTTTGACCTCTGGCCCGTGACCTTTGACCCCCGGGCCCTTGTCCTTTGACCTTTGGCCTGTTGACCTTTGGCCCGCGACCCGTTGACCTTTGACCGCTGATCCCCGACCTTTGACCCCCGCCCCTGTGACCTTTGACCCCGTGGCCTTTGGCCTTTGACCCGTGGCCTTTGGCCCCCTGACCCGTGCCCTTTGACCCTCCCCCGGTGACATTTCACCCCAGACCTCGGCCACCCCTGACCCCGTGAGCTTTGACCTTTAACCCCCGCCCCGTGACCTTTGGCCCCCTGACCCCGTGAGCTTTGATCCGGACTTGGTGATCTGTGACCTTTGAGCTCGACCCTTGAACCTTTGAGCTTTTACCCCGACCCCGGTGACCTTTGACCGTAACCCCATGGGCTCTGATCTTTGACCCTGTGACCTTTTACCCCTGACCCAGTGACCTTTGATATTTCACCCCTGCCCCCGGTGACATTTGACCCCAGACCCCTGTGACCCCTGACCCCACGAGCTTTGACCCTGACTTGGTGACCCTTGACCCCCACCCCTGACCTTTGAGCTTGACCCTTCAACCTTTGCGCTTTTGCCCCCCTGACCCCGGCGACCTTTGACCCCGGCGACCTTTGACCTTAGTGACTTTAGACCCCTGACCCCATGAGCTTTGACCCCTGGGCCTGGTGACCTATGGCCTCCGAGCCCCACGACCTTTGACCTCCGAGCCCTTGCCTTTGACAGAGTTAAGCACAGCAGTACTGCACATTTTAAAGTTAAAGCACTGCCCTACTGCAACCTTGCCGTGGAAAATGGTTTCTGCCCTGGGAGTAAATTGTTTAACTTCAGCTTATAGCTCTTTACTCCCAGAGACTGAGCCAGCGGCTAGTGCTGTTGTGTTTTAAATTTAAGTTTTACAATACCAACGTCAAAGTTTTGCAATACGTTTTTATAATCGCAACTTCAAAAGATGCGCTATGAAATGACGTCTGCTGTGATATTAAATTTTTTTTTTTTAATTAAAAACTTCTTTACTTACACTCAGCAGCAGTACCATATTCTATTACTTTTTTTTAATATTTTATTTAATTTCAACATTTTACAGAGCTTTTTCCACCATATCAATCTTGTCCACATTCCTCACTGCCATTATGTCCGTCGCTACCCGTCCAGAAGTTTTACTGCCCGAGGTGACATTACCTCCACCATCCCTGTTCCCAAGCAAAAAACAAGTGAGCTCCACTCCTCTTCACACACTGTCCACTTCCACACTTAGACATAAAAATTATAAGTATCAGTGGACGACCTCAATATTTTACAAACACACCATGCAATAATAAAGTTACATTCACCCACTTTACAACCCTGGCCTACTCCATGCTGGCCATCTAGTCCAGCTTCCCCCACCCTTCGCCCGCAAAATCCTCAACTGTCTTCCAAAGACCAGCCGCAGACTAACCTAATTCCCTGCACTCAGTGGCAATTACCAGGTTCCAGGGGAGCGCTCCACGGGAGCTCTGTTCCTGGCAGCCTTGAAAGAAAAAATCGCCCTGCCTGCCAAAACCCTGGCCCAAGCCTGACCCCCATCCAAACATTAGCCATGACGACTGTCTCACAGAGCAGCTGGGACCAGAAAAAAAAAAAAAAGCCACCCACTGGGGTTTTTTTATTCTAATTGTATTTTATTTTTTCCTAATTGCCTAACAAACATCTCTACCTCCACCCTGCAAGAGACCACTAAAAAGCTAAACCACATAACCCTACAACGTTACGCACATTCACAACACACCACTCATTCAGATCACACGCACACTAGCCCTCGCTCTCAACTAACCCATCCAGCCACCAAAAGGTGTCAAGAGGCCATCGCCCCTTACCCACAGCAGCTGGGGCCTCAAAAAGCACCCTGCCTGCAAAAACCCTGGCCCCAGCCCAACCTCCTTCCAAGCTCCCCACAAACTGCCCTTCCATTACAGCAACGCTTCAACACGCACCATCTGCACCATACATAGATTTTCAACCAGATACTTAGCTTTCATAGTGGCACTTCTCACAGTCCAACCTCCGTAGCAGCCACATCGCCTAAACGCAAGGTTCCTTCAAACGCCTCGTGCCCCGTGATCACCTGCAAAACCAACACACAAAACTCTTGAATACAAACTTCACCCTCGGCATAAAAAAATCCTCCACAGCTCCACACTCCTGCTTCGCACCTATTCCAGAAACAAAAACCTCAATGCCTTAACCATTTCTAGAAGCTTACCACAAAGTGTCCACATAAACAAATATTAACACCCATGCCCACTTACTGCCTTACTATATTCTACCTCACAGTCCACTTGCAATCCACTCCCCTACTGACATGCAATGACTGAAAAATCATTTATCTCTCAATGCTAACAAACTAGACATATCAAGATTTCACCCGTTGATTCTTATCACTGTTCCACCTACCCCTGACTCTACATCCCCAGGCAGAGCAGCTCCAAGCCAAACACACCCGTGCACAAACACACACAACACAGAACACTACCAACAAGGCGATGCAAAAAGAGAGAGAAAAGTCTCAGCAAGAAGAATAACGACCCCCGGACGGGAGGTGCCATCCAGCAAATTGACCTACAGCGCCCAAAACCACAAAGCGAGGAGGCTCTACGACAGCCCCAAAGAAGAAGAGGCAAAAGTAAGGGCCCGTTACAAGATCAAGCCCGTCAAAACCAAGATGATGGATGCGCCAGAAGCCTGGCGTCGAGACCTAAGGATGTCAGGATGCAGGGAAGAAGTCCCAGTCCGAGAAAACGGATGGCTAGAGAGCAGAGCTGCCAAAGCAGCCCGGAAGAGCGCCACAAAAGAGGACCGACTGGAAGCCGCCGAGACAGATCCATGCTTTAGAGCTCCGAGCGCAAGAAAAGGAGCACCCGACTGGCACAGTGCCGATGAGTAAGGGCATTCGAGACCCTAGGGACGGTGCCCAAAGCGCATGCTGTGCTCCCTGAGCGCAAAGACTGATGATTGCATTGAGACCCGAGGAAGATCGAAGGCACACAAGACAGACTACACAAACTACACACCACCACGGACACAGGCTGGAACTGCCCTGCCCGGCACACGCTGGTCTCGGGCTCAAAAGCAACCCGCTCCCTTCATCTGCCCAAACAGGACTGCTCCTGGACAGCCCTGCCCTCCTACTCTCACTTTAAAACCCCTCACGGCAATTCCCAGCTGTGTCCCTCCCTCCCAGCCTCTCCCCAGCCCGGGTCCCTCAACTTAGCTTGCAGAGGGCCAAGGGTACAAATCCATCCTCCGCAAAAATCACATGGGCTAACTGGGACGATCTGGCAGTCGCCAGGTTCCTCTTCATCATCTGCAGTGAAGAAAAAAAAAAAAAAAAAGCAAGAAAATCAGAAGAGGCAGTAACCCATCAGACAACACCAACTACTTTCCCAACCCCCCACTTAATCACACACACCACAGCGTTATGCTTACCTGCTCATTCCAGACTCAGACCCTGTGGCCATCAGCACTCATGGTACCTGAGACAGCAAGATGCACAAAATTAGCATAGCAGTCGTGAGACTCACCAGGCCCATTCTCCTCCTCCCTAATCCACAGCTCACCTCAAATGCTCATCCCATTCCAAAGGTGACCCGCACAGTGCCTGCAAAACAGAAGGTAAACGCTTAACCAAGCAACCACCTAATACTTCGATATTCAACACCGGCACAGCCCACAACCACCTCACCTTCTCAGACTGCTCATCGGCCTGCGAATTCGCCCCTCTGAGGCTGTGTGCGCCACCTGCAAAAACCAAAGCAGAAGACACATGCTGAGAGGCCGCCCGAAACCTCAGCCTGCCCAGACCGATTCCCAACTCCCTCTCCTTTACCTTGGCCGCTCGACCACCCCACTCTGTCATCAAGAGCTTGCCACATCAAAGCATGCGTACCGCCTGCAAAAAACAAACGACAAGGGATGCTTCCAACTTTGCCAACAATACAACACCTCCAAAGGAACAGTTCCTTTAACCCAGTAATCATGACTCACCTTGCTGAGACACCTCCGGTACCGATGGCCCGCTTCACTCCTTGCTTCACACCTTCAAAATAAAAAAGAACCCTATCAGCTAGTCACAGAGCCACCGGCCGCATCTTCCCTCTGATTCCACTCACGGACCCACCTTCTTATGCTGCTCCGCTCCCCTCCTCCGTCACTCTGTGGCATACACCTTGTCCCTCCGCATCTGAAAAAAGACATATTGAACGAATCACCGAGATGCAGAGCAAAAGCTTAACAATTCCAGAGGTCTTGATTCCATCTACAAAGACCATCTGGAGTCCAGCTACAGCCTGCCATATTAGGGGAATTAAAAAAAAAAAAAAAAAAAAAAAAAGGGGGGGGGGCAAACTTTAAGCCCATCACATGCAAGACCTAACACCTTAGAGAGTCAAATCCGCTTCACTGCCCCTCAACAGCCCCTGCCACAGGGCTCCAATCATCTCCGTACAACACTATTGGCACGGCTGTTCGCGCAGCCCACCGATGGCTACTCGAGCTGAGATGACTGTACAACCCTCGCCTAAACGGTCTAGGCACATCGACGTTTCACCTGTAGATTCTTATCGCTGTTCTACCTACCCCTGACTCTACATCCCCAGGCAGAGCAGCTCCAAGCCAAACACACCCATGCACAAACACACACAACACAGAACACTACCAACAAGGCGATTCAAAGAGAGAGAAAACTCTCAGCAAGAAGAATGACAAGCCCCGGACGGGAGGCGCCATCTGGCAAATTGACCTACAGCGCCCAAAACCACAAAGCAAGGAGGTTCTACGACAGCCCCAAAGAAGAAGAGGCAAAAGTAAGGGCCCGTTACAAGATCAAGCCCGTCAAAACCAAGATGATAGATGCGCCAGAAGCCTGGCGTCGAGACCTAAGGATGTCAGGATGCAGGGAAGAAGTCCCAGTCCGAGAAAATGGACGGCTAGAGAGCAGAGCTGCCAAAGCAGCCTGGAAGAGCGCCGCAAAAGAGGACCGACCGGAACCCGCCGAGACAGATCCATGCTTTAGAGCTCCGAGCGCAAGAAAAGGAGCACCCGACTGGCACAGTGCCGATGAGTAAGGGCATTCGAGACCCTAGGGACGGTGCCCAAAGCGCATGCTGTGCTCCCTGAGCGCAAAGACTGATGATGGCATTGAGACCCGAGGAAGATCGAAGGCACACAAGACAGACTACACAAACTACACACCACCACGGACACAGGCTGGAACTGCCCTGCCCGGCACACGCTGGTCTCGGGCTCAAAAGCAACCCGCTCCCTTCATCTGCCCAAACAGGACTGCTCCTGGACAGCCCTGCCCTCCTACTCTCACTTTAAAACCCCTCACGGCAATTCCCAGCTGTGTCCCTCCCTCCCAGCCTCTCCCCAGCCCGGGTCCCTCAACTTAGCTTGCAGAGGGCCAAGGGTACAAATCCATCCTCCGCAAAAATCACATGGGCTAACTGGGACGATCTGGCAGTCGCCAGGTTCCTCTTCATCATCTGCAGTGAAGAAAAAAAAAAAAAAAAAAAGCAAGAAAATCAGAAGAGGCAGTAACCCATCAGACAACACCAACTACTTTCCCAACCCCCCACTTAATCACACACACCACAGCGTTATGCTTACCTGCTCATTCCAGACTCAGACCCTGCGGCCATCAGCTCTCATGGTACCTGAGACAGCAAGACGCACAAAATTAGCATAGCAGTCGTGAGACTCACCAGGCCCATTCTCCTCCTCCCTAATCCACAGCTCACCTTGAACGCTCATCCCATTCCAAAGGTGGCCCTCACAGCGCCTGCAAAACAAAAGATAAATGCTTAACCAAGCAACCATGTAATATTTGCTATTCAACACCAACTGAGCCCACAACCACCTCACCTTCTCAAACTCCTCATTGGCCTATGGCATGGCTCCTCTGAGTCTGCGTGCGCCACCTGCAAAAACCAAAGCAGAAGACGCATGCTGAGAGGCCGCCCAAAACCTCAGCCTGCCCGGACCGATTCCCAACTCCCTCTCCTTTACCTTGGCCGCTCAACAAACCCGCTCTGTCATCAAGAGCTTGCCACATCAAAGCATGCGTACTGCCTGCAAAAAACAAACAAGGGATGCTTGCAAATTTGCCAACAATGCAACACCTCCAAAGGAACGGTTCCTTTAACCCAGTACTCACGGCTCACCTTCCCCGAGACACCTCTGGTGCTGATGGCCCGCTTCGCTCCTTGCTTCACACCTTCAAAATAAAAGAAAAAAAGAACCCTATCAGCTAGTCACAGAGCCACTGGCCGCATCTTCCCTCTGATTCCGCTCACAGACCCACCTCCTTACGGCGCTCCGCTCCCCTCCTCCGTCACTCTGGGGCATACATCTCGTCTCTCCGCATCTGAATAAAACCCCATATTGAATGAGTCAGCCTGGATGCAGAGCAAGAGCTTAACAACTCCAGAGATCTTGATTCCATCTAGGAATACCAGTACTCCAGCTACAACCAGCCATTTTAAAAGAAAAAACAAACAAAAAACCCAGGGCCAAACTTTAAGCCCATCACATGCAAGCCTCAACACCTTAGAGACTCAAATCCACTTCACCACCCCTCAACAGCCTCTGCCACAAGCCTACAATCATTTCCGTAAAGAAATCTCAATGTTGCTGTCCACACAGCCCACCAATGCCTACTAGATCCCACATGACTGTACAACCCTTGCCTAAACAATTAAGGCCAATCAACATTTCACCCATAGACGCTTATCTCTGTTCCACCTACCCCTGACTCTACAGCCCCGGGCAGAGCAGCTCCAAGCCAAACACACCTGTGCACAGACCAACACAAGACAGAACAGTACAGACAAGGTGATTCAGAGAGAAAACTCTCAGCAAGAAGAATGACTCCCGGATGGGAGGGGCCATCTGGCAAGATGACCTACAGTCCAAAACACTGAGGCAAGGAGGCTGTACGGCAGACCCTGAGGAGTCCAACGTAACAGCCTGTTACAAGATGGCACGGTCAAAACCGAGATGATGGATGCGCCAGAAGCCTGTCATCAAGACCTAGGAACATCAAGATGCGGGGAAGAACTCCCAGTCTGAGAGAACGGACAGCTAGAGAGCAGAGCCGCCAAAGCAGCCCAGAAGAACGCCAAAAAAGAACCAACTGGAACCTGCCGAGACTGATCCACGCTTTAGAGCTCCGAGCGCAAGAAAAGAAGCACCCGATTGGCACCATGCCAATGAGTACGAGCATTTGAGACCCTAGGGACAGCACCCGAAGCGCATGCCATGCTCCCCCGACACAAAGCGCAATGAGGACATTGAGATCTGAGCCACAGAGGACAGACTACACAAAGTACACACCACCACAGACATGGGCTGGAACTGCCCTGCCCGGCAGACACAGGTCTCATGCTGAAAAGCAACCCGCTCCCTTCGCCTGCACAAAGGCGACTGCTTTGGGACAGCCCTCTCTCCTGCACTAACTTTATAACCCCTCCCTGCAATTCCCAGCTGTGTCCCTTCCTCCCAGCCTCTCCCCAGCCCGGGTCCCTCAACTTAGCTTTCAGAGGGCTGAGGGTCTGAATCCATCCTCCACAAAACCACATGGGCTAACTGGGATGTTCCTCAAGGGGACACAGTGCTCTTCAACATCTGCAATGAAAAAAACAACAACAAAAAAAACAAATCAGAAAAGGGAGTAAGCATCCCACTGGCCAACACCAACTACTTCCCCAGCTCCCCCCTCCTCACAAGTGCCACTGCATTCGCTTCCGCGCTCATTCCAGACTCAGACCCTGCAGCCGTCGTCACTCGTGGTACCTAAGGTACCAAGAGACACCAAGTTAGCGTGGCGCTCATGACAAGTCATCGGCCCCACGCTCCTCCTCACTAATCCACAGCTCACCTCAAACGCTCACCCAATTCAAAGATAGCCCACACAGCGCCTCCAGAACAGAAGGTAAATGCTTAACCGAGCAGCCCCATAATACTTCGCTATTCCACACCGACCTGGCCGACGACCGCCTCACCTTCTCGGACCCCTCACCGGCACGCAGCTTTGCAAGAGACCTTATAGCAGACTTCACGGTATGTAAAGGGTGCCTATAAGAAACCTGCAGAGGGACTTTTTACAAGGGTGTACAGCAATAGGACAAGGCGGTAACGATTTCAGTCCTAAGAAGGGTACATTTAGTTTAGGTATTAGGAAGACGTTTCTCACTAGGGGTGGCGAGGCACTGGAACGGGTTGCCCAGAGAAACTGCGGATGCTCCCTCCCTGGAAACATTCAAGGCCAGGTCAGATGGGGCTTTGAGCAACCTGGTCTCGCGGAAGGCGTCCCTACCCATTGCGGGGGTGGGGTAGGAACTAGAGGATCTTTATGGTGCCTTCCAACCCAAACCACTCTACGATTCTATGACATCCAAATCCAACTGCAAAACTCATCTGAGAAGGGCTGGTGAACCCTCCTCCCTTTCCCCAGCAGTCCCAAAACTTTAGAAACCCCTTTTCTTCTCCTCAACTGTCAGGAAAGGAACCCCACTGCTTCCTGACACCTCCTGCCCTCCATTCGCAACCCTGAACCCCCTTCAGTGGCTACTCCTCAGGAGCCGCTCTTCTGAGCCACGTCCCAAATTCTGGGGGCACCTCCTAACCTACAGTTTCACAGAGACCCTGAGCTCTGCTACATGCCCACAAAATAAAGTCAAGTCCCAAGGCTTGTAATCTACGAGGGGCCTGCCACGAGCTGCAAAGATTCTAGGGACAATATGGCATTCTGTGGGCAATGAGGAAAGGCGATGAGGCATCCCAGAGCCTGAAAGGCACTGTGCTTCACGGCCCTTCTGCTTTCTTCAGAAATACTAAACCTCCATATACAAATACATACAAGATGCTCACCCTAACCCCTGACAAACAATGTCACCATCGGTCCCATTAAGAGAGATATCAGCAACTTACACAGCATACAGCAGAACCAGTGAAAAAACACAAGGTTCCTTTTTCAATAAAGTTGGGAATTCCAGGAAAACACAATGCATGAAGAATTAAAACAAACAAACAAAGCAAGCATACTATTAAACCATCTTTCTACCCCTGAACACTCAAAACAAAATTACTGACCTGAAAAAAAGAAAGAAAAAAAAAAAATGCATACAAGTGTTAGTTGCTACTACACATGCTGCTGAACCTTGACTGGTCCTGAAGCTCTTACCTCAGGCAGACACCTCTTCCCAAAGGGCTGAGCCAGCTCAAAAGCTGCAAAGGACTCAAGCAAGAGCTGAGCACCAACACCAGAGAAACCCAGGAGCACAAGGAGCTCCCTCAGCAGAGGCTGTGGCTCAAATACCCCCAGCCTCCGCCCACCACCCTTAGCACAATCACCTGGGAAAGGGGAAGGGCAAACCACCAGCAGTTATAAAGTCAGCTGGAGGAGCAGCAGCACTGCTCTCACCTGCCTTAAATTTACAGCAAGCAAAGCCCTGAACAGAGAAAGTAACCCCTCCAGGAAATGACACTACTTGCTCCTGTACGACAGCTACACCTATTGCATCAGCAATGGGACCGGGTAGGGAATTAAACTTAATTTTTCTGGGGTGTAGATAGAAAACAATAGATGCCCTTCTAAACTAGGTAGGAAATTAGCTCATTAAATGCAATGACAATGTTGTTATCAAAATTGATGTGCTTTAGTTTCCTATAAAAAAGCCAAAATGCTCTGGGGTTATGATTCATTTCTAGCCAGACTGTGCATACCACCTAACTTCTACAGAACTACCTTCTGGATTGCAATAACAAAAACATTCCTGTGTTATCAACACTGTCTTCAGCACAAAACCAAAATGTAGCCCCATACTAGCTACTGCGAAGAAAATTAACTCAATCCCATCTAGAACCAGCACAACAGGGTACGTGACAGAGACAAAAGAATTAAAAAATGGGGACAGCTAATTAAACAAACAGACATAGGAAGAAAATTTAAAAGTTGATGGGCTACATGACAGACAGGAATAACTTAAAGACAGTGAATAGGTTAAAGTAGACATAGAAAAAGTAAAAAGCAACGGGGTACACAATAGTGAGGAAAGAATTAAAAAACAGTGATACACAGCTCGATACAAGTAGACATAGAGGGAAAATTTAAGAAGTGATTGGGTACAGGACAAAAAAAAAAATTTAAAATAGCCACAGTGAACTAAAACTGAGAAATATAAAGGAAATTTAAAAGTGACACAGGGAAACAGGACAGAGAGGAAAAAAAATAAAAAATAAAGACAGTGAACTGGATAAAAGTAGACATAGAAAGCAAATTTTCAAAGCAACAGGGTACACAACAGACAGGAAATAATTAAAAAATAGCAATAGGCAGATTCATAAAAGTAGATGTAGCATCGTGGTTTAACCCTGGCTGGCAACTAAGTACCATACAGCTGCTCACTTACTCCACCACAGTGGGATAGGGGGAGAATCAGGAGGGTAAATGTGAGAAACTCATGGGTTGATATAAAAAGTTTAATAATTAAAAAGACTTTTTTTTAAAAGTTGTACGAGGAAAAAAAAAAACAGCAAATGAAAACAATTGCTCACCACCAACTGACCAATGCCCAGCCAGTCTCAAGCAACTGGGTACAGGAGAGAGAGGGAGGAATTAAAATATAGGGTCAGGGAGACAGAGAGGGGAAGATATAGAAATTAAATTTTCAAAGTAATGGGGTACAAGGCGGTGCAGAAAAAATAAAAAACAGGGAGAAGAAGCTGGTTAGAGAGAGGCATATTAAAAATTTAAAAGGCAACAGGGTACTGGGCAGAGTTCACAGAAAAAGAACAAGTTTTGAGGAGCCATACACATAGGTGGGCAGGCAGAGAGGGAGACAGAGGAAGGGAGGCAAGCAGACGTCTAAAGAAGGGAGGCAGAGGTGGGCCAGGATGTAGAGGAGAGGACGTGTGACTCACCACAGCTCCTGGTGCCGGCAGGAGACCTTCACCGCCCCTATGCTTCTCTCTCTGCTTCTGCCCCTTCCTCCTCCCCAGTGCCAGCTGCCTGACCCTCAGCCACTCGGCAGCACGCAGCAGATGCCTCAATGCTCCTCATCCACAAGGCTTGCTTTGATACATGGTGGCTCACGCATGTAGCCAACAAAGGCCAGGGACAGCTCAGAGGGATCCTTCCTTGCCACAGGGACTGGCCATTCCTTGCTGCAAGCACCTACCAGCCAGACCCCCATGCACTCCCTCCTCAGCCAGTTCCCCTGCCCAGGCAGCCCCCTTTACAGCTGGAGCCCCTTCACACAGCAGGGCCAGCCCCATCGTCAGCCTCACTGGCCACACCTGAGGCCATCCCAGCCCCAGCTGGAGCCCATCAGGAACAGGGGCCATTGCCAAAGCCCCACAGCACCTCATCCCTGCCCCTGCACCTACCCACATCCAGGGAGACAGAGGAGGCAGGAAAAATTTATTCATTAACGCATGTAAGAAATCCTGGCAATGAGTTGGCTACAAGGCTCAGTGCCCAAAGGCAGCAGGATGGGAGGATAAAGAGGAAGGACAGAGGGACACAGATGTGCAAGACAGGGAGCCAGGAAATTGGATGCTGGGAACAAGAGAGGGACAAGAAGCAGGAAAACGGTATAGAGAGAGAAGAGCAGAGAGACTGAGCAGAACAACAGGGATGGAGATGGAGGAATAAATAATAGGAAGCAGGGGAGAGAAGGGGAAGAGACGGGCAGGACAGGAAGATAAAGACAGGACAAGGGACAGGGAAACATTCTCAAGTGATACAGGAGAAGAAACAGCAAGAACTAGAAAAAAGAAACAGGGAGCCAGGTAGAGAGAAAAATTTTAAAAAGCAACAGCATACAAGAAACATAGGCAAGAACTAACAAATAGGCACAGGGAGATGTAGAAAGAGGGAGATGTAGAAAGAAAATGTAAGATGTGACAGGGTACAGGACAGAGAGGGAAGAGTTAAGAACTAGAGACAGGGAGATGGATAGAAGGAAACCTAGAAAGAAAATTTTGAAAGCAGCAGAGTACAAGAATCAAAAAGTAGGTACATGAAGCTGCATAGAGGGAGATGTTAAGAACGAAATTTGAAAAGCAACAGGGTACAAGAAACACAGGCGAGAAATTAAAATAAGGTCAGGGAGACAAAGAGAGGGAAAAGTAGCAAGAAAATTTTAAAAGCAACTGGGTTTAAGAAACATGCAAGAATTTAAATAGGGATGGAGAGGTAGGAAGTTTCAAAAGTGATGACATACAAGAAACATAGGCAAGATTTAAAAAATAGGGACAGGGAGCCTGATAGAAGGAAACTGTGGTGGGTTGACCTTGCCTGGCTGACGAGTGTCCACCAAGCCACTCTATCTTTCCTCCTCCTCAACAAGACAGGAGGGTAGAAAATACAACAAAAAAGCTTGTGGGTCAAGATAAGGACAAAGAGATCACTCACCAATTACTGCACAGGCAAAACAGACTCAACTTGGGGAAATTAATTTGTCAGTCAAAATCAGAGTACAATAATGAGAAATATGAACAAATCTGAAAAACACCTTCCCCCCACCCCTCTCTTTTTTTCCTGGGCTCATCTTCACTCCTGACTTCTCTACCTCCTCCTACCAAGCAGCACAGGGGGAGAGGGAGCGGGGGGTTGCAGTCAGTTCATCACAAGTTGTCTCTGCTGCTCCTTCCTTCTTCATGTTCTTCTTCTGTTCCAGTGTGGTGTCACTCCCATGGGGCCACAGGTCCTGCCAGAAAACCTGCTCCAGTGTGGGCTCCTCTCCACAGCGTCACAGCCTCCTTTGGGTGCATCCGCCTGCTCTGGCGGGCTGCAGGGTGCATATCTGCTCTGCCATGGACCTCCGTAGGCTGCAGGGGGACAGCCTGTGTCACCATGGTCTTCACTGCAGGCTGCAGGGGAATCTGCTTTAGGACCTGGATCACCTCCTCCTTTTCCTTCTTCACTGACTTTGGTGTCTGCAGGACTGACAGCTTCTGCACAGCATTTTTTAGCCCTTCTTACATATCACAGAGGTGCTACCAGGGTTGCTGGTTGGCTCAGCTTTGACCAGTAGCAGCTCCATCTTGGAGCTGGAACTGGCTTTGCCCAACATGGGGGCAAGTCCTGGTGTCTTCTCACAGAACCCACCCCTGCAGCCCCTGCCCACTCCCCTGCCCCAGCTTGCCACACAAACTCACTACAACAGTGATTGGCTACAGGGCAGAGAGGGGGGATTGAAAAGTATGGAAAGGGAGACAGAGAGAGATGGGGCGGCGGGGGCGGGGTAGCAATGGGCTACAGGACAGAGAGGAGGAACTAATAAAAAGGGAGAGGATACCAGACAGAGAGATGGAGAAAAACAAATATTAGTGATGAGCCACAGGGCAGAAGGAAGAATTAAAAAAGCGGAGAGTGAGGTAGATGAGAGAGACTGAGAAATATCAAAAACACTGATGATCTAAAGGGAAGAGAGAGGGAAAATAAAGAATAGGGACAGGGAACCAGACAGAGAGAGAATAATATGGGCTATGGGACAGTGAGGGAAGAAGTTAAAACATAGGGACAGGGACCTGGAACAAAAGAATCTAAGAAAGTAAAAGTGTATCCAGAATACAGGGCAGAAAAAGGAATTTAAAAATAGAGACACAGCATCAGACAGCTGAGAGCGGCGGGAACTGTGAAGGGCTAAAGGGCAGACAGGGAGGAATTACAAGATTGGGATAAGAAGACAGAGGAATAGATGGAGAAAGAAAAAGTAGTGATGGGCTGCAGGGCAGAAACAGAGGATAAAAAAAGAGGGATGGGACAGGTCAGAAGTGCAGAGAGAAAAAGAAAACAGAGAGGCAGAACAGAGAAAGAGGGGGACTTAGAGAACAAGAGAGGGAGAGGTACGGGAAGAAAAAAACAAAAAAATTAAAGCAGTGAGAGAAATAAAAGGTGGGGGCAGGGAGGGACTGGGATGCAGAAGAGGGGTGACACAGCCCCAGGGGTCCAGGACTCACTGTACCTCCCACTCTTGGAGCTGCTGGGAGAATTTGACAGTTCAGACATGTCTGTCTCTCTCTCTCCCTCTCCCTTCCTCCTCTGTAGCTGCAGTCACTTGACTGTCATCCACCTAAGAGAATAGATTGGTGCCTTACAGCTCTTACAATATGAGGCTTCCTAGAAACACAGCCTCACATGCACACACACACTACATGACTGTACTGTGGTTTTAGTTATGCATACAGACCCTGCCGTGCACGCTGGTGATCGGATCTGCTGAGGACTACGCTAAGAAGGATCCATCCTCACCTGGAGAGGCAGGCTATCTCCTGTCTGCAGCTGCTGGCTGGATCCTTGTAGTGTTCAGTTATAGGGAATTTAGTTATTGGGCCTACAAGTAGCTCATGGTCACAGGAGCGTTCCAGACGCTTTTAGAAGGCCTTGAACAGAATAAACAAGAAGAGAGAAAAAGAAAGATACCAATTAGAAAAACACAGGTGCACATTCCATGATAAAGGGAACTTGGCACAAACAACCTCAATTCAGGGGCTTATCTCGACCAATTGGACTAAGACAAGTCCTGCATGCTCTAATTAATACGGCCAATTATGTCCTATGTTTATGCGCGTGTACAGAGCAGGTATAACTAACTTTAATCTTACGTTCGTGCGCGTGGACAGTACTGATGTAACCAAGCACCGTTTATGCTTGTGCGCGTGGACACCAAATGCTTGCATGCAGCAACCAATCAGAGTTTCTAAACAACTTAGAGAACTGTATAAAAATGATCAGCTAAGCTCAATAAAGGGACGACTTTAATCATCATATTGGCGTTCTATCGTCCGGGCCCCGCACGGAATAATCCCTAAACCCTACAGATCCTCTTTATTTTATTCTTCAAATAAAAAATATTCTTCAAATGCAGACCACTACGGAAACTTTCCATCTGTCTCGTACCGTCACGGCAGAAGAAAGGGCAACCAGGGCGAAACGGTAGCAGCTGACATCCAGCTGAGAGAAGAAGAAAAAAAAAAAAACCACAACACTTCAGCATAAAACTGGGTAGGAATCCAAAGCTGCCTTTTTTTTTTTTGTGAAGGCTTGTGAAGACAGTACGACTGAGCGGAGGAAAAAGTATTTTTGCGTCATCTTCGGTACAGTTGTTGACACAGGCCACTAGAGCTTTTGCATTTTTCAGACAACCGTGCCTTTTTTTTTTTCTCCCTTCTTTTTTGACTCATTGGCAACTTTACTTTCACTAGAACTCACTTTCCTAGATACACGCAGGTGACAGACATAGAGACCTACATACATTTTCTCAAGCCTTAGTATAGCCGAGGCTTCATCACCCTGTACGTCCCAAGTTGAGTATTTTTGCTAAAGAGCACAGCAACACATCTGTCCTCGTGAACTGCCTTGTTGCAAAAAAGAAATCTTTTTTTCCAGGCCGTTGCTCCAAATGGTCAAGATCTTTTAAAACCGCAGGTGTGCCACCAAACCCGCTCAGGGTCCCTCCTAGCTTTTGACCGCCCTGAGATTTAACAGGCACACGCTCCAGTCCATCTTCCAACAGCAAAAATACGTTAACGCTCTCGGACCCAGAGCGCAACCCTACGGATGTCCACGCACACAGCCTGCCGTTTTGATGAGGAGCCACCGAGCATCCCTGCGAGCACAGCTGCATGCGCCAGATCGGTTTCCCCTACGCCGCAAGTTACCGGTTTCCGTGAACGTAGTTTCTGATGCTTTAAACCGAAAACCGTATCTCGACACTTCGCCACAGCAGAAACGACCCATCGCTAGAACGCTACAAAAACGCAGTAACACCAATTGCAAACCCACAGCAGCAACAGCTCCAGAAATATTTAGACCAGGAACAAGGGAGAAAAATAAAACAGCTTCATCTCACGCACAGGGGAGCGGCAGGCAGAGAAAAGGGTCGGCATTCTGAGCCCTTACAGAAAACGGGCATTCTCCTTCCGTTCCTCAGCCCGTCCATGAAGGTCTAAATACCGCAACACTACTACGGCAACGGCGAGAGTAGGGAACAGCAGCCCTGCCACTGGACTTGCCATTGACCCATGCTATTTACGTAGCAGGACGCGTACGCAGAGGGACACGTTTTGCCACACACAGCCCTGAACTTCCTGAAAATTTACGTTTACCAAAAAAAGCCATTTGGAACATATTGCCAAACAACATTCGGCAATAAAGCTTTGATGCGTTTGACACACGCAAGTTTCTGGTCACTTGCTATTTGCTTCCTGTTGCTGCTGCTGTTCTTCCTTCAGAAATTCTACTCGTCGCCAAGTTATTCACTACTGGTTCAAGCATTTGCCTTCCTGGTATTACCAGCACATTCACAGAGGCAAGTAACTTAATTGCTCTTCTACAATTATCCAAACGACAATTACAGCCATGAAAGAGAAGGAGAGGTCAGGCAGCAGAAGAGCTCTGCAGGCTGGCACCAGTCAATACTGCACTCTCTAAAATCAAACAACAACAAAACAAAACCGTGACCCTGTATCCTTCTTTTTTTTTTCCCCTTCTTCTTTCAGAGCTCATCCCTGCCTCAGCATTTTGTCTTGTCAGAGCATGAAGCGCAGGTGATCTGTACCCTGACGACTTCTGCATGTGATGAATGCCTGTTCAGAAATAGTCCAGATCTGAAAGACCAGTGTCATTTTTATGGTTTTAATCATCATAACTCAAATTTTATTTACTCATGCATTTGTGAGGAAACTAATTAACTTTTAGACACCGCCTCTCCTTTTTTTGGGGGGTGGGGGTGGAAATGCGTTAGAGACTGAAAAACATTACGATTCAGAGCTCCCAACCATGAGGGAGTGGTGGAAAAATCAACGAAAGCAAAGACCAACAGCAGCAACATCAACTGAAAGTTGGCTTTCATTCCGATCACGTACTTAAGCGACTCTCCAACTCTATGCCTCGGTCCTAGGAATGACTAGGCCCTTTTTGGAAGGACAAATTTTTTCCACTTAAAAGTCCTAGACTGAAGACTCCGCTGAACGGAATGGGGATTGTCCCACGGGACAACATGCCATCAACACTCTTAATGGGGAAGGAAAAAAAAAAAACAACAAATAAAAATCAAGTTTAAGTACCAGTTCCCATCATGTTTCACTCATTACATTTCTACTGGCATCTAGGTGCTCAAAAATGAACTACAGGGACACCACATATTCCTAAAAATTCAGTTATACATAAAAAAGTAAAAGGCTATTTCCAGCTTGCCCATAAAATCAGTAGGAACAGAGAGAAGAGAAACACTCGACCCTGAAGAAGCTAACAGGCAGCTCTGAATTTACCAGACAGGAAATTTCATTCTTTCCCCTGAAACAAAAACACATCAAGGGACCAGTTCAGGAACAGGGCACGATCTGTTAACAGCAATTTTTCCATCAGCTTTTCTGCACTAGCAGCAAATTTGCCTTCTCTGTGGGTTTAACGTGGAGCATCTGTAGTGCCCTCGAACTCGCAAGTGTTTCTCTCCGCTCCCCCAGCCCGATACATGCGATTACCTCAGCAGCAAGCGGAATTGACCACGCAGGATTTTCTTCGTGTGACGCGGAAGGTGACACTGGGAGAAGAGGAGACAAAGAAATGAACCTGCTTGTCACACCCAGCCAACGGTAAAAAGACAGGGGAGGATTCTGCCGGAAGGGCTCTGCACCCCAGGAGCTCCCACCGGCCGGTTTCTCTACCCTTTGCCCGGTACCAAGGGGACGACGACACCTCGCCCGCGCCCCCTCGCAGGGGGGGCTGCCCCAGGAGAGAAGGGTGACCCCCACCTCGCTTCTGCCCGCGGGAACGGACTGGGAGAGACCCTCCACGCAGAGAGAGGAGCGCGGCGTGGATTGCATCCCCGACGGAAGAGGCCGGCCTCTCCGCTGGCAGAAGGACAACTCACCTCCCTGCTGCTCGGAGCTGCTTGCTGCGGACAGCCCTGCCTGTGCCCGGCCGCTCTTCCGCCGTGCTGGGAGCGGTCTGGCCGACGGACGCTCCAGCAAAAAGACGCTCCAGCTAATCCGCCTCCTGCTCCTTACAGCCGCAGGTACTTTTGCCTCTGGCTAATGCACGCTCCAGACAGCGGACACCCCGCCTCGTTCCAGCTCCCGCTTGCTACAGTTCTGGCTCCTTGAAGCCCCAGCTCCGCACTGAAGCTCCGGCTGATTTCAGCTGCTTCTCCTTACAAGCTCCAGCTACGTGCAACAGTCTGGGCTTTCCATAAGGTTGTATTATCAACTGCTGTCAAAACTGGAGCATTAGGATTAAACATCAGAGTTACACGCCAAATAAGTATTCGTTAATTTGCGCGATTAATTACTTAACAACTATTCTGAGCAGCGCAGAAAGAAGAGCTGGACTCAAAGAGGGCACGTGGGGTCTGAAAAGCACCTTTCCCCCCCACAGACCATCACAGATGTTGAGTTCGGCCTGCTGCGTGCCGGACTCCCAAACTTCGGCGTCCGACACAACCAGACCCCCATCTCCGGGGAGGGTCCACGCACCCTGCCCGCCCCCCGCTTCCCCCCGCAGCCCCCAACACCCTCCCACCCGCCTGCAAAACCAGTCAAGCCGGCTCCCGCTTTTGGCCCCCACACCAGCTGACTCGGGGCCCACTTGGGAGCCAAAAAACCCGGCTGCTGAGCCTGTTCTCAAGGCCCAAACACGCAGGGCGGGACCTCTGTTTCTGGGCCCAAAGCCGGGCAGCTCGGTCTGTTTCCGAGCCCCCACATCAGCCACGCGAGCCTGTTGTCAAGCCCCAGGAACAGAAAACTTGTTCTCCATTTCTGACCCTGCAGTGCCCACGGGCGACGCCGAGCGTAGCCACCCCACAGCCCTGCACCCCCGGGGCCCCACACGTAGTTTCGGGGAGTGCTCGGGACCTGCGGAGGGCCCGGCCCCACGCCTCTGCCAGGCAGCCCCAGCACAGGCAGGGCGTCGCTTCACGATTGCCTTTTCAGGCTTTATTTCCCCGCCATCACCGGCACGGCCAGGCCCCCACCCCAAACCCCCCAGCCGAAGCACCCCCGCGGGCAGCCGGGCCCAGCCACCCAGAAAACAAGAAAACCAAAGAGGGTACAAGACAGAGACCGTGGGGAAAGGCAAGGAGAAGGACACAGAAACAGAGAGAGCGCGGGAGGGATAGGGAGCAGGACAGAGAGATGGAGCAAGAAAGGAAAAAAGGACGGGAGGCAGAACCAAGGGAAAGAGAGACAAGGACGGGGAGCAGGACAAAGGGACGGAAGAGAAAAAAAAATTAGCGACGGGCTGCAGGACAGAGATGAAGGGATTGAATAGACACAGGGAGCACGACAGAAGGACACAGAGAGACAAAAGGGACAAAGAGCAGGCCAGCATCGGAGGGGAAAAAAACCAACTGCGATGGGCAGCGGGAGAGAGATACGGAAAAAGAAAAAAGTACTGAGGAACAGAAAAAAGAAAGAAGCGACAGCTAGCTGGACAGGCGGACACACTTAGAAAGGGCGGGAGAGGGAACGGGGCAGAGAAAGACAGACAGAAAAAGTAGCGAAAGAAAGCAAGGCAGAGGGACAGCAAGGCGGGGCGGGGGGGAAGGCACAGGGGTCTGGACAGAGATGGAGAAATAAGCAGCAGGGACAGAGGAGACAGAAAGAGGGACAGGGAACATGGCAGAGAAGGAAAAATCAGGACAGCGGCAGGACGGAGATAAAAAACTGGGACGGTCCTCAGGACAGAGAGGAATACGAATACGAGCAGGGAGCGGGACAAAGGGATACAGCGAGAAACGACAGGACAGGAAGCAAGACAGCGCGACAGACAAGAACAATGAGAGAGAGAGAGAGAGAGAGAGAGAGAGAGAGAGAGAGAGAGAGAGAGAGAGAGAGAGACGGACACCGACAGAGACAGAGACCGTGAGAAGCACAGGGGGGTGGGAAATTTAGAAAGAGAGGTATCACGAGCCCTGCAGAGAGAGGGAGGGTGAATAAAAAAGGGGCAGGAAGCAGCACAAAGGGTCACAGAGAGTAAGAGATGAAAAGGAAGGAGGACGGGGACAGTGAGATCCAGAATGACAAAAATAAACAGCAACAGCAAGCAAGACAAAGGGATAGACAGAGAAACAGAAAGTAGGAAGAAGAGAGATAGGAAGGCAGGCACACAGAGCGGCACGTACAGGCGCAGAGAGGAAAAGAACGCCAGGGGAACAGGCCAGAGAAATTGGGAGGCGGGGAAAGAGGCGGATGCAGATCAGGACAAGGAGATGGAAAAGGAAAAAACAGCGACTGGCTGCAGAACAAAGACGGGGATGGGGGGGGAGAGGGAGAGGGAGCAGGACAAGAACGCAGAGAGAAAAAGAAAGGGGGGCAGTCGAACAAGAGAGAGAGAGAGAGAGAGGAAGGGGGAGAGGAAGAGGGAGCAGGACAAGAGAATAGACAGAAAAGAGGAGGCACAGGGAAGCAAAATAAAAACAAAAAACAAAACCAAAAAAAAAAAAACAAACGTCACAGCAGCATTAGAAAGCGAGGGGGTCAGGAGAGGGGGAGGGAGGGACCGGGAGGCACAAGAGGAGCAACAGGGCCCCGAGGGCCCAGGACTCACCACAGCTCTCGCTCTTGGAGCTGCCAGGAGACCTTGCCAGTTCAGACGCTTCTTTCTCCTTCTCTCCTCCCTTCCTCTTCTCCACATAACGGAACACGCGAGCGCCTCGCAGCTCTTACGAGATGAGGCCTCCTAGACACGTAGCCTCGCTCGCTCACTATGTGGCCGTACCGCACTGCTGGTCATGCATACAGACCCTGGCGGTCTAACCTGCTGTGGACTACGAGGCGGGATCCTCCCACACCCAGAGAGGCAGGTTCTCTCTTGCCTGCAGCGGGAGGCAGCTGCCAGCCAGACGGCCTTCCATTTCTTCTTCTTTACCTTTCTGTGGCCTCTCCAGCTTCAGCAGCTCCCGTCCACAGCCAGTAAGCGCTCCGCCTGTCCCTCTGTGCTCCCGCGCCGCAAGGAGAGGGAGGCCAGGCAGAGACAGCCCACGCAAGCCTGAGGCCGCTGCAGTCAACGGCATCCCCGGGGACGAACGGACAACCGCACTCACAGTGTGGCCTCTGGGAGAGGGAAAGAGGCAGCAGTGACCATTATTACCGTAGCTCGACCCTGGCCGGAGCCCCTCCTTCCGCAGGGGCTTCCGCAGACGCCGCTCGTTCCCCGCGCCGCTGCTAACGGCACCCACGTTCAGGGAGACTCGAGAACATCGCAGGGCCAGCTTGCTGCCCTCACGACAGGGCTCGGGGGCTGCCTGCGGCTACAGCACAGGCTTCAGGGGAGGGGCTGGAGCTGGGGGCAGCCGCATGGACCGAGCAAAGGCGCCGGGGGAGCTCCGGCGATTCGGGGAGGCGCCCGCTGGCCGCGCCTGGGGGGTGCCCGCCTCCGTCCCCTCTTCCCTTCTATCGGCTCTCGGGGAACTGCCGGGCGCTGCCCTGGCCCGGCTCGCCTCCGGTGGACCGGGAGCCTGCCGCGGCGGCCGCTTCGCAGCTTCCCGTCCCGCCAGCCCCGGGCGGCCAGCGGGCAGGAAGCACCCCCCGCCACCGCCACCGCCGGAGGGGATCGCTCGCCTCACCCGCGGTCCCGGCGCTCGCCCGCTGCCGCCGAGACCCACGCCCTGCGCGCCACCACGCTGCTCCCAGGGACCACGCATGCGCCGGAGGGATCAGAGCCGGCGAGCGAACGCCGGGCTGCCCCACGCGCAGGACAGCGCATGCGCCCAGGAGGCGCGTCCGCACGGCTGGTCGGGGAGCGGGCGCAGCGGGAAGCCCGCGGAAAACCACACGAAACCGGTAACGCTCCTGGGTCTGACCTGGTCGGATTCTGGCGGCCACGGCGGCAGCGAGGACTACGCCGCGCCCGAGAGCCACGCTGCCGCCCGGCCGCCGAGTCCGCGAAAACTACAGCTCCCGGCATGCCCCGGGAGGCAGCCTGCCCTGCTGCCGGACCCCGAGGGGACGCCGCTTCCGTTTCCGCCCACCCCCACGCCGGCGCAGCCGCAGTTCCCGCCGAGCCCCCAGCGCCGCTCCGGGCAGCTCCGGCGCGCTTTCGCCGCCCGGCTCCGGCACGGCGCGGCACCCCCCGCCCGGCTCCGGGCAGGGCACGGCCCCGCTGCCGCTCCGTGCGTCCGACACGGACCCCGCCGTCCTCCTCGGGGCTTTCCCCGGAACCCGCCGGCCGATTGCGCAGCCCCGCCACCGGGCGCGGTGAGCACCCCCCCCCGCGCGCTCACGTGCTCCCAGCCGCCCTGTGAGCCCCCCCCTCCCCCCCCGCGCGCACGTGCTCCCAGCCCCCCTGTGAGCTCCCGCCCCCCGCGCGCACGTGCTCCCAGCCCCCCTGTGAGCCCCCAGGGCTCGGCCTCGGCACCGGCGGCCCCCACCTCCCCCGGGCCACCCCCGCCCCCGACGTTCGCGGTCCGAGGGGTGCCCGGCCCCGCTCACCTTCTCCCGAGGGGCAGCCGCACCCCGGCCGCCGCTCCGCTCCTGCCTGGGCTCCCACCGGCCCCGCCCCGGCCCCTCCCCCGGCAGCCCCCCCTGGCCAGGGAGGGGCCGTCCCCATCAGCCTCACTGCCCGCACCTGCGGCTCCTCCAGCCCCGGCCCGCAGCTGTGGTACCCAAATCCGGAACAAAACTCCTCAACACCAATGTGAACTTAAGCAGCAGGCACTTCCTTGATTGAATGAAAGATGTCAAGAGTCATCTGAGTTGGAAGAGGTGTTAACTGGGGTCAAAATACAGATTTTAATACCCCTCTTATTTTAGTTCTAAGACTTGGCCATTGCCAGGTATCATCTTTTCCATTTACCCAGGTCCACCAGCGAGGCCACAAGGGAGATTTCTTCCAGAGAGAGAATAGAGTTATTAAGTCTAAAGTCCACGATTTGCCTTTCTGCTTCATGAAAAGGTGAGTGGATCATATATCATCACTACTCACCCAAACAGTTAATGTTATAAACGCTCGTGACAAATTGGAGGAGCCAATTTGTATTGAATAAAAAATCGAATTTATTAGCAAGCGATAAGAGAGCAAAACAGCACTGGGCGGCTGGGGAGGCAATGCTCCGCCACAGGCCCGCAACTTTATGTTACCGTTACATTCCTTATATACATTTCATGTACCCCCTTTCTTGTAAGTCTCCGCCTTGTCCTGCTTCTTCTTTCCTCATTTGTGCAGGTCTGTTACTATGTAGATTCGGTAAATTTTCTCAAGGATGAGTATCCTTTGATGTAGAATGTCTTTTGATGTGGAGAAATACAGTCTTTGTTAATTGCAGCTGTTGTCCTTCCTCTCCTTATCTAGTAAGTTATAGCCATTGCTTTCCTCCCCCTTATCTAGTAAGTTATAGCCTTTGCTTTCCTCCCGTGACCTTCACGCATCACTTAAGCAAGTTTTTGTTAATTACACAAGGCATATGTTAACTCTCAATATGTCTCTTCCCCCTTCTCGATTTCATGAACAAAGTTAACCCGTTCATTACAGTTAACCCTAAACTTTTCACCTGTCCTTTAATACAGTCAACTCCAAGCTAAATTTTTTCCGTTATTAAGAGGGGACCAAAGATCATGTAAAATATATTATACTTTCTACAAATACATCCCCATCTTAGAGCTTTAGCTACTAGAGAAAGTCTTTGGAGTTTGGGGTCAGAAGAGCTGCAAGTATAAACCTTCATTCAGCTCTGTTTAGGAGGTGTGATTTTTCTCTGGTTGTCTAAACCAGTCTAAATTTCCATAGATGGTCCCGACTCTGGGTGGCTCTAACAAGGATCCTGGAACTCCAGTAAATTCTAAACAGCATTTTATGTTTCAAATATGATCCCAAGTTCCTTTTTGCACTTGTCTCTACGGTTTTGGCAACTGACAGCCCCAAGGGCTGCTTGTACAAGTTTCTCCCGAAGGGCGATTAAATGAATTCTTTTGTCCATGAGGTGGATGGTTTGGTAATGTTATAATTCACAACGCTATAATTCCTTCTTTCAAATTAAAAAAAAAAATTGCCTTTTAAATCCATCCCATTTAATTTGCTAAAATGATTCTCATTGTTCTGCATCTTTTCTCAAGTTTTGGTTAAATTCAATGTCAGTATTCTCCACGGAACTAGATTTTCATCTGACTTTGGAATCGGAAGGCAGGCTGTTACTGAGGTTAAATTTTGTGTCTTTACAAAACTTTGAATCAGTTACAAAACTAGATTATTTTTTTTTTTAATCCAAATTACAAAAACGGTTAATCTCAAGATTAATAGCTCAAACAATAATTGTTTCATTTTGTTTATCTCATGTTTAGAACCCCTCAAAAAAAATGCATACGCCCTCTAAACACACAAAAAGATTATTGCCCTCGACAATATTCCTAATAGCAACCCCAATATTATCAACTTTACACAGCTGTTTTCCCAAACAGATAACGTGAAACTTACTTATAGATTTTCAGTTTGAAAGGGCCAGTTTCTTTAGACTTCCGGTTTCTTGTTGGTGCTTTCTTTATTCTTCAATAATGAAGCCAAGGTTCTTCTCCCAGACCTTTACTGCTGTAAGCGTTGTTAAAATGACTCGATACGGTCCTTTCCACTTCTCGGTGATTTTATATATATTCAATCTCCTGGTCGGAAGGGATGCGCTGCTACGTCCAATTCTAAGGGTCCAGCTGTGGAGACATACTGACAAAGTTCTTGAAAAGAATCGCTTAAAGAAATCATAACACCTTTTAAAAACATTATCTCCAAAGGCACTCAAGATACTCAGAACACAGGACTCTTGATATGGTCTTTCATACAACATTTCATAATGACTTAAATTTTCTTTCTCTTCTGGCTATACTCTGATTCTTAATAGAGCCGTGGGTAATGCTTTAACCCATGTGAGGAGTGAGGTTTCCTGGCAAATTTTACTCAACTGTTGCTTAAGGGTATAGTTCATTCTTTCTCTCTCTCTCTCTTCCCCCACCCCCCCCCCCCGCCCCCACTTGCTTGTGGTCTATGTGGGGTGTGATAGTCTCAATCTATAGATAATAACTTGCTCAACTTGTCTCATAATCTTTGCTATAAAATGAGAGCCATTGTCAGATGACATTCCTACAGGCACCCCACATTTTGGTATTATCTCTTTGAGCAAGACTTTGAGTACTTCCCTTGCTTTGTTGGTGCGACAAGGGAAAGCCTCGGGCCACCCAGTAAAGATATCAACTAAAACTAGGATAGATCCTTCTTTTCAAGGCAATTCTATACAATCAATTTGCTAATATTCTCCTAAAAAAATTTCCCTATTTAAGAATCCCAAAAATGATCTTATTACTGATTCGGGGATATTTTTATATATAAATTTCACATCCGCTTCTAATTGTTTAAACAATCTTTGTCATATTTCACTTTCTGTTCCCCAGTATACTTCGTGATGTTCAGCTCGGGCAATTTCTCTTATTATCGTGGGTGGGACTATTCTTTGACCTGTCGGTGTTACAGCCTATCCTGTTTCATTTTGTTAGCCTGCAATCTAATAATTAATTCTTCATCTTTTTCGTTATAATTTGGAGTTTCTTTAGGCAATTTTATACTTTTCTCTGGAACTAGTGCTAGGATGCCTTTTTCCGCAGCTTCTTTAGCAGTTTTATCAGCCAGTCGGTTACCTGCGTTAGGACCGGTCTTACCTAACTGATGTGCTTTACAGTGCATTATCGTGACTGCTGTTGGTTTTTGAATGGTTTCTAACAATTTCGGTATTTGTTCTGTGTGCTGAATGGTGGTTCCTTGTGCAGATAACGGTCCTCTTTCTCTCCGTATCGCTCCACGTGCACGTACTACTCCAAAAGCGTACTTTGAGTCTGTCCAAGTGTTGACTCGCTTTCCTTGACTTAGTTCCAGAGCTCGAATAAGAGCTATCGATTCAGCCTTTTGGGCAGATATCGTCGAAGGCAAAGTTGGCAACGCAATTACCTCCTCGGTAGTTACTGTCTGTCTTGATAAACGTTTTCCTTCACAGATGGAACCGCTTCCGTCGGCATATAGTTCCCAATCCGTTTCTTCTAGCGGCACATCTCAGAGATCCCGTCAGCTGGAGTAAACTCTTTCGATTGTCTGCAAGCAGTCACGTTCCAGCTCTCCTTTAACTTGATCAGTTGTTGAAAACGCAACAGGGTTAACGGCGGTAGTAGTTTTTAGGTAAACATCATCTTGTTCCAGCGACGCCACTTGGTATTTCAGCATTCTGCTAGGGGATAACCAATGCCCCCCTTTCTGTTTTAGCACAACAGTTATCATATGGGAAACGTACAGTAATCCTTTGTCCTCAGGTGAACTTACGAGCTTCCTGGATCAGTAGCACAGTTGCAGCGACGGCTCTCGGACGACCAGAGCATCCCAGACTCACATTACCTAATCGCTTCGAGAAGTAGGCCACGGCTCGCCCACTTGGCCCTAAATACTGGGCCAGGATACCCAGAGCTATACCTCTTCTTTCACGAGCAAAAAGTTCAAGTGTCTTTGTGAGATCTGGCAGGCCTAGGGCTGGCACCCCGATTACAGCCTGTTTCCATTCTTGGAAAGTAGCTTTCTCGGCATCGGTACGATCCGTTGTTTGAGGTTTTGAGCTGCTCCTGTAAAGGTCGGGCCAGCAAGCCACAATTTATAATCTACAGGTGACACCACTCAACCATTCCCGGAAATGCTCGTCATTCATTTTTTTAGTCTTAGGTTCGGGGAGACGACAAATTGCCTCTTTTCTCTCAGTTCCCAATTGTCTCTGTCCTTTTAGGATTTTAAAACTCATTTAAATAAGTTTCTTCTTTCTGGGTTATCTGGTTTTTTTCTTTTGACACTCGATATCCACTGATTCCCCAAAAGTTCAAAAAGTTAATAGTTAACTTTGTGCATCGTTCTTCCGTCTCAGCTACACTTAACAGATCATCCATATATTTCAGCAAGATTTCTTGATTATTTTCTTTCTGCCAAATCCCTACTTCTCGTGCCAATTGACTTCCAAACACGGTAAGACTATTCTTAAAGCCTTGAGGCAAGACTGTCCACGTATATTGTGGTTTTTCTCCCAGTCTCAGGATTTTCCCATTCCAAAGCAAAAACCTCTTGACTATCAGGATCCAAGGGAATACGGAAAAAGGCATCTTTTCCCTCTAACACTGTGAACCATTCTTGTTTCTCCGTTAGGGTTGTTAACAAAGCATAAGGATTTGCTACTACCGGATGAATATCTTGTACTATTTGATTTATTGCTCTGAGGAGGTCTTGAACTAATCTATCATCTTTTTCATTAGCCTTTTAACAGGCGAGATGGGGGTGTTATATCTGGATTCACATTCTATTAACAATTTGTATCTTAAAAATTTTTGTATTACCATTACTAACCCTTTCCGACTTTCCGGTTTTAGGGGGTATCGTTTAATTCTTACCGGATTCGATCCTGGCTTTAAATCAACTCTCACAGGTTCTGCTTTTTGGATTTACCGGGAGCTTCCCAGTCCAGACGATTGGAATTACAGCATTATACTTTGACTGGTATAATCTTCCGCTGTCGGTAAGCGTCCTGTTAACAACAAAGCCACTGCTTCGATACGTTTAGTTTCTGGAATTAAAGTTTTAATCTCTCCATTTTTAAATTTAATTTCTGCCTCTAAGTTCTCAGATAGATCTCTCCTTAACAGGATTTTAGGAGAATTTGGCACATAACAAAAACTGCTGAGTGACCCGTTGCTTTCCTAATTTCATTGTTAAAGATTTAAAGAAGGGTCTAGTTTCTCGTTCACTTGTTGCACCGACACCACCAATTTCTTCAAAACTTAACTCTCCCTCTAAGGTATTTAAAACTGAAAAGGTGACCCGAGTGTCAATTCAAATTCAATTTTCTGTTCTCCCAGTTTAGCTGTAACCAGAGGTTCTGCTGGGAGACTCCCCTCCGGTCCCCGTCAGATACGTTCACTTAAAAAGAACAAATCTACATATGGCACTTTATTCCATTTACTCTCTCTCCTACAAAACAACAGGAACTGCAATATAATATGGTAACTCCAAGTTCTGTTTGTTTACCATTTTTCCTGCAATTCACCCCAATGTGCCAATAAACGTCCCAACGGTGATGTTTTTGGTAACTTTTCTTCAGCAGTTCTATTTCCTGCACTCTTATTCTTAAACAATTTTGCTAATGCCATTATACTTATATACATTCAAGTACCAAATACCAAACAAATGCAAATGACAATTGTCCCAAATAATACACAAAGTCCAACCCAGCAATAGCTTTCGCTTATGACTTACGGGCAGACGCCTAGGCTTCCGCTGCAGACGGGTACCCTCCAAGCCCCAACCCTGCGAAGCTTTCGCCGCGCCTCACGGGCAGGCTTTCCAAACCAATTCCAAAGAAGCAGCGCCTTACCTTTTTTCCAGGCAACGCTGCGAGGAGCTCTGCGAGTCGAGGGTGATGGTTCTCCCCGAGAATACCTCGGTGCCGGCCGGAGTTCGATCGACGCTCGATCTCGTCCGGTCTCACTCGCAAGGTCCCATCTGGGTCGCCGAAACCGTTACCGAAATCCGGAATAAAACTCCTTAACACCAACGTGAAGTTAAGAAGCAGGCACTTTGTTTATCGCAGCGCTGGGGACACGGGGGATCGCTCCTCCAAAGGCGTGTCCCGCTTAGTATCAAAATCCATCCGTTTTTACAGGCTTTTCTTGTCAGGTCATTGTTACCTAAGCTCCTTCCGTAAAAATGCATACTCTGCTCGTTCTTAAATTTAACCTTTATAATGATCGGTCCTTTGATTATATAACCTTATCAATGTTCTTATTTAAAAACAATCATTGGCCAGTTACACTTAGCTCTGCTGACTGGAATCTTCGATACTCAAATCGAGATGGGAAGGGTAAGGGGGTTTCCAAGCAGCAAACTGGTGTCCATGACGGTTTCCTTAGTTTCCTGAAACAGAACGTAGAAAAACCAGTAACTTCCTGGTGAGGTTTCTAGGGTTAGCTATTTCAAACTTTAACAATATTAAGGTTCCTAGAGTCACGCGAACACAGTTCCTAAAGTTTCTATGGCTACGTTTCAAACTTAACGATCCTATACGTTATGCTTCACAATTTTACTTCTTAATCAAACCTAACTCTTCTATGGGATTAAATTTTGATTTCTTTACCAGAATATTTGCAACAGCTGGAGCCCAGCAGGAACGGGGGGGGGGGGGGGGGGGGTGCACGGCCCGACCCCCCCCCAGCGCCTCACCTCCTCCTCCCCTGGGCTCCCTCACGGCCCCTCGCCTCGTGCAAAGGGAGCGCAAACGCAGCCCGGAGGGCAAAGGGGACGGGCGGCCAGCGTTTATTCAGTCAGTCGCGTGCCTATCGAGTCCTGCCAGCGAGTCTGCTCCGGGTCTCGGGGCGCCCCCCGGCGCCCCCCCTGCCCCTCGGACACCTCTGATAGCCTATTTCCATACATTCTGTGTGGCACGTCTAAATATTGGGATGGTTTTAATATTTTGTACCAGCTGTGGAAACTGGTTTGCTGCTAGGTGACTGCAAAAGTGAGATTTGGTAAATAATTATTAGAAATCTTATACTAACACTACGACTGAAACAATAGACAAAAGTATAGCCAAGCAATTAACTAGCAGAGGTAGGTACTCCTAAGTTTTGCAGTTCTTTGCTCTTATGACTAGATGTTCCTGTACGCTAGATGAGAACAATGCTGAAACTGACCACAGGTGATTGAAACTGCGTTAAGCTTCAAGATCAAAGAACAAGGACAAGAATAAAGACTTCGGGGACAGCCAGCAAGAACTTCCAATGGGTCGGTGGTTGCAAAAGCAGCCCTTCGTCTCAAATGGATCCTTCACGGCGCGCGATCGGATGTAGGCAGTACTACGATAATCGGTTGCCATCGTTTTTACGTATATGTATACTAATCTGATTAACATGCAATTAGTTATTCTGTATAACCTGTTTGTGCTAAAGCTGTGGCATGCACGCTAGGTGCAACTATCCCCCGTGCATCCAGCGCTGCAATGAAGAACGCCTGCTTTCTAAAACTCCAAAACGAGTCTTAGGGAGTTTCTTCGACCGGCTTTTCCGTATCAGGGGTACAAGGGAGGAAAGGAAAAAGAAAAAAAAAAAAAGGCAGCGGTGTGGGAAAGAGAGGGGCCCAGGGGAGGGGCAGGGAGGGACCAGAACGCGGAAGAGGGGAGGCAGGGCCCCGAGGGCCCGGGGCTCGCCACAGCTCTTGTTCTTGGCACTGCCAGGAGAATTTGCCAGTTCAGACGCTCCTTTCTGCTCCTCTCCCGCTCCCCTCCTCTTCTGTAACTCCGGCAGCGCGGCCGTCCTCCCCCTAGGAGAACACGCGTCTCATAGGTCTTGCAGGACGAGGCCTCCTAGGCACGGAGCCTCGCTCGCTCGCACGCTACGTGGCCGTACGGCACCGTCGGTGCTGCGTACGGACCCTGCGGTGCACCTGGGCGGTCTGGCCTGCTGCGGACTACGAAGAGGGATCCTTCCACACGCGGAGAGGCAGGCTCTCTCTTGCCTGCAGCGGGGGGCAGCTGCTGGCCGGCCAGCCTTCCATTTCTTCTTCTCTACCTTTCTGTGGCCTCTCCAGCTTCAGCCGCAGCAGCTCCTGCCCGCAGCCGGTAAGCGCCCCACCTGTCCCTTCGTGCTCCCGTGCCGCGGGGAGAGGGAGGCCAGGCAGAGACAGCCCGTGCAAGCTTTCCTCGCCGGCGGCGTTTCCTCACCGGGAGGAAGCAACGAGCGCGGCGGCACCTGCCGCCGGTGCCGCACTGCCGTTACCGTCGGACGGCAGGTGCAGGACAGCGGCAGCCCCGCGCCCTCGCAGCCTCCGAGCTGCAGTACCGAACATTGGCCGCGAGGTGGCAGCGGCGAGCGCTTGGCACAAGGCGGCAGCGCGCACGGGCGGCACCGCAGCTGCAGTACCGAAGTCTGTTCAATAGGTGGCGGAAGAGAGCGCTGGCGAAACGCGCCGCCACCGCGCATGCGCGGCTCCGAGCTGCTGCCCGCGTTTTGGTTGCCAGGCGACAGCAGGAGCGCCGTAAACCGCGACGCCGCGCATGCGCGTTTGCCGAGGCGTCGTGTCGCGCTTTGGTTGCCAGGCAACAGTGGCCAGTGTCGTAAACGCGCCAAGGCACATGCGCGGTTGCCGATCTGCCGTAACACGTTTTGGTTGCTAGGCAACAGGAGGGGCCGTAAACCGCACCGCCACGCATGCGCGATTGCAGAGGCGTCGTGTCGCGCTTTGGTTGCCGGGCAACAGCAGCGAGCGCGGTAAACGGGCAAAGGCGCATGCGCCCTTTCCGAGCAGCCGTAAAGCGTTTTGGTTGCCGAGCAACAGAAGGAGCGCCGTAAACCGTGCCGTCACGCATGCGCTCTTGGGGATGCGCCGCGTCGCGCTTTGGTTGCCGGGCAACAGCGGCCAGCGCCGTAAAAGGCGCAGCGCGCATGCGCCCTTGCTGAGCTGCCGTAAAGCGTTTTGGTTGCCAGGCAACAGCAGGAGCATCGTAAACCGCGCCGTCACGCACGCGCTGTTGGGGAGGCGCCGTGTCGCGCTTTGGTTGCCGGGCAACAGCGGCAAGCGCCGCAAAAGGCGCAGCGCGCATGCTCCCTTGCCGAGCTGCCGTAAAGCGGTTTGGTTGCCCGGCAACAGGGTCGAGCACCGTCAACGCGCCGCCACGCATGCACAGCTGTCGAGCTGCTGTACCGCATCTTGGTTGCCCGGCAACAGCTGGAGCCCACCGACACACGCCACCGCGCATGCGCCCCTCCCCAACGCCAGTTCCCACCTTCGGTCACCGGGCAGCAGCATCCGCATCCCCGTAACGATCCTCTTCTGAGCAGCAGCTGGATGAGGGATGACTGACAGCTCAGCCCAGTAGAGACCAGCCACAGGCGGCAACTACTTACTGGGGGCACAGGGCTTACGTTGCCCTGCCCTTTCCCCACTCGCAGCCCGGGCAGTCACCTCCATCGCCCCCGTTCCAAAAAGCACCCGACTGGCTGGAGCGTTTACAGCAGTCAAGTGCAAACAACAGACAACTCGGGTGGTCGCTTCTGTCCCTGCCCCCCCACCCCATTATCTAGAGAGGAGAAGCAGCACAGGGACCTGCAAACGGCAGGGGGGAGGGGGGGGTGGTCCCCTGGAGCAAGCCCCAGGGACTGCTGTATCCCTCTGCATGTGGCATCAGGGTTGCGGGAGTGAAAGCAGCCAGTCAACAGCTGCTGGCGAGAGATTTAAAAAAAAAAAAAAAAAACATAACACCTGGTTCAGGTGACAGCCTGGAGGCAGGCCACAAGAGACCCAAAGCTGCTCTGTGCCAGAGGGGCAGCTCTGTCCAGCAGGAAACGCCGCGTCCCAGCGCACCAGATGCGAGCGGCCCACCTGCAAGCGAGCGATACCCTGGTGACCCTGGGGCTCGGTTGGGGTGGGCGCACCTTTCCTCACCTCCGTGCTATCGGAACTCTGCTCTCCTAATCCTGCACGCACGCAAGGCTTCTTGTGCGGGGCTTGTCTCGGATCGAAGACACGCTGCACGGTGTTACTTACCGCCCCGCCCTCCGGCGCGCAAAGTAATGCGACGTGAAGCAGGGAAAGCAAAGAGGCGTGTCGGGATATTAGTAGACCTCAGCAGACAACCGTAGAGCCCTCGAGGTTCCATCTTTGCTCCCTACAGGAGCGTGGCTCCGCACTCCTTGCCGCTCCCGCCAGCGAGCGTCACAATTGCCCTTTGCTGCCTGCAACACGCAGTACCTGCGCGGCCCCAGTACTACTGCCTACTACTATAGCGAGAGGCGCTCGCTATAAAGCGGCAATGAAGAACAAGGACGGCCCGTCAAGATAGCAGGAGGAACATAGAGAGCCTCCAGCATTAGCCAGGCAGGGCTTGCAACTCACCTCGTGTCGTGGTTTAACGCCAGCCAGCAACAAAGCCCCACGCGACCGCTCACTCGCTCCCCCGCCCCCAGTGGGACGGGGAGACAATCGGAAGGGCAAAAGCGAGAAAACTCATGGCTTGAAACGAAAACAGTTTAATCATTTAAAAGAAACAACAACAACTTGTAAAGAAAAGAAGAAAAAAAAAATGACAGAGAATGGGGTGCAGGCAGCATGCCAGGGGTCTGGAGCCTGACGGATGATGGGGGGGTGTGGAATATGGAGGAGGGAAAGGAATCTGGGGGAGGGGACAGGAGATAGAAGAGCAGGGCATGCGGGGGGAAACGGGACAGGAGATAGAAGAGCAGGGGATGCGGGGGGAAACAACTCGCGTGGGTTAAAAACTCGAATGGGTGAAGGGGGCGGGCTGGAGCAGCGGGGGGGCATATATGGGGGAGAAACACACGCCGGGGAGAGGGTAGGTGAGGGTACAGAGGTGCATGGGGGGACATGGGTGGGGATGACCTACCCCAGGGAGTCCACCCAGGATGATCCACAGCAGGTAACTCACCTGGGATAACCCGCAACAGAGCATCCACACCAGATCATCCACGCTGGGAGGACCCCCAGCAACGCCCCTCAAACTGCCTCTGCTTCACCCCCAATCTTCCCCAAACTGGGGAGTTTCTTGCTTTTTCAAAATACTCAGTTTGGGGTGTGTTTCAGTGCTTTTCCACAACGTAAAAAGGGGTGATCTTTTGGTTGTGGGTTTGTGCATGAAAATGGGGTGGGTTTTTTGCTTTCCAGCTGCACAAATCCAGGCGGATTTGGCTTTCCCAGGAGTCCCAAAGTCGTTTGGTTTTTTCCGTTGCAGTCCCAGAATCAGAGGGTTTGGGGTTGTCCTGGTTTCGGCTGGAATAAAGTTCATTTTCTTCTGAGTAGCTGGTACAGGGCCATTTTGGAGTTAGGATGAGAATAATGTTGACAACACACCGATGCTGTAGTTGTTGCTAAGCAGTGTTTATACTAAGTCAAGGACCTTCCAGCTTCTCATACCGCCCTGCCAGCAGAGGCTGGGGGTGCACAAGAAGAGTCGCTGAGCTAAAGCAGGATTCCAGGCAAACAGGTCAGCTCGAAATACACCACCTCCTTTAAAAGTTAAGAGCGATTTGAACGCTTAAAATCAGCATTTACGCTAATCGATACCATTCTGAACACCTTCTTAGCATACAAGTAAACACTCTTGCCGGTGCTGGAAAACGTCTCCTCCCTTCCTTACAGCACTGCTGCAGGCAGATAACCCTGGGAGGCTGCGGGACGAGGTCGTA
The DNA here is from genome assembly GCF_947461875.1 of Haliaeetus albicilla. Taxonomy (NCBI): domain Eukaryota; kingdom Metazoa; phylum Chordata; class Aves; order Accipitriformes; family Accipitridae; genus Haliaeetus; species Haliaeetus albicilla. Next base: position 54,953,863 of record NC_091486.1, on the reverse strand, counting down.
CGCAATCAGAATCTACGCTTGCGGATCCACCGCAACAGCTACAGCCCTTGCGCTGCTGCTGCTGCTTTGCATCTTGCTTGTTTGGTGAATAAAGCTGAAAGTGAAGTGGAAAACTCCAAACAGCAAAATGAAAAATAAAGAATAAATCTCAATAATTCACTTTACACTAAAAAGGTGTGCCCATGTTTATATACATCCAATAAAAATACTTGTACTGTAAAAGTATTTGATTTTCCTTTTCCATTACCTTAACTTGCACAGCTCTGAATTCATACCATTAAATCATCTCTCCCCAAAGTACACAGTTATAACGTGACTAGGGGTTTTTGTGCGTGTTACAGAACGCGGAGGGACACCTGGCCAGCTGAGCTGCCCAAGAGAGGTGCTACTGAACCGCCAGGGAAACGCACCATTGAAAGCCAGACAGAAAGAAAGTACTTCAGAGCACTCCGTCAAAACATCAGGAAAAAAAACCCATAACATTCAGTTGCCTCTCTTTTTAAACATTTAGAAAAATACCTAAACTGCTTACATACACCTAACAAATCACATACTACAGCTATTTGGCAGTCGCAGTTTAAACAATGCAAGTCAATTTGTAAAATCCCCAGTGCTGCAATACCTCAGACTACCAAAAAGGACTGGCGGATTCCCTAATGCTTTTGGCAGTACCGAAGCATGCAGAGCAACACGTTTTCGTGTTATCTCGACTGTTACAACTGAGAAACCAAAGACCAGTGATGCCATCAACTTTAGGAAGATGGGCTGCGCTTGGGTCTTTGGAAGGAAATTGACCTTTTTTTTTTTTTCTTTTTTTTTTTTAAAGAGAGTGAAAAGTCTCATTACTGATGACTTCTACTGTCAAGTCGATCACCTCTGAAGAGCCACTCTGATGGGAAGTTCATAAAACAAAATTTCTTTGAGAGAGAAAGACTTCCATTTTGGAAAATCTCTTTCCAACTGAAGTCAAAATTACACACTGTAGGTTAAAGGAAAAAATACATTACTGAAGCAGTAACTCATCAAAAACACCTCAGGACTCACTGTCACTAGTTACAAGGCTGCTAATGCTTCCCGGGAAAGCCTGGAAAACACACAGATGCGACGCCCGTTTGTCCTGTTTTGTCCACGTCTCTTCTTTGACCTTGATTGCTTTTAGTACAGATGCTAATTATCTCCGTAACGTTTTTGAGTACTACTATAAGATATTTAAAAAAAAAAATCATTGACTGTAAAAGCATAAAGCTTTTATCATGAAAACAAAGTCTGTTTCTTCTGAACAGCTGAACTCTTACGAACAGTTTCTTCCCTCTTTTAGTACAAAATTATTTTCACAGTATCGTTTACTAGCAAGCACACAGCAACAGAAGATTATGCTTTCAGGAAGAGAAAATAAACTGAGGGAAGTAAACTTTGTATAGGTGTAACATGCTCCGGAACAGAACTTATTTTTAGCATTTGTGTTAAAATATTTCACGTAAAAAAAAGTAGAAGGAGAGTTGGCACACTCTCAACGTTAAAGCCCATACCGCAAGTACCTTTGGAAAAATGCAGACACACGTCGTAGGCGTACCTTGTACTTGCAGGCCGCTACGGAATCTTTCCATCTGTCTCGTACCGTCACGGCAGAAGAAAGGGCAACCACGGCGAAACGGTGCCAGCTGACAGCCAGCTGAGAGAAGAAAAAAAAAAAAACATTAGCACAAAGCTGGGTAGGAATCCAAAGCTGCTGTCAGGCAGCACAAGAGCTCTGCAGGCTGGCACCAGTCAATATTGCACTCTCTAAAATCAAACAACAACAAAACAAAACCGTGACCCTGTAGCCTTCTTTTTTTTTTTTTCTTCTTCTTCTTTCAGAGCTCATCCCTGCCTCAGCATTTTGTCTTGTCAGAGCATGAAGCGCAGGTGATCCGTACCCTGACGACTTCCGTGTGCGCTGAATGCCTGTTCAGAAATAGTCCAGATCTGCAAGACTGGTGTCATTTATATGGTTTTAATCATCATAACTCAAATTTTATTTACTCATGCATTTGTGAGGAAACTAATTAACTTTTAGACACTGCCTCTCCTTTTTTTGGGGGGTGGGGGTGGAAATGCGTTAGAGACCGAAAAACATTACGATTCAGAGCTCCCAACCACGAGGGAGTGGTGGAGAAGTCAATGAAAGCAAAGACCAACAGCAGCAACATCAACTGAAAGTTGGCTTTAATTCCGATCACGTACTTAAGCGACTCTCCAACTCTATGCCTCGGTCCTAGGAATGACTAGGCCCTTTTTGGAAGGACAAACTTGTTTACTTAAAAGTCCTAGACTGAAGACTCCGCTGAACGGAATGGGGATGATTGTCCCACGGGACAACATGCCATCAACACTCTTAATGGGGAAGGAAAAAAAAAAAACCCAAATAAAAATCAAGTTTAAGTACCAGTTCCCCTCATGTTTCGCTCATTACATTTCTACTGGCATCTAGGTGCTCAAAATTGAACTACAGGGACACCACATATTCCTAAAAATTCACTTATACATAAAAAAGTAAAAGGCTATTTCCAACTTGCCCATCAAATCAGTATGAACAGAGAGAAGAGAAACACGCGACCTTGAAGGAGCTAACAGGCAGCTCTGAATTTACCAGACAGGAAATTTCATTCTTTCCCCTGAAACAAAAACACATCAAGGGACCAGTTCAGGAACAGGGCACGATCTGTTAACAGCAATTTTTCCATCACCTTTTCTGCACTAGCAGCAAATTTGCCTTCTCTGTGGGTTTAACGTGGAGCATCTGTAGCGCCCTCAAACTCGCAAGTGTTTCTCTCCGCTCCCCCAGCCCGATACGTGCGATTACCTGAGCAGCAAGCGGAATTGACCACGCAGGATTTTCTTCGTGTGATGCGGAAGGTGACGCTGGCAGAAGAGGAGACAAAGAAATGAACCTGCTTGTCACACCCAGCCAACGGTAAAAAGACAGGGGAGGATTCTGCCGGAAGGGCTCTGCACCCCAGGAGCTCCCGCCGGCCGGTTTCTCTCCCCTTTGCCCGGTACCGAGGGGACGACGACACCTCGCCCGCGCCCCCTCGCGGGGGGGGCTGCCCCAGGAGAGACGGGGGACCCCCACCTCGCTTCTGCCCGCGGGAACGGACCGGGAGAGACCCTCCACGCAGAGAGAGGAGCGCGGCGTGGATTGCATGCCCGAGGGAAGAGGCCGGGCTCCCCGCTGGCAGAAGGACAACTCACCTCCCTGCTGCTCGGAGCTGCTTGCTGCGGACAGCCCTGCCCGCGCCCGGCCGCTCTCCCGCCGTGCTGGGAGCGCAGTCCGGCCGACGGACGCTCCAGCGAAAAGACGCTCCAGCTAATCGCGCCTCCTGCTCCTTACAGCCGCAGGTACTTTTGCCTCTGGCTAATGCACGCTCCAGACAGCGGACACCCCGCCTCGTTCCAGCTCCCGCTTGCTACAGTTCTGGCTCCTTGAAGCCCCAGCTCCGCACTGAAGCTCCGGCTGATTTCAGCTGCTTCTCCTTACAAGCTCCAGCTACGTGCAACGGTCTGGGCTTTCCATAAGGTTGTGTATCAACTGCTGTCAAAACTGGAGCATTAGGATTAAACATCAGGGTTACACGCCAAATAAATATTCGTTAGTTTGCACGATTAATTACCTAACAACTATTCTGAGCAGCGCAGAAAGAAGAGCTGGACTCAAAGAGGGCACGGGGGGTCTGAAAAGCACCTTTCCCCCCCACAGACCATCACAGATGTTGAGTTCGGCCTGCTGCGTGCCGGACTCCCAAACTTCGGCGTCCGACACAACCAGACCCCCATCTCCGGGGAGGGTCCACGCACCCTGCCCGCCCCCCGCTTCCCCCCGCAGCCCCCAACACCCTCCCACCCGCCTGCAAAACCAGCCAAGCCGGCTCCCGCTTTTGGCCCCCACACCAGCTGACTCGGGGCCCATTTGGGAGCCAAAAAACCCGGCTGCTGAACCTGTTCTCAAGGCCCAAACACGCAGGGCCGGACCTCTGTTTCTGGGCCCAAAGCCACGCAGCTCGGTCTGTTTCCGAGCCCCCACATCAGCCACGCGAGCCTCTTGTCAAGACCCAGGAACAGAAAACTTGTTCTCCGTTTCTGACCCTGCAGTGCCCACGGACGACGCTGAGCGTAGCCACCCCACAGCCCTGCACCCCCGGGGCCCCACACGTAGTTTCGGGGAGTGCTCGGGACCTGCGGAGGGCCCGGCCCCACGCCTCTGCGGGGCAGCCCCAGCACAGGCAGGGCGTCGCTTCACGATTGCCGTTTCAGGCTTTATTTCCCCGCCACCACCGGCACGGCCAGGCCCCCACCCCAAACCCCCAGCCGAAGCACCCCCGCGGGCAGCCGGGCCCAGCCACCCAGAAAACAAGAAAACCAAAGAGGGTACAAGACAGAGACCGTGGGGAAAGGCAAGGAGAAGGACACAGAAACAGAGAGAGCGCGGGAGGGATAGGGAGCAGGACAGAGAGATGGAGCAAGAAAGGAAAAAAGGACGGGAGGCAGAACCAAGGGAAAGAGAGACAAGGACGGGGAGCAGGACAAAGGGACGGAAGAGGGAAAAAAAAAATAGCGACGGGCTGCAGGACAGAGATGAAGGGATTAAATAGACACAGGGAGCATGACAGAAGGACACAGAGAGACAAAAGGGACAAAGAGCAGGCCAGCATCGGAGGGGAAAAAACCAACTGCGATGGGCAGTGGGAGAGAGAGACGGAAAAAGGAAAAAGTACTGAGGAACAGAAAAAAGAAAGAAGCGACAGCTAGGCTAGCTGGACAGGCGGACACACTTAGAAAGGGCGGGAGAGGGAATGGGGCAGAGAAAGACAGACAGAAAAGGTAGCGAAAGAACGCAAGGCAGAGGAACAGCAAGGCGGGGCGGGGGGGAAGGGACAGGGGTCTGGGCAGAGATGGAGAAATAAGCAGCAGGGACAGAGGAGACAGAAAGAGGGACAGGGAACATGGCAGAGAAGGAAAAATCAGGACAGCGGCAGGACGGAGATAAAAAACTGGGACGGTCCTCAGGACAGAGAGGAATACGAATACGAGCAGGGAGCGGGACAAAGGGATACAGCGAGAAACGACGGGACAGGAAGCAAGACAGCGCGACAGACAAGAACAATGAGAAGGAGAGAGAGAGACACTGACAGAGACAGAGACCGTGAGAAGCACAGGGGGTTGGGAAACTTAGAAAGAGAGGTATCAGGAGCCCTGCAGACAGAGGGAGGGTGACTAAAAAAGGGGCAGGAAGCAGCACAAAGGGTCACAGAGAGTAAGAGACGAACAGGAAGGAGGACGGGGACAGCGAGATCCAGAATGACAAAAATAAACAGCAACAGCGAGCAAGACAAAGGGACAGACAGAGAAACAGAAAGTAGGAAGAAGAGAGATAGGAAGGCAGGGACACAGCGCGGCACGTACAGGCGCAGAGACGAAAAGAACGCCAGGGGAACAGGCCAGAGAAATTGGGAGGCAGGGAAAGAGGCGGATGCAGATCAGGACAAGGAGATGGAAAAGGAAAAAACAGCGACTGGCTGCAGGACAAAGACGGGGATGGGGGCGGGGGGGGAGAGGGAGAGGGAGCAGGACAAGAACGCAAAGAGAAAAAGAAAGGGGGGCAGTCGAATGAGAGAGAGAGAGAGAGGAAGGGGGGGAGGAAGAGGGAGCAGGACAAGAGAAGAGACAGAAGAGAGGAGGCACAGGGAAGCAAAATAAAAAAAAAAAAAAAGAGAAACCAAACGTCACAGCAGCATGAGAAAGCGAGGGGGTCAGGAGAGGGGGAGGGAGGGACCGGGAGGCACAAGAGGAGCGACAGGGCCCCGAGGGCCCAGGACTCACCACAGCTCTCGCTCTTGGAGCTGCCAGGAGACCTTGCCAGTTCAGACGCTTCTTTCTCCTTCTCTCCTCCCTTCCTCTTCTGTAACTCCAGTCGCTTGGCTGTCCTCCACATAACGGAACACGCGAGCGCCTCACAGCTCTTACGAGATGAGGCCTCCTAGACACGTAGCCTCGCTCGCTCGCTCACTATGTGGCCGTACCGCGCTGCTGGTCATGCATACAGACCCTGGCGGTCTAACCTGCTGTGGACTACGAGGCGGGATCCTCCCACACCCAGAGAGGCAGGTTCTCTCTTGCCTGCAGCGGGAGGCAGCTGCCAGCCAGATGGCCTGCCGTTTCTTCTTCTTTACCTTTCTGTGGCCTCTCCAGCTTCAGCAGCTCCCGTCCACAGCCAGTAAGCGCTCCGCCTGTCCCTCTGTGCTCCCGTGCCGCGAGGAGAGGGAGGCCAGGCAGAGACAGCCCACGCAAGCCTGAGGCTGCTGCAGTCAACGGCATCCCCGGGGACGAACGGACAACCGCACTCACAGCGTGACCTCTGGGAGAGGGAAAGAGGCAGCAGCCACCCTTATTACCGTAGCTCGACCCTGGCCGGAGCCCCTCCTTCCGCAGGGGCTTCCGCAGACGCCGCTCGTTCCCCGCGCCGCTGCTAACGGCACCCACGTTCAGGGAGACTCGAGAACATCGCAGGGCCAGCTTGCTGCCCTCACGACAGGGCTCGGGGGCTGCCTGCGGCTACAGCACAGGCAGGCTTCAGGGGAGGGGCTGGAGCTGGGGGCAGCCGCACGGGCCGAGCGAAGGCGCCGGGGGAGCTCCGGCGACTCGGGGAGGCGCCCGCTGGCCGCGCCTGGGGGGTGCCCGCCTCCGTCCCCTCTTCCCTTCTATCGGCTCTCGGGGAACTGCCGGGCGCTGCCCTGGCCCGGCTCGCCTCCGGCGGACCGGGAGCCTGCCGCGGCGGCCGCTTCGCAGCTTCCCGTCCCGCCAGCCCCGCGCGGCCAGCGGGCAGGAGGCACCCCCCGCCCCCGCCGGAGGGGATCGCTCGCCTCACCCGCGGTCCCGGCGCTCGCGCGCTGCCGCCGAGACCCGCGCCCTGCGCGCCACCACGCTGCTCCCAGGGACCGCGCGTGCGCCGGAGGGGTCAGAGCCGGCGAAGGAACGCCGGGCTGCCCCACGCGCAGGACGGCGCATGCGCCCGGGAGGCGCGGCCGCACGGCTGGTCGGGGAGCGGGCGCAGCGGGAAGCCCGCGGAAAACCACACGAAACCGGTAACGCTCCTGCGTCTGACCTTGTCGGACTCCGGGGGCCGCGGCGGCAGCGAGGACTACGCCGCGCCCGAGAGCCACGCTGCCGCCCGGCCGCCGAGTCCGCGAAAACTACAGCTCCCGGCATGCCCCGGGAGGCAGCCTGCCCTGCTGCCGGACCCCGAGGGGACGCCGCTTCCGTTTCCGCCCACCCCCACGCCGGCGCAGCCGCAGTTCCCGCCGAGCCCCCAGCGCCGCTCCGGGCAGCTCCGGCGCGCTTTCGCCGCCCGGCTCCGGCACGGCGCGGCACCCCCCGCCGCCGCTTCGGCACGGCGCGGCCCCGATGCCGCTCCGTGCGTCCCACACGGACCCCGCCGTCCTCCTCGGGGCTTTCCCCGGAACCCGCCGGCCGACTGCGCAGCCCCGCCACGGGGCCCGGTGAGCACCCCCCCGCGCGCACGTGCTCCCAGCCGCCCTGTGAGCCCCCCCCCCCCCTCGCGCGCGCTCCCAGCCACCCTGTGAGCCCCCCCCCCCCGCGCATGTGCTCCCAGCCCCCCTGTGAGCCCCCAGGGCTCGGCCTCGGCACCGGCGGCCCCCACCCCCCCCGGGCCACCCCCGCCCCCGACGTTCGCGGCCCGAGGGGCGCCCGGCCCCGCTCACCTTCTCCCGAGGGGCAGCCGCACCCCGGCCGCCGCTCCGCTCCTGCCTGGGCTCCCACCGGCCCCGCCCCGGCCCCTCCCCCGGCAGCCCCCCCTGGCCAGGGAGGGGCCGTCCCCATCAGCCTCACTGCCCGCACCTGCGGCTCCTCCAGCCCCGGCCCGCAGCTGTGGTACCCAAATCCGGAACAAAACTCCTCGACACCAATGTGAACTTAAGCAGCAGGCACTTCCTTGATTGAATGAAAGATGTCAAGAGTCAGCTGATTGGGAAGAGCTGTTAACTGGGGTCAAAATACAGATTTTAATACCCCTCTTATTTTAGTTCTAAGACTTGGCCATTGCCAGGTATCATCTTTTCCATTTACCCAGGTCCACCAGCGAGGCCACAAGGGAGATTTCTTCCAGAGAGAGGATAGAGTTATTAAGTCTAAAAGTCCACGATTTGCCTTTCTCCTTCATGAAAAGGTGAGTGGATCATATATCGTCACTAGTCACCCAAACAGTTAAGCCTGAACTTTTCACCTGTCCTTTAATACAGTCAACTCCAAGCTAAATTTTTTCCGTTTGGTCCCGAAGAGGGGACCAAAGATCATGTCAAATATTATTATACTTTCTACAAATACATCCCCATCTTAGAGCTTTAGCTACTAGAGAAAGTCTTTGGAGTTTGGGGTCAGAAGAGCTGCAAGTATAAACCTTCATTCAGCTCTGTTTAGGATGTGTGATTTTTCTCTGGTTGTCTAAACCAGTCTAAATTTCCATAGATGGTCCCGACTCTGGGTGGCTCGAACAAGGATCCTGGAACTCCAGTAAATTCTAGACATCGTTTTATATTTTAAATATGATCCAAAGTTCCTTTTTGCACTTGTCTCTACGGTTTTGGCAACTGACAGCCCCAAGGGCTGCTTGTACAAGTTTCTCCCGAAGGGCGATTAAATGAATTCTTTTGTCCATGAGGTGGATGGTTTGGTAATGTTATAATTCACAACGCTGTAATTCCTTCTTTCAAATTTAAAAAAAAAAAAATTGCCTTTTAAATCCATCCCATTTAATTTGCTAAAATGATTCTCATTGTTCTGCATCTTTTCTCAAGTTTTGGTTAAATTCAATGTCAGTATTCTCCACGGAACTAGATTTTCATCTGACTTTGGAATCGGAAGGCAGGCTGTTACTGAGGTTAAATTTTGTGTCTTTACAAAACTTTGAATCAGTTACAAAACTAGATTTTTTTTTTTTTTAATCCAAATTACAAAAACGGTTAATCTCAAGATTAATAGCTCAAACAATAATTGTTTCATTTTGTTTATCTCATGTTTAGAACCCCTCAAAAAAAATGCATACGCCCTCTAAACACAAAAAGATTATTGCCCTCGACAATATTCCTAAGAGCAACCCCAATATTATCAACTTTACACAGCTGTTTTCCCAAACAGATAACGTGAAACTTACTTATAGATTTTCAGTTTGAAAGGGCCAGTTTCTTTAGACTTCCGGTTTCTTGTTGGTGCTTTCTTTATTCTTGAATAATGAAGCCAAGGTTCTTCTCCCAGACCTTTACTGCTATAAGGGTTGTTAAAATGACTCGAGACGGTCCTTTCCGCTTCTCAGTGATTTTATAGATATTCAATCTCCTGGTCGGAAGGGATGCGCTGCTGCGTCCAGTTCTAAGGGTCCAGCTGTGGAGACATACTGACAAAGCTCTTGAAAAGAATTGCTTAAAGAAATCATAACACCTTTTAAAAACATATCTCCAAAGGCACTCAAGATACTCAGAACATAGGACTCTTGATATGGTCTTTCATACAACATTTCATAATGACTTAAATTTTCTTTCTCTCCTGGCTATACTCTGATTCTTAATAGAGCCATGGGTAATGCTTTAACCCATGTGAGGAGTGAGGTTTCCTGACAAATTTTACTCGACTGTTGCTTAAGGGTATAGTTCATTCTCAATCTCTCTCTCTCTCTCCGCCCCCCTCTCTCTGCCCCCCCCCCCGGCCCCCCCACTTGCTTGTGGTCTATATGGGGTGTGATAGTCTCAATCTATAGATAATACTTTGCTCAACTTGTCTCACAATCTTTGCTATAAAATGAGGGCCATTGTCAGATGACATTCCTACAGGCACCCCATATTTTGGTATTATCTCTTTGAGCAAGACTTTGAGTACTTCCCTTGCTTTGTTGGTGCGACAAGGGAAAGCCTCGGGCCACCCAGTAAAGATAGCAACTAAAACTAGGATAGATCCTTCTTTTCAAGGCAATTCTATAAAATCAATTTGCTAATATTCTCCTAAAAATTTTCCTTATTTCATAATCCCAAAGATGATCTTAGTACTGATTCGGGGATATTTTTAGATATAAATTTCACATCCGCTTCTAATTGTTTAAACAATCTTTGACATATTTCACTTTCTGTTCCCCAGTATACTTTGTGATGTTCAGCTCGGGCAATTTCTCTTATTATTGTGGGTGGGACTATTATTTGACCTGTCGGTGTTACAGCCTATCCTGTTTCATTTTGTTAGCCTGCGATCTAATAATTAATTCTTCATCTTTTTCGTTATAATTTGGAGTTTCTTTAGGCAATTTTATACTTTTCTCTGGAACTAGTGCTAGGATGCCTTTTTCCGCAGCCTCTTTAGCAGCTTTATCAGCCAGTCGGTTACCTGCGTTCGGACCGGTCTTACCTAACTGATGTGCTTTACAGTGCATTATCGTGACTGCTGTTGGTTTTTGAATGGTTTCTAACAATTTCGGTGTTTGTTCTGCGTGCTGAATGGTGGTTCCTCGTGCAGATAACGGTCCTCTTTCTCTCCGTATCGCTCCATGTGCACGTACTACTCCAAAAGCGTACTTTGAGTCTGTCCAAGTGTTGACTCGCTTTCCTTGACTTGGTTCCAGAGCTCGAAGAAGAGCTATCGATTCAGCCTTTTGGGCAGATATCGTCGAAGGCAAAGTTGGCAACGCAATTACCTCCTCGGTAGTTACTGTCTGTCTTGATAAACGTTTTCCTTCACAGACGGAACCGCTTCCGTCGGCATATAGTTCCCAATCTGTTTCTTCTAGCGGCACATCTCAGAGATCCAGTCAGCTGGAGTAAACTCTTTCGATTGTCTGCAAGCAGTCACGTTCCAGTTCTCCTTTAACTTGATCAGTTGTTGAAAACGCAACAGGGTTAACGGCGGTAGTAGTTTTTAGGTAAACATCATCTTGTTCCAGCAACGCCACTTGGTATTTCAGCATCCTGCTAGGGGATAACCAATGCCCCCCTTTCTGTTTTAGCACAACAGTTATCGTATGGGAAACGTACAGTAATCCTTTGTCCTCTAATCCTTTGTCCTCAGGTGAACTTACGAGCTTCCTGGATCAGTAGCACAGTTGCAGCGACGGCTCTCGGACGACCAGAGCATCCCAGACTCACATTACCTAATCGCTTCGAGAAGTAGGCCACGGCTCGCCCACTTGGCCCTAAATATTGCGCCAGGATACCCAGAGCTATACCTTTTCTTTCACGAGCAAAAAGTTCAAGTGTCTTTGTGAGATCTGGCAGGCCTAGGGCTGGCACCCCGATTACAGCCTGTTTCCATTCTTGGAAAGTAGCTTTCTCGGCATCGGTACGATCCGTTGTTTGAGGTTTTGAGCTGCTCCTATAAAGGTCGGGCCAGCAAGCCACAATTTATAATCTACAGGTGACACCACTCAACCATTCCCGGAAATGCTCGTCATTCATTTTTTTAGTCTTGGGTTCGGGGAGACGACAAATTGCCTCTTTTCTCTCAGTTCCCAATTGTCTCTGTCCTTTTAGGATTTTAAAACTCATTTAAATAAGTTTCTTCTTTCTGGGTTATCTGGTTTTTTTCTTTTGACACTCGATATCCACTGATTCCCCAAAAGTTCAAAAAGTTAATAGTTAACTTTGTGCATCGTTCTTCCGTCTCAGCTACACTTAACAGATCATCCATATATTTCAGCAAGATTTCTTGATTATTTTCTTTCTGCCAAATCCCTACTTCTCGTGCCAATTGACTTCCAAACACGGTAAGACTATTCTTAAAGCCTTGAGGCAAGACTGTCCACGTATATTGTGGTTTTTCTCCCAGTCTCAGGATTTTCCCATTCCAAAGCAAAAACCTCTTGACTATCAGGATCCAAGGGAATACGGAAAAAGGCATCTTTTCCCTCTAACACTGTGAACCATTCTTGTTTCTCCGTTAGGGTTGTTAACAAAGCATAAGGATTTGCTACTACCGGATGAATATCTTGTACTATTTGATTTATTGCTCTGAGGAGGTCTTGAACTAATCTATCATCTTTTTCATTAGCCTTTTAACAGGCGAGATGGGGGTGTTATATCTGGATTCACATTCTATTAACAATTTGTATCTTAAAAATTTTTGTATTACCATTACTAACCCTTTCCGACTTTCCGGTTTTAGGGGGTATCGTTTAATTCTTACCGGATTCGATCCTGGCTTTAAATCAACTCTCACAGGTTCTGCTTTTTGGATTTACCGGGAGCTTCCCAGTCCAGACGATTGGAATTACAGCATTATACTTTGACTGGTATAATCTTCCGCTGTCGGTAAGCGTCCTGTTAACAACAAAGCCACTGCTTCGATACGTTTAGTTTCTGGAATTAAAGTTTTAATCTCTCCATTTTTAAATTTAATTTCTGCCTCTAAGTTCTCAGATAGATCTCTCCTTAACAGGATTTTAGGAGAATTTGGCACATAACAAAAACTGCTGAGTGACCCGTTGCTTTCCTAATTTCATTGTTAAAGATTTAAAGAAGGGTCTAGTTTCTCGTTCACTTGTTGCACCGACACCACCAATTTCTTCAAAACTTAACTCTCCCTCTAAGGTATTTAAAACTGAAAAGGTGACCCGAGTGTCAATTCAAATTCAATTTTCTGTTCTCCCAGTTTAGCTGTAACCAGAGGTTCTGCTGGGAGACTCCCCTCCGGTCCCCGTCAGATACGTTCACTTAAAAAGAACAAATCTACATATGGCACTTTATTCCATTTACTCTCTCTCCTACAAAACAACAGGAACTGCAATATAATATGGTAACTCCAAGTTCTGTTTGTTTACCATTTTTCCTGCAATTCACCCCAATGTGCCAATAAACGTCCCAACGGTGATGTTTTTGGTAACTTTTCTTCAGCAGTTCTATTTCCTGCACTCTTATTCTTAAACAATTTTGCTAATGCCATTATACTTATATACATTCAAGTACCAAATACCAAACAAATGCAAATGACAATTGTCCCAAATAATACACAAAGTCCAACCCAGCAATAGCTTTCGCTTATGACTTACGGGCAGACGCCTAGGCTTCCGCTGCAGACGGGTACCCTCCAAGCCCCAACCCTGCGAAGCTTTCGCCGCGCCTCACGGGCAGGCTTTCCAAACCAATTCCAAAGAAGCAGCGCCTTACCTTTTTTCCAGGCAACGCTGCGAGGAGCTCTGCGAGTCGAGGGTGATGGTTCTCCCCGAGAATACCTCGGTGCCGGCCGGAGTTCGATCGACGCTCGATCTCGTCCGGTCTCACTCGCAAGGTCCCATCTGGGTCGCCGAAACCGTTACCGAAATCCGGAATAAAACTCCTTAACACCAACGTGAAGTTAAGAAGCAGGCACTTTGTTTATCGCAGCGCTGGGGACACGGGGGATCGCTCCTCCAAAGGCGTGTCCCGCTTAGTATCAAAATCCATCCGTTTTTACAGGCTTTTCTTGTCAGGTCATTGTTACCTAAGCTCCTTCCGTAAAAATGCATACTCTGCTCGTTCTTAAATTTAACCTTTATAATGATCGGTCCTTTGATTATATAACCTTATCAATGTTCTTATTTAAAAACAATCATTGGCCAGTTACACTTAGCTCTGCTGACTGGAATCTTCGATACTCAAATCGAGATGGGAAGGGTAAGGGGGTTTCCAAGCAGCAAACTGGTGTCCATGACGGTTTCCTTAGTTTCCTGAAACAGAACGTAGAAAAACCAGTAACTTCCTGGTGAGGTTTCTAGGGTTAGCTATTTCAAACTTTAACAATATTAAGGTTCCTAGAGTCACGCGAACACAGTTCCTAAAGTTTCTATGGCTACGTTTCAAACTTAACGATCCTATACGTTATGCTTCACAATTTTACTTCTTAATCAAACCTAACTCTTCTATGGGATTAAATTTTGATTTCTTTACCAGAATATTTGCAACAGCTGGAGCCCAGCAGGAACGGGGGGGGGGGGGGGGGGGGTGCACGGCCCGACCCCCCCCCAGCGCCTCACCTCCTCCTCCCCTGGGCTCCCTCACGGCCCCTCGCCTCGTGCAAAGGGAGCGCAAACGCAGCCCGGAGGGCAAAGGGGACGGGCGGCCAGCGTTTATTCAGTCAGTCGCGTGCCTATCGAGTCCTGCCAGCGAGTCTGCTCCGGGTCTCGGGGCGCCCCCCGGCGCCCCCCCTGCCCCTCGGACACCTCTGATAGCCTATTTCCATACATTCTGTGTGGCACGTCTAAATATTGGGATGGTTTTAATATTTTGTACCAGCTGTGGAAACTGGTTTGCTGCTAGGTGACTGCAAAAGTGAGATTTGGTAAATAATTATTAGAAATCTTATACTAACACTACGACTGAAACAATAGACAAAAGTATAGCCAAGCAATTAACTAGCAGAGGTAGGTACTCCTAAGTTTTGCAGTTCTTTGCTCTTATGACTAGATGTTCCTGTACGCTAGATGAGAACAATGCTGAAACTGACCACAGGTGATTGAAACTGCGTTAAGCTTCAAGATCAAAGAACAAGGACAAGAATAAAGACTTCGGGGACAGCCAGCAAGAACTTCCAATGGGTCGGTGGTTGCAAAAGCAGCCCTTCGTCTCAAATGGATCCTTCACGGCGCGCGATCGGATGTAGGCAGTACTACGATAATCGGTTGCCATCGTTTTTACGTATATGTATACTAATCTGATTAACATGCAATTAGTTATTCTGTATAACCTGTTTGTGCTAAAGCTGTGGCATGCACGCTAGGTGCAACTATCCCCCGTGCATCCAGCGCTGCAATGAAGAACGCCTGCTTTCTAAAACTCCAAAACGAGTCTTAGGGAGTTTCTTCGACCGGCTTTTCCGTATCAGGGGTACAAGGGAGGAAAGGAAAAAGAAAAAAAAAAAAAGGCAGCGGTGTGGGAAAGAGAGGGGCCCAGGGGAGGGGCAGGGAGGGACCAGAACGCGGAAGAGGGGAGGCAGGGCCCCGAGGGCCCGGGGCTCGCCACAGCTCTTGTTCTTGGCACTGCCAGGAGAATTTGCCAGTTCAGACGCTCCTTTCTGCTCCTCTCCCGCTCCCCTCCTCTTCTGTAACTCCGGCAGCGCGGCCGTCCTCCCCCTAGGAGAACACGCGTCTCATAGGTCTTGCAGGACGAGGCCTCCTAGGCACGGAGCCTCGCTCGCTCGCACGCTACGTGGCCGTACGGCACCGTCGGTGCTGCGTACGGACCCTGCGGTGCACCTGGGCGGTCTGGCCTGCTGCGGACTACGAAGAGGGATCCTTCCACACGCGGAGAGGCAGGCTCTCTCTTGCCTGCAGCGGGGGGCAGCTGCTGGCCGGCCAGCCTTCCATTTCTTCTTCTCTACCTTTCTGTGGCCTCTCCAGCTTCAGCCGCAGCAGCTCCTGCCCGCAGCCGGTAAGCGCCCCACCTGTCCCTTCGTGCTCCCGTGCCGCGGGGAGAGGGAGGCCAGGCAGAGACAGCCCGTGCAAGCTTTCCTCGCCGGCGGCGTTTCCTCACCGGGAGGAAGCAACGAGCGCGGCGGCACCTGCCGCCGGTGCCGCACTGCCGTTACCGTCGGACGGCAGGTGCAGGACAGCGGCAGCCCCGCGCCCTCGCAGCCTCCGAGCTGCAGTACCGAACATTGGCCGCGAGGTGGCAGCGGCGAGCGCTTGGCACAAGGCGGCAGCGCGCACGGGCGGCACCGCAGCTGCAGTACCGAAGTCTGTTCAATAGGTGGCGGAAGAGAGCGCTGGCGAAACGCGCCGCCACCGCGCATGCGCGGCTCCGAGCTGCTGCCCGCGTTTTGGTTGCCAGGCGACAGCAGGAGCGCCGTAAACCGCGACGCCGCGCATGCGCGTTTGCCGAGGCGTCGTGTCGCGCTTTGGTTGCCAGGCAACAGTGGCCAGTGTCGTAAACGCGCCAAGGCACATGCGCGGTTGCCGATCTGCCGTAACACGTTTTGGTTGCTAGGCAACAGGAGGGGCCGTAAACCGCACCGCCACGCATGCGCGATTGCAGAGGCGTCGTGTCGCGCTTTGGTTGCCGGGCAACAGCAGCGAGCGCGGTAAACGGGCAAAGGCGCATGCGCCCTTTCCGAGCAGCCGTAAAGCGTTTTGGTTGCCGAGCAACAGAAGGAGCGCCGTAAACCGTGCCGTCACGCATGCGCTCTTGGGGATGCGCCGCGTCGCGCTTTGGTTGCCGGGCAACAGCGGCCAGCGCCGTAAAAGGCGCAGCGCGCATGCGCCCTTGCTGAGCTGCCGTAAAGCGTTTTGGTTGCCAGGCAACAGCAGGAGCATCGTAAACCGCGCCGTCACGCACGCGCTGTTGGGGAGGCGCCGTGTCGCGCTTTGGTTGCCGGGCAACAGCGGCAAGCGCCGCAAAAGGCGCAGCGCGCATGCTCCCTTGCCGAGCTGCCGTAAAGCGGTTTGGTTGCCCGGCAACAGGGTCGAGCACCGTCAACGCGCCGCCACGCATGCACAGCTGTCGAGCTGCTGTACCGCATCTTGGTTGCCCGGCAACAGCTGGAGCCCACCGACACACGCCACCGCGCATGCGCCCCTCCCCAACGCCAGTTCCCACCTTCGGTCACCGGGCAGCAGCATCCGCATCCCCGTAACGATCCTCTTCTGAGCAGCAGCTGGATGAGGGATGACTGACAGCTCAGCCCAGTAGAGACCAGCCACAGGCGGCAACTACTTACTGGGGGCACAGGGCTTACGTTGCCCTGCCCTTTCCCCACTCGCAGCCCGGGCAGTCACCTCCATCGCCCCCGTTCCAAAAAGCACCCGACTGGCTGGAGCGTTTACAGCAGTCAAGTGCAAACAACAGACAACTCGGGTGGTCGCTTCTGTCCCTGCCCCCCCACCCCATTATCTAGAGAGGAGAAGCAGCACAGGGACCTGCAAACGGCAGGGGGGAGGGGGGGGTGGTCCCCTGGAGCAAGCCCCAGGGACTGCTGTATCCCTCTGCATGTGGCATCAGGGTTGCGGGAGTGAAAGCAGCCAGTCAACAGCTGCTGGCGAGAGATTTAAAAAAAAAAAAAAAAAACATAACACCTGGTTCAGGTGACAGCCTGGAGGCAGGCCACAAGAGACCCAAAGCTGCTCTGTGCCAGAGGGGCAGCTCTGTCCAGCAGGAAACGCCGCGTCCCAGCGCACCAGATGCGAGCGGCCCACCTGCAAGCGAGCGATACCCTGGTGACCCTGGGGCTCGGTTGGGGTGGGCGCACCTTTCCTCACCTCCGTGCTATCGGAACTCTGCTCTCCTAATCCTGCACGCACGCAAGGCTTCTTGTGCGGGGCTTGTCTCGGATCGAAGACACGCTGCACGGTGTTACTTACCGCCCCGCCCTCCGGCGCGCAAAGTAATGCGACGTGAAGCAGGGAAAGCAAAGAGGCGTGTCGGGATATTAGTAGACCTCAGCAGACAACCGTAGAGCCCTCGAGGTTCCATCTTTGCTCCCTACAGGAGCGTGGCTCCGCACTCCTTGCCGCTCCCGCCAGCGAGCGTCACAATTGCCCTTTGCTGCCTGCAACACGCAGTACCTGCGCGGCCCCAGTACTACTGCCTACTACTATAGCGAGAGGCGCTCGCTATAAAGCGGCAATGAAGAACAAGGACGGCCCGTCAAGATAGCAGGAGGAACATAGAGAGCCTCCAGCATTAGCCAGGCAGGGCTTGCAACTCACCTCGTGTCGTGGTTTAACGCCAGCCAGCAACAAAGCCCCACGCGACCGCTCACTCGCTCCCCCGCCCCCAGTGGGACGGGGAGACAATCGGAAGGGCAAAAGCGAGAAAACTCATGGCTTGAAACGAAAACAGTTTAATCATTTAAAAGAAACAACAACAACTTGTAAAGAAAAGAAGAAAAAAAAAATGACAGAGAATGGGGTGCAGGCAGCATGCCAGGGGTCTGGAGCCTGACGGATGATGGGGGGGTGTGGAATATGGAGGAGGGAAAGGAATCTGGGGGAGGGGACAGGAGATAGAAGAGCAGGGCATGCGGGGGGAAACGGGACAGGAGATAGAAGAGCAGGGGATGCGGGGGGAAACAACTCGCGTGGGTTAAAAACTCGAATGGGTGAAGGGGGCGGGCTGGAGCAGCGGGGGGGCATATATGGGGGAGAAACACACGCCGGGGAGAGGGTAGGTGAGGGTACAGAGGTGCATGGGGGGACATGGGTGGGGATGACCTACCCCAGGGAGTCCACCCAGGATGATCCACAGCAGGTAACTCACCTGGGATAACCCGCAACAGAGCATCCACACCAGATCATCCACGCTGGGAGGACCCCCAGCAACGCCCCTCAAACTGCCTCTGCTTCACCCCCAATCTTCCCCAAACTGGGGAGTTTCTTGCTTTTTCAAAATACTCAGTTTGGGGTGTGTTTCAGTGCTTTTCCACAACGTAAAAAGGGGTGATCTTTTGGTTGTGGGTTTGTGCATGAAAATGGGGTGGGTTTTTTGCTTTCCAGCTGCACAAATCCAGGCGGATTTGGCTTTCCCAGGAGTCCCAAAGTCGTTTGGTTTTTTCCGTTGCAGTCCCAGAATCAGAGGGTTTGGGGTTGTCCTGGTTTCGGCTGGAATAAAGTTCATTTTCTTCTGAGTAGCTGGTACAGGGCCATTTTGGAGTTAGGATGAGAATAATGTTGACAACACACCGATGCTGTAGTTGTTGCTAAGCAGTGTTTATACTAAGTCAAGGACCTTCCAGCTTCTCATACCGCCCTGCCAGCAGAGGCTGGGGGTGCACAAGAAGAGTCGCTGAGCTAAAGCAGGATTCCAGGCAAACAGGTCAGCTCGAAATACACCACCTCCTTTAAAAGTTAAGAGCGATTTGAACGCTTAAAATCAGCATTTACGCTAATCGATACCATTCTGAACACCTTCTTAGCATACAAGTAAACACTCTTGCCGGTGCTGGAAAACGTCTCCTCCCTTCCTTACAGCACTGCTGCAGGCAGATAACCCTGGGAGGCTGCGGGACGAGGTCGTACGCAATCAGAATCTACGCTTGCGGATCCACCGCAACAGCTACAGCCCTTGCGCTGCTGCTGCTGCTTTGCATCTTGCTTGTTTGGTGAATAAAGCTGAAAGTGAAGTGGAAAACTCCAAACAGCAAAATGAAAAATAAAGAATAAATCTCAATAATTCACTTTACACTAAAAAGGTGTGCCCATGTTTATATACATCCAATAAAAATACTTGTACTGTAAAAGTATTTGATTTTCCTTTTCCATTACCTTAACTTGCACAGCTCTGAATTCATACCATTAAATCATCTCTCCCCAAAGTACACAGTTATAACGTGACTAGGGGTTTTTGTGCGTGTTACAGAACGCGGAGGGACACCTGGCCAGCTGAGCTGCCCAAGAGAGGTGCTACTGAACCGCCAGGGAAACGCACCATTGAAAGCCAGACAGAAAGAAAGTACTTCAGAGCACTCCGTCAAAACATCAGGAAAAAAAACCCATAACATTCAGTTGCCTCTCTTTTTAAACATTTAGAAAAATACCTAAACTGCTTACATACACCTAACAAATCACATACTACAGCTATTTGGCAGTCGCAGTTTAAACAATGCAAGTCAATTTGTAAAATCCCCAGTGCTGCAATACCTCAGACTACCAAAAAGGACTGGCGGATTCCCTAATGCTTTTGGCAGTACCGAAGCATGCAGAGCAACACGTTTTCGTGTTATCTCGACTGTTACAACTGAGAAACCAAAGACCAGTGATGCCATCAACTTTAGGAAGATGGGCTGCGCTTGGGTCTTTGGAAGGAAATTGACCTTTTTTTTTTTTTCTTTTTTTTTTTAAAGAGAGTGAAAAGTCTCATTACTGATGACTTCTACTGTCAAGTCGATCACCTCTGAAGATCCACTCTGATGGGAAGTTCATAAAACAAAATTTCTTTGAGAGAGAAAGACTTCCATTTTGGAAAATCTCTTTCCAACTGAAGTCAAAATTACACACTGTAGGTTAAAGGAAAAAATACATTACTGAAGCAGTAACTCATCAAAAACACCTCAGGACTCACTGTCACTAGTTACAAGGCTGCTAATGCTTCCCGGGAAAGCCTGGAAAACACACAGATGCGACGCCCGTTTGTCCTGTTTTGTCCACGTCTCTTCTTTGACCTTGATTGCTTTTAGTACAGATGCTAATTATCTCCGTAACGTTTTTGAGTACTACTATAAGATATTTAAAAAAAAAAATCATTGACTGTAAAAGCATAAAGCTTTTATCATGAAAACAAAGTCTGTTTCTTCTGAACAGCTGAACTCTTACGAACAGTTTCTTCCCTCTTTTAGTACAAAATTATTTTCACAGTATCGTTTACTAGCAAGCACACAGCAACAGAAGATTATGCTTTCAGGAAGAGAAAATAAACTGAGGGAAGTAAACTTTGTATAGGTGTAACATGCTCCGGAACAGAACTTATTTTTAGCATTTGTGTTAAAATATTTCACGTAAAAAAAAGTAGAAGGAGAGTTGGCACACTCTCAACGTTAAAGCCCATACCGCAAGTACCTTTGGAAAAATGCAGACACACGTCGTAGGCGTACCTTGTACTTGCAGGCCGCTACGGAATCTTTCCATCTGTCTCGTACCGTCACGGCAGAAGAAAGGGCAACCACGGCGAAACGGTGCCAGCTGACAGCCAGCTGAGAGAAGAAAAAAAAAAAAACATTAGCACAAAGCTGGGTAGGAATCCAAAGCTGCTGTCAGGCAGCACAAGAGCTCTGCAGGCTGGCACCAGTCAATATTGCACTCTCTAAAATCAAACAACAACAAAACAAAACCGTGACCCTGTAGCCTTCTTTTTTTTTTTTTCTTCTTCTTCTTTCAGAGCTCATCCCTGCCTCAGCATTTTGTCTTGTCAGAGCATGAAGCGCAGGTGATCCGTACCCTGACGACTTCCGTGTGCGCTGAATGCCTGTTCAGAAATAGTCCAGATCTGCAAGACTGGTGTCATTTATATGGTTTTAATCATCATAACTCAAATTTTATTTACTCATGCATTTGTGAGGAAACTAATTAACTTTTAGACACTGCCTCTCCTTTTTTTGGGGGGTGGGGGTGGAAATGCGTTAGAGACCGAAAAACATTACGATTCAGAGCTCCCAACCACGAGGGAGTGGTGGAGAAGTCAATGAAAGCAAAGACCAACAGCAGCAACATCAACTGAAAGTTGGCTTTAATTCCGATCACGTACTTAAGCGACTCTCCAACTCTATGCCTCGGTCCTAGGAATGACTAGGCCCTTTTTGGAAGGACAAACTTGTTTACTTAAAAGTCCTAGACTGAAGACTCCGCTGAACGGAATGGGGATGATTGTCCCACGGGACAACATGCCATCAACACTCTTAATGGGGAAGGAAAAAAAAAAAACCCAAATAAAAATCAAGTTTAAGTACCAGTTCCCCTCATGTTTCGCTCATTACATTTCTACTGGCATCTAGGTGCTCAAAATTGAACTACAGGGACACCACATATTCCTAAAAATTCACTTATACATAAAAAAGTAAAAGGCTATTTCCAACTTGCCCATCAAATCAGTATGAACAGAGAGAAGAGAAACACGCGACCTTGAAGGAGCTAACAGGCAGCTCTGAATTTACCAGACAGGAAATTTCATTCTTTCCCCTGAAACAAAAACACATCAAGGGACCAGTTCAGGAACAGGGCACGATCTGTTAACAGCAATTTTTCCATCACCTTTTCTGCACTAGCAGCAAATTTGCCTTCTCTGTGGGTTTAACGTGGAGCATCTGTAGCGCCCTCAAACTCGCAAGTGTTTCTCTCCGCTCCCCCAGCCCGATACGTGCGATTACCTGAGCAGCAAGCGGAATTGACCACGCAGGATTTTCTTCGTGTGATGCGGAAGGTGACGCTGGCAGAAGAGGAGACAAAGAAATGAACCTGCTTGTCACACCCAGCCAACGGTAAAAAGACAGGGGAGGATTCTGCCGGAAGGGCTCTGCACCCCAGGAGCTCCCGCCGGCCGGTTTCTCTCCCCTTTGCCCGGTACCGAGGGGACGACGACACCTCGCCCGCGCCCCCTCGCGGGGGGGGCTGCCCCAGGAGAGACGGGGGACCCCCACCTCGCTTCTGCCCGCGGGAACGGACCGGGAGAGACCCTCCACGCAGAGAGAGGAGCGCGGCGTGGATTGCATGCCCGAGGGAAGAGGCCGGGCTCCCCGCTGGCAGAAGGACAACTCACCTCCCTGCTGCTCGGAGCTGCTTGCTGCGGACAGCCCTGCCCGCGCCCGGCCGCTCTCCCGCCGTGCTGGGAGCGCAGTCCGGCCGACGGACGCTCCAGCGAAAAGACGCTCCAGCTAATCGCGCCTCCTGCTCCTTACAGCCGCAGGTACTTTTGCCTCTGGCTAATGCACGCTCCAGACAGCGGACACCCCGCCTCGTTCCAGCTCCCGCTTGCTACAGTTCTGGCTCCTTGAAGCCCCAGCTCCGCACTGAAGCTCCGGCTGATTTCAGCTGCTTCTCCTTACAAGCTCCAGCTACGTGCAACGGTCTGGGCTTTCCATAAGGTTGTGTATCAACTGCTGTCAAAACTGGAGCATTAGGATTAAACATCAGGGTTACACGCCAAATAAATATTCGTTAGTTTGCACGATTAATTACCTAACAACTATTCTGAGCAGCGCAGAAAGAAGAGCTGGACTCAAAGAGGGCACGGGGGGTCTGAAAAGCACCTTTCCCCCCCACAGACCATCACAGATGTTGAGTTCGGCCTGCTGCGTGCCGGACTCCCAAACTTCGGCGTCCGACACAACCAGACCCCCATCTCCGGGGAGGGTCCACGCACCCTGCCCGCCCCCCGCTTCCCCCCGCAGCCCCCAACACCCTCCCACCCGCCTGCAAAACCAGCCAAGCCGGCTCCCGCTTTTGGCCCCCACACCAGCTGACTCGGGGCCCATTTGGGAGCCAAAAAACCCGGCTGCTGAACCTGTTCTCAAGGCCCAAACACGCAGGGCCGGACCTCTGTTTCTGGGCCCAAAGCCACGCAGCTCGGTCTGTTTCCGAGCCCCCACATCAGCCACGCGAGCCTCTTGTCAAGACCCAGGAACAGAAAACTTGTTCTCCGTTTCTGACCCTGCAGTGCCCACGGACGACGCTGAGCGTAGCCACCCCACAGCCCTGCACCCCCGGGGCCCCACACGTAGTTTCGGGGAGTGCTCGGGACCTGCGGAGGGCCCGGCCCCACGCCTCTGCGGGGCAGCCCCAGCACAGGCAGGGCGTCGCTTCACGATTGCCGTTTCAGGCTTTATTTCCCCGCCACCACTGGCACGGCCAGGCCCCCACCCCAAACCCCCAGCCGAAGCACCCCCGCGGGCAGCCGGGCCCAGCCACCCAGAAAACAAGAAAACCAAAGAGGGTACAAGACAGAGACCGTGGGGAAAGGCAAGGAGAAGGACACAGAAACAGAGAGAGCGCGGGAGGGATAGGGAGCAGGACAGAGAGATGGAGCAAGAAAGGAAAAAAGGACGGGAGGCAGAACCAAGGGAAAGAGAGACAAGGACGGGGAGCAGGACAAAGGGACGGAAGAGGGAAAAAAAAAATAGCGACGGGCTGCAGGACAGAGATGAAGGGATTAAATAGACACAGGGAGCATGACAGAAGGACACAGAGAGACAAAAGGGACAAAGAGCAGGCCAGCATCGGAGGGGAAAAAACCAACTGCGATGGGCAGTGGGAGAGAGAGACGGAAAAAGGAAAAAGTACTGAGGAACAGAAAAAAGAAAGAAGCGACAGCTAGGCTAGCTGGACAGGCGGACACACTTAGAAAGGGCGGGAGAGGGAATGGGGCAGAGAAAGACAGACAGAAAAGGTAGCGAAAGAACGCAAGGCAGAGGAACAGCAAGGCGGGGCGGGGGGGAAGGGACAGGGGTCTGGGCAGAGATGGAGAAATAAGCAGCAGGGACAGAGGAGACAGAAAGAGGGACAGGGAACATGGCAGAGAAGGAAAAATCAGGACAGCGGCAGGACGGAGATAAAAAACTGGGACGGTCCTCAGGACAGAGAGGAATACGAATACGAGCAGGGAGCGGGACAAAGGGATACAGCGAGAAACGACGGGACAGGAAGCAAGACAGCGCGACAGACAAGAACAATGAGAAGGAGAGAGAGAGACACTGACAGAGACAGAGACCGTGAGAAGCACAGGGGGTTGGGAAACTTAGAAAGAGAGGTATCAGGAGCCCTGCAGACAGAGGGAGGGTGACTAAAAAAGGGGCAGGAAGCAGCACAAAGGGTCACAGAGAGTAAGAGACGAACAGGAAGGAGGACGGGGACAGCGAGATCCAGAATGACAAAAATAAACAGCAACAGCGAGCAAGACAAAGGGACAGACAGAGAAACAGAAAGTAGGAAGAAGAGAGATAGGAAGGCAGGGACACAGCGCGGCACGTACAGGCGCAGAGACGAAAAGAACGCCAGGGGAACAGGCCAGAGAAATTGGGAGGCAGGGAAAGAGGCGGATGCAGATCAGGACAAGGAGATGGAAAAGGAAAAAACAGCGACTGGCTGCAGGACAAAGACGGGGATGGGGGCGGGGGGGGAGAGGGAGAGGGAGCAGGACAAGAACGCAAAGAGAAAAAGAAAGGGGGGCAGTCGAATGAGAGAGAGAGAGAGAGGAAGGGGGGGAGGAAGAGGGAGCAGGACAAGAGAAGAGACAGAAGAGAGGAGGCACAGGGAAGCAAAATAAAAAAAAAAAAAAAGAGAAACCAAACGTCACAGCAGCATGAGAAAGCGAGGGGGTCAGGAGAGGGGGAGGGAGGGACCGGGAGGCACAAGAGGAGCGACAGGGCCCCGAGGGCCCAGGACTCACCACAGCTCTCGCTCTTGGAGCTGCCAGGAGACCTTGCCAGTTCAGACGCTTCTTTCTCCTTCTCTCCTCCCTTCCTCTTCTGTAACTCCAGTCGCTTGGCTGTCCTCCACATAACGGAACACGCGAGCGCCTCACAGCTCTTACGAGATGAGGCCTCCTAGACACGTAGCCTCGCTCGCTCGCTCACTATGTGGCCGTACCGCGCTGCTGGTCATGCATACAGACCCTGGCGGTCTAACCTGCTGTGGACTACGAGGCGGGATCCTCCCACACCCAGAGAGGCAGGTTCTCTCTTGCCTGCAGCGGGAGGCAGCTGCCAGCCAGATGGCCTGCCGTTTCTTCTTCTTTACCTTTCTGTGGCCTCTCCAGCTTCAGCAGCTCCCGTCCACAGCCAGTAAGCGCTCCGCCTGTCCCTCTGTGCTCCCGTGCCGCGAGGAGAGGGAGGCCAGGCAGAGACAGCCCACGCAAGCCTGAGGCTGCTGCAGTCAACGGCATCCCCGGGGACGAACGGACAACCGCACTCACAGCGTGACCTCTGGGAGAGGGAAAGAGGCAGCAGCCACCCTTATTACCGTAGCTCGACCCTGGCCGGAGCCCCTCCTTCCGCAGGGGCTTCCGCAGACGCCGCTCGTTCCCCGCGCCGCTGCTAACGGCACCCACGTTCAGGGAGACTCGAGAACATCGCAGGGCCAGCTTGCTGCCCTCACGACAGGGCTCGGGGGCTGCCTGCGGCTACAGCACAGGCAGGCTTCAGGGGAGGGGCTGGAGCTGGGGGCAGCCGCACGGGCCGAGCGAAGGCGCCGGGGGAGCTCCGGCGACTCGGGGAGGCGCCCGCTGGCCGCGCCTGGGGGGTGCCCGCCTCCGTCCCCTCTTCCCTTCTATCGGCTCTCGGGGAACTGCCGGGCGCTGCCCTGGCCCGGCTCGCCTCCGGCGGACCGGGAGCCTGCCGCGGCGGCCGCTTCGCAGCTTCCCGTCCCGCCAGCCCCGCGCGGCCAGCGGGCAGGAGGCACCCCCCGCCCCCGCCGGAGGGGATCGCTCGCCTCACCCGCGGTCCCGGCGCTCGCGCGCTGCCGCCGAGACCCGCGCCCTGCGCGCCACCACGCTGCTCCCAGGGACCGCGCGTGCGCCGGAGGGGTCAGAGCCGGCGAAGGAACGCCGGGCTGCCCCACGCGCAGGACGGCGCATGCGCCCGGGAGGCGCGGCCGCACGGCTGGTCGGGGAGCGGGCGCAGCGGGAAGCCCGCGGAAAACCACACGAAACCGGTAACGCTCCTGCGTCTGACCTTGTCGGACTCCGGGGGCCGCGGCGGCAGCGAGGACTACGCCGCGCCCGAGAGCCACGCTGCCGCCCGGCCGCCGAGTCCGCGAAAACTACAGCTCCCGGCATGCCCCGGGAGGCAGCCTGCCCTGCTGCCGGACCCCGAGGGGACGCCGCTTCCGTTTCCGCCCACCCCCACGCCGGCGCAGCCGCAGTTCCCGCCGAGCCCCCAGCGCCGCTCCGGGCAGCTCCGGCGCGCTTTCGCCGCCCGGCTCCGGCACGGCGCGGCACCCCCCGCCGCCGCTTCGGCACGGCGCGGCCCCGATGCCGCTCCGTGCGTCCCACACGGACCCCGCCGTCCTCCTCGGGGCTTTCCCCGGAACCCGCCGGCCGACTGCGCAGCCCCGCCACGGGGCCCGGTGAGCACCCCCCCGCGCGCACGTGCTCCCAGCCGCCCTGTGAGCCCCCCCCCCCCCTCGCGCGCGCTCCCAGCCACCCTGTGAGCCCCCCCCCCCGCGCATGTGCTCCCAGCCCCCCTGTGAGCCCCCAGGGCTCGGCCTCGGCACCGGCGGCCCCCACCCCCCCCGGGCCACCCCCGCCCCCGACGTTCGCGGCCCGAGGGGCGCCCGGCCCCGCTCACCTTCTCCCGAGGGGCAGCCGCACCCCGGCCGCCGCTCCGCTCCTGCCTGGGCTCCCACCGGCCCCGCCCCGGCCCCTCCCCCGGCAGCCCCCCCTGGCCAGGGAGGGGCCGTCCCCATCAGCCTCACTGCCCGCACCTGCGGCTCCTCCAGCCCCGGCCCGCAGCTGTGGTACCCAAATCCGGAACAAAACTCCTCGACACCAATGTGAACTTAAGCAGCAGGCACTTCCTTGATTGAATGAAAGATGTCAAGAGTCAGCTGATTGGGAAGAGCTGTTAACTGGGGTCAAAATACAGATTTTAATACCCCTCTTATTTTAGTTCTAAGACTTGGCCATTGCCAGGTATCATCTTTTCCATTTACCCAGGTCCACCAGCGAGGCCACAAGGGAGATTTCTTCCAGAGAGAGGATAGAGTTATTAAGTCTAAAAGTCCACGATTTGCCTTTCTCCTTCATGAAAAGGTGAGTGGATCATATATCGTCACTAGTCACCCAAACAGTTAAGCCTGAACTTTTCACCTGTCCTTTAATACAGTCAACTCCAAGCTAAATTTTTTCCGTTTGGTCCCGAAGAGGGGACCAAAGATCATGTCAAATATTATTATACTTTCTACAAATACATCCCCATCTTAGAGCTTTAGCTACTAGAGAAAGTCTTTGGAGTTTGGGGTCAGAAGAGCTGCAAGTATAAACCTTCATTCAGCTCTGTTTAGGATGTGTGATTTTTCTCTGGTTGTCTAAACCAGTCTAAATTTCCATAGATGGTCCCGACTCTGGGTGGCTCGAACAAGGATCCTGGAACTCCAGTAAATTCTAGACATCGTTTTATATTTTAAATATGATCCAAAGTTCCTTTTTGCACTTGTCTCTACGGTTTTGGCAACTGACAGCCCCAAGGGCTGCTTGTACAAGTTTCTCCCGAAGGGCGATTAAATGAATTCTTTTGTCCATGAGGTGGATGGTTTGGTAATGTTATAATTCACAACGCTGTAATTCCTTCTTTCAAATTTAAAAAAAAAAAAATTGCCTTTTAAATCCATCCCATTTAATTTGCTAAAATGATTCTCATTGTTCTGCATCTTTTCTCAAGTTTTGGTTAAATTCAATGTCAGTATTCTCCACGGAACTAGATTTTCATCTGACTTTGGAATCGGAAGGCAGGCTGTTACTGAGGTTAAATTTTGTGTCTTTACAAAACTTTGAATCAGTTACAAAACTAGATTTTTTTTTTTTTTAATCCAAATTACAAAAACGGTTAATCTCAAGATTAATAGCTCAAACAATAATTGTTTCATTTTGTTTATCTCATGTTTAGAACCCCTCAAAAAAAATGCATACGCCCTCTAAACACAAAAAGATTATTGCCCTCGACAATATTCCTAAGAGCAACCCCAATATTATCAACTTTACACAGCTGTTTTCCCAAACAGATAACGTGAAACTTACTTATAGATTTTCAGTTTGAAAGGGCCAGTTTCTTTAGACTTCCGGTTTCTTGTTGGTGCTTTCTTTATTCTTGAATAATGAAGCCAAGGTTCTTCTCCCAGACCTTTACTGCTATAAGGGTTGTTAAAATGACTCGAGACGGTCCTTTCCGCTTCTCAGTGATTTTATAGATATTCAATCTCCTGGTCGGAAGGGATGCGCTGCTGCGTCCAGTTCTAAGGGTCCAGCTGTGGAGACATACTGACAAAGCTCTTGAAAAGAATTGCTTAAAGAAATCATAACACCTTTTAAAAACATATCTCCAAAGGCACTCAAGATACTCAGAACATAGGACTCTTGATATGGTCTTTCATACAACATTTCATAATGACTTAAATTTTCTTTCTCTCCTGGCTATACTCTGATTCTTAATAGAGCCATGGGTAATGCTTTAACCCATGTGAGGAGTGAGGTTTCCTGACAAATTTTACTCGACTGTTGCTTAAGGGTATAGTTCATTCTCAATCTCTCTCTCTCTCTCCGCCCCCCTCTCTCTGCCCCCCCCCCCGGCCCCCCCACTTGCTTGTGGTCTATATGGGGTGTGATAGTCTCAATCTATAGATAATACTTTGCTCAACTTGTCTCACAATCTTTGCTATAAAATGAGGGCCATTGTCAGATGACATTCCTACAGGCACCCCATATTTTGGTATTATCTCTTTGAGCAAGACTTTGAGTACTTCCCTTGCTTTGTTGGTGCGACAAGGGAAAGCCTCGGGCCACCCAGTAAAGATAGCAACTAAAACTAGGATAGATCCTTCTTTTCAAGGCAATTCTATAAAATCAATTTGCTAATATTCTCCTAAAAATTTTCCTTATTTCATAATCCCAAAGATGATCTTAGTACTGATTCGGGGATATTTTTAGATATAAATTTCACATCCGCTTCTAATTGTTTAAACAATCTTTGACATATTTCACTTTCTGTTCCCCAGTATACTTTGTGATGTTCAGCTCGGGCAATTTCTCTTATTATTGTGGGTGGGACTATTATTTGACCTGTCGGTGTTACAGCCTATCCTGTTTCATTTTGTTAGCCTGCGATCTAATAATTAATTCTTCATCTTTTTCGTTATAATTTGGAGTTTCTTTAGGCAATTTTATACTTTTCTCTGGAACTAGTGCTAGGATGCCTTTTTCCGCAGCCTCTTTAGCAGCTTTATCAGCCAGTCGGTTACCTGCGTTCGGACCGGTCTTACCTAACTGATGTGCTTTACAGTGCATTATCGTGACTGCTGTTGGTTTTTGAATGGTTTCTAACAATTTCGGTGTTTGTTCTGCGTGCTGAATGGTGGTTCCTCGTGCAGATAACGGTCCTCTTTCTCTCCGTATCGCTCCATGTGCACGTACTACTCCAAAAGCGTACTTTGAGTCTGTCCAAGTGTTGACTCGCTTTCCTTGACTTGGTTCCAGAGCTCGAAGAAGAGCTATCGATTCAGCCTTTTGGGCAGATATCGTCGAAGGCAAAGTTGGCAACGCAATTACCTCCTCGGTAGTTACTGTCTGTCTTGATAAACGTTTTCCTTCACAGACGGAACCGCTTCCGTCGGCATATAGTTCCCAATCTGTTTCTTCTAGCGGCACATCTCAGAGATCCAGTCAGCTGGAGTAAACTCTTTCGATTGTCTGCAAGCAGTCACGTTCCAGTTCTCCTTTAACTTGATCAGTTGTTGAAAACGCAACAGGGTTAACGGCGGTAGTAGTTTTTAGGTAAACATCATCTTGTTCCAGCAACGCCACTTGGTATTTCAGCATCCTGCTAGGGGATAACCAATGCCCCCCTTTCTGTTTTAGCACAACAGTTATCGTATGGGAAACGTACAGTAATCCTTTGTCCTCTAATCCTTTGTCCTCAGGTGAACTTACGAGCTTCCTGGATCAGTAGCACAGTTGCAGCGACGGCTCTCGGACGACCAGAGCATCCCAGACTCACATTACCTAATCGCTTCGAGAAGTAGGCCACGGCTCGCCCACTTGGCCCTAAATATTGCGCCAGGATACCCAGAGCTATACCTTTTCTTTCACGAGCAAAAAGTTCAAGTGTCTTTGTGAGATCTGGCAGGCCTAGGGCTGGCACCCCGATTACAGCCTGTTTCCATTCTTGGAAAGTAGCTTTCTCGGCATCGGTACGATCCGTTGTTTGAGGTTTTGAGCTGCTCCTATAAAGGTCGGGCCAGCAAGCCACAATTTATAATCTACAGGTGACACCACTCAACCATTCCCGGAAATGCTCGTCATTCATTTTTTTAGTCTTGGGTTCGGGGAGACGACAAATTGCCTCTTTTCTCTCAGTTCCCAATTGTCTCTGTCCTTTTAGGATTTTAAAACTCATTTAAATAAGTTTCTTCTTTCTGGGTTATCTGGTTTTTTTCTTTTGACACTCGATATCCACTGATTCCCCAAAAGTTCAAAAAGTTAATAGTTAACTTTGTGCATCGTTCTTCCGTCTCAGCTACACTTAACAGATCATCCATATATTTCAGCAAGATTTCTTGATTATTTTCTTTCTGCCAAATCCCTACTTCTCGTGCCAATTGACTTCCAAACACGGTAAGACTATTCTTAAAGCCTTGAGGCAAGACTGTCCACGTATATTGTGGTTTTTCTCCCAGTCTCAGGATTTTCCCATTCCAAAGCAAAAACCTCTTGACTATCAGGATCCAAGGGAATACGGAAAAAGGCATCTTTTCCCTCTAACACTGTGAACCATTCTTGTTTCTCCGTTAGGGTTGTTAACAAAGCATAAGGATTTGCTACTACCGGATGAATATCTTGTACTATTTGATTTATTGCTCTGAGGAGGTCTTGAACTAATCTATCATCTTTTTCATTAGCCTTTTAACAGGCGAGATGGGGGTGTTATATCTGGATTCACATTCTATTAACAATTTGTATCTTAAAAATTTTTGTATTACCATTACTAACCCTTTCCGACTTTCCGGTTTTAGGGGGTATCGTTTAATTCTTACCGGATTCGATCCTGGCTTTAAATCAACTCTCACAGGTTCTGCTTTTTGGATTTACCGGGAGCTTCCCAGTCCAGACGATTGGAATTACAGCATTATACTTTGACTGGTATAATCTTCCGCTGTCGGTAAGCGTCCTGTTAACAACAAAGCCACTGCTTCGATACGTTTAGTTTCTGGAATTAAAGTTTTAATCTCTCCATTTTTAAATTTAATTTCTGCCTCTAAGTTCTCAGATAGATCTCTCCTTAACAGGATTTTAGGAGAATTTGGCACATAACAAAAACTGCTGAGTGACCCGTTGCTTTCCTAATTTCATTGTTAAAGATTTAAAGAAGGGTCTAGTTTCTCGTTCACTTGTTGCACCGACACCACCAATTTCTTCAAAACTTAACTCTCCCTCTAAGGTATTTAAAACTGAAAAGGTGACCCGAGTGTCAATTCAAATTCAATTTTCTGTTCTCCCAGTTTAGCTGTAACCAGAGGTTCTGCTGGGAGACTCCCCTCCGGTCCCCGTCAGATACGTTCACTTAAAAAGAACAAATCTACATATGGCACTTTATTCCATTTACTCTCTCTCCTACAAAACAACAGGAACTGCAATATAATATGGTAACTCCAAGTTCTGTTTGTTTACCATTTTTCCTGCAATTCACCCCAATGTGCCAATAAACGTCCCAACGGTGATGTTTTTGGTAACTTTTCTTCAGCAGTTCTATTTCCTGCACTCTTATTCTTAAACAATTTTGCTAATGCCATTATACTTATATACATTCAAGTACCAAATACCAAACAAATGCAAATGACAATTGTCCCAAATAATACACAAAGTCCAACCCAGCAATAGCTTTCGCTTATGACTTACGGGCAGACGCCTAGGCTTCCGCTGCAGACGGGTACCCTCCAAGCCCCAACCCTGCGAAGCTTTCGCCGCGCCTCACGGGCAGGCTTTCCAAACCAATTCCAAAGAAGCAGCGCCTTACCTTTTTTCCAGGCAACGCTGCGAGGAGCTCTGCGAGTCGAGGGTGATGGTTCTCCCCGAGAATACCTCGGTGCCGGCCGGAGTTCGATCGACGCTCGATCTCGTCCGGTCTCACTCGCAAGGTCCCATCTGGGTCGCCGAAACCGTTACCGAAATCCGGAATAAAACTCCTTAACACCAACGTGAAGTTAAGAAGCAGGCACTTTGTTTATCGCAGCGCTGGGGACACGGGGGATCGCTCCTCCAAAGGCGTGTCCCGCTTAGTATCAAAATCCATCCGTTTTTACAGGCTTTTCTTGTCAGGTCATTGTTACCTAAGCTCCTTCCGTAAAAATGCATACTCTGCTCGTTCTTAAATTTAACCTTTATAATGATCGGTCCTTTGATTATATAACCTTATCAATGTTCTTATTTAAAAACAATCATTGGCCAGTTACACTTAGCTCTGCTGACTGGAATCTTCGATACTCAAATCGAGATGGGAAGGGTAAGGGGGTTTCCAAGCAGCAAACTGGTGTCCATGACGGTTTCCTTAGTTTCCTGAAACAGAACGTAGAAAAACCAGTAACTTCCTGGTGAGGTTTCTAGGGTTAGCTATTTCAAACTTTAACAATATTAAGGTTCCTAGAGTCACGCGAACACAGTTCCTAAAGTTTCTATGGCTACGTTTCAAACTTAACGATCCTATACGTTATGCTTCACAATTTTACTTCTTAATCAAACCTAACTCTTCTATGGGATTAAATTTTGATTTCTTTACCAGAATATTTGCAACAGCTGGAGCCCAGCAGGAACGGGGGGGGGGGGGGGGGGGGTGCACGGCCCGACCCCCCCCCAGCGCCTCACCTCCTCCTCCCCTGGGCTCCCTCACGGCCCCTCGCCTCGTGCAAAGGGAGCGCAAACGCAGCCCGGAGGGCAAAGGGGACGGGCGGCCAGCGTTTATTCAGTCAGTCGCGTGCCTATCGAGTCCTGCCAGCGAGTCTGCTCCGGGTCTCGGGGCGCCCCCCGGCGCCCCCCCTGCCCCTCGGACACCTCTGATAGCCTATTTCCATACATTCTGTGTGGCACGTCTAAATATTGGGATGGTTTTAATATTTTGTACCAGCTGTGGAAACTGGTTTGCTGCTAGGTGACTGCAAAAGTGAGATTTGGTAAATAATTATTAGAAATCTTATACTAACACTACGACTGAAACAATAGACAAAAGTATAGCCAAGCAATTAACTAGCAGAGGTAGGTACTCCTAAGTTTTGCAGTTCTTTGCTCTTATGACTAGATGTTCCTGTACGCTAGATGAGAACAATGCTGAAACTGACCACAGGTGATTGAAACTGCGTTAAGCTTCAAGATCAAAGAACAAGGACAAGAATAAAGACTTCGGGGACAGCCAGCAAGAACTTCCAATGGGTCGGTGGTTGCAAAAGCAGCCCTTCGTCTCAAATGGATCCTTCACGGCGCGCGATCGGATGTAGGCAGTACTACGATAATCGGTTGCCATCGTTTTTACGTATATGTATACTAATCTGATTAACATGCAATTAGTTATTCTGTATAACCTGTTTGTGCTAAAGCTGTGGCATGCACGCTAGGTGCAACTATCCCCCGTGCATCCAGCGCTGCAATGAAGAACGCCTGCTTTCTAAAACTCCAAAACGAGTCTTAGGGAGTTTCTTCGACCGGCTTTTCCGTATCAGGGGTACAAGGGAGGAAAGGAAAAAGAAAAAAAAAAAAAGGCAGCGGTGTGGGAAAGAGAGGGGCCCAGGGGAGGGGCAGGGAGGGACCAGAACGCGGAAGAGGGGAGGCAGGGCCCCGAGGGCCCGGGGCTCGCCACAGCTCTTGTTCTTGGCACTGCCAGGAGAATTTGCCAGTTCAGACGCTCCTTTCTGCTCCTCTCCCGCTCCCCTCCTCTTCTGTAACTCCGGCGGCGCGGCCGTCCTCCCCCTAGGAGAACACGCGTCTCATAGGTCTTGCAGGACGAGGCCTCCTAGGCACGGAGCCTCGCTCGCTCGCACGCTACGTGGCCGTACGGCACCGTCGGTGCTGCGTACGGACCCTGCGGTGCACCTGGGCGGTCTGGCCTGCTGCGGACTACGAAGAGGGATCCTTCCACACGCGGAGAGGCAGGCTCTCTCTTGCCTGCAGCGGGGGGCAGCTGCTGGCCGGCCAGCCTTCCATTTCTTCTTCTCTACCTTTCTGTGGCCTCTCCAGCTTCAGCCGCAGCAGCTCCTGCCCGCAGCCAGTAAGCGCCCCGCCTGTCCCTTCGTGCTCCCGTGCCGCGGGGAGAGGGAGGCCAGGCAGAGACAGCCCGTGCAAGCTTTCCTCGCCGGCGGCGTTTCCTCACCGGGAGGAAGCAACGAGCGCGGCGGCACCTGCCGCCGGTGCCGCACTGCCGTTACCGTCGGACGGCAGGTGCAGGACAGCGGCAGCCCCGCGCCCTCGCAGCCTCCGAGCTGCAGTACCGAACATTGGCCGCGAGGTGGCAGCGGCGAGCGCTTGGCACAAGGCGGCAGCGCGCACGGGCGGCACCGCAGCTGCAGTACCGAAGTCTGTTCAATAGGTGGCGGAAGAGAGCGCTGGCGAAACGCGCCGCCACCGCGCATGCGCGGCTCCGAGCTGCTGCCCGCGTTTTGGTTGCCAGGCGACAGCAGGAGCGCCGTAAACCGCGACGCCGCGCATGCGCGTTTGCCGAGGCGTCGTGTCGCGCTTTGGTTGCCAGGCAACAGTGGCCAGTGTCGTAAACGCGCCAAGGCACATGCGCGGTTGCCGATCTGCCGTAACACGTTTTGGTTGCTAGGCAACAGGAGGGGCCGTAAACCGCACCGCCACGCATGCGCGATTGCAGAGGCGTCGTGTCGCGCTTTGGTTGCCGGGCAACAGCAGCGAGCGCGGTAAACGGGCAAAGGCGCATGCGCCCTTTCCGAGCAGCCGTAAAGCGTTTTGGTTGCCGAGCAACAGAAGGAGCGCCGTAAACCGTGCCGTCACGCACGCGCTGTTGGGGAGGCGCCGTGTCGCGCTTTGGTTGCCGGGCAACAGCGGCAAGCGCCGCAAAAGGCGCAGCGCGCATGCTCCCTTGCCGAGCTGCCGTAAAGCGGTTTGGTTGCCCGGCAACAGGGTCGAGCACCGTCAACGCGCCGCCACGCATGCACAGCTGTCGAGCTGCTGTACCGCATCTTGGTTGCCCGGCAACAGCTGGAGCCCACCGACACACGCCACCGCGCATGCGCCCCTCCCCAACGCCAG
Source organism: Haliaeetus albicilla (assembly GCF_947461875.1). Lineage (NCBI taxonomy): Eukaryota > Metazoa > Chordata > Aves > Accipitriformes > Accipitridae > Haliaeetus > Haliaeetus albicilla. The sequence goes on along the minus strand of NC_091486.1, from coordinate 54,918,428 downwards.
TTCCCACCTTCGGTCACCGGGCAGCAGCATCCGCATCCCCGTAACGATCCTCTTCTGAGCAGCAGCTGGATGAGGGATGACTGACAGCTCAGCCCAGTAGAGACCAGCCACAGGCGGCAACTACTTACTGGGGGCACAGGGCTTACGTTGCCCTGCCCTTTCCCCACTCGCAGCCCGGGCAGTCACCTCCATCGCCCCCGTTCCAAAAAGCACCCGACTGGCTGGAGCGTTTACAGCAGTCAAGTGCAAACAACAGACAACTCGGGTGGTCGCTTCTGTCCCTGCCCCCCCACCCCATTATCTAGAGAGGAGAAGCAGCACAGGGACCTGCAAACGGCAGGGGGGAGGGGGGGGTGGTCCCCTGGAGCAAGCCCCAGGGACTGCTGTATCCCTCTGCATGTGGCATCAGGGTTGCGGGAGTGAAAGCAGCCAGTCAACAGCTGCTGGCGAGAGATTTAAAAAAAAAAAAAAAAAACATAACACCTGGTTCAGGTGACAGCCTGGAGGCAGGCCACAAGAGACCCAAAGCTGCTCTGTGCCAGAGGGGCAGCTCTGTCCAGCAGGAAACGCCGCGTCCCAGCGCACCAGATGCGAGCGGCCCACCTGCAAGCGAGCGATACCCTGGTGACCCTGGGGCTTGGTTGGGGTGGGCGCACCTTTCCTCACCTCCGTGCTATCGGAACTCTGCTCTCCTAATCCTGCACGCACGCAAGGCTTCTTGTGCGGGGCTTGTCTCGGATCGAAGACACGCTGCACGGTGTTACTTACCGCCCCGCCCTCCGGCGCGCAAAGTAATGCGACGTGAAGCAGGGAAAGCAAAGAGGCGTGTCGGGATATTAGTAGACCTCAGCAGACAACCGTAGAGCCCTCGAGGTTCCATCTTTGCTCCCTACAGGAGCGTGGCTCCGCACTCCTTGCCGCTCCCGCCAGCGAGCGTCACAATTGCCCTTTGCTGCCTGCAACACGCAGTACCTGCGCGGCCCCAGTACTACTGCCTACTACTATAGCGAGAGGCGCTCGCTATAAAGCGGCAATGAAGAACAAGGACGGCCCGTCAAGATAGCAGGAGGAACATAGAGAGCCTCCAGCATTAGCCAGGCAGGGCTTGCAACTCACCTCGTGTCGTGGTTTAACGCCAGCCAGCAACAAAGCCCCACGCGACCGCTCACTCGCTCCCCCGCCCCCAGTGGGACGGGGAGACAATCGGAAGGGCAAAAGCGAGAAAACTCATGGCTTGAAACGAAAACAGTTTAATCATTTAAAAGAAACAACAACAACTTGTAAAGAAAAGAAGAAAAAAAAAATGACAGAGAATGGGGTGCAGGCAGCATGCCAGGGGTCTGGAGCCTGACGGATGATGGGGGGGTGTGGAATATGGAGGAGGGAAAGGAATCTGGGGGAGGGGACAGGAGATAGAAGAGCAGGGCATGCGGGGGGAAACGGGACAGGAGATAGAAGAGCAGGGGATGCGGGGGGAAACAACTCGCGTGGGTTAAAAACTCGAATGGGTGAAGGGGGCGGGCTGGAGCAGCGGGGGGGCATATATGGGGGAGAAACACACGCCGGGGAGAGGGTAGGTGAGGGTACAGAGGTGCATGGGGGGACATGGGTGGGGATGACCTACCCCAGGGAGTCCACCCAGGATGATCCACAGCAGGTAACTCACCTGGGATAACCCGCAACAGAGCATCCACACCAGATCATCCACGCTGGGAGGACCCCCAGCAACGCCCCTCAAACTGCCTCTGCTTCACCCCCAATCTTCCCCAAACTGGGGAGTTTCTTGCTTTTTCAAAATACTCAGTTTGGGGTGTGTTTCAGTGCTTTTCCACAACGTAAAAAGGGGTGATCTTTTGGTTGTGGGTTTGTGCATGAAAATGGGGTGGGTTTTTTGCTTTCCAGCTGCACAAATCCAGGCGGATTTGGCTTTCCCAGGAGTCCCAAAGTCGTTTGGTTTTTTCCGTTGCAGTCCCAGAATCAGAGGGTTTGGGGTTGTCCTGGTTTCGGCTGGAATAAAGTTCATTTTCTTCTGAGTAGCTGGTACAGGGCCATTTTGGAGTTAGGATGAGAATAATGTTGACAACACACCGATGCTGTAGTTGTTGCTAAGCAGTGTTTATACTAAGTCAAGGACCTTCCAGCTTCTCATACCGCCCTGCCAGCAGAGGCTGGGGGTGCACAAGAAGAGTCGCTGAGCTAAAGCAGGATTCCAGGCAAACAGGTCAGCTCGAAATACACCACCTCCTTTAAAAGTTAAGAGCGATTTGAACGCTTAAAATCAGCATTTACGCTAATCGATACCATTCTGAACACCTTCTTAGCATACAAGTAAACACTCTTGCCAGTGCTGGAAAACGTCTCCTCCCTTCCTTACAGCACTGCTGCAGGCAGATAACCCTGGGAGGCTGCGGGACGAGGTCGTACGCAATCAGAATCTACGCTTGCGGATCCACCGCAACAGCTACAGCCCTTGCGCTGCTGCTGCTGCTTTGCATCTTGCTTGTTTGGTGAATAAAGCTGAAAGTGAAGTGGAAAACTCCAAACAGCAAAATGAAAAATAAAGAATAAATCTCAATAATTCACTTTACACTAAAAAGGTGTGCCCATGTTTATATACATCCAATAAAAATACTTGTACTGTAAAAGTATTTGATTTTCCTTTTCCATTACCTTAACTTGCACAGCTCTGAATTCATACCATTAAATCATCTCTCCCCAAAGTACACAGTTATAACGTGACTAGGGGTTTTTGTGCGTGTTACAGAACGCGGAGGGACACCTGGCCAGCTGAGCTGCCCAAGAGAGGTGCTACTGAACCGCCAGGGAAACGCACCATTGAAAGCCAGACAGAAAGAAAGTACTTCAGAGCACTCCGTCAAAACATCAGGAAAAAAAACCCATAACATTCAGTTGCCTCTCTTTTTAAACATTTAGAAAAATACCTAAACTGCTTACATACACCTAACAAATCACATACTACAGCTATTTGGCAGTCGCAGTTTAAACAATGCAAGTCAATTTGTAAAATCCCCAGTGCTGCAATACCTCAGACTACCAAAAAGGACTGGCGGATTCCCTAATGCTTTTGGCAGTACCGAAGCATGCAGAGCAACACGTTTTCGTGTTATCTCGACTGTTACAACTGAGAAACCAAAGACCAGTGATGCCATCAACTTTAGGAAGATGGGCTGCGCTTGGGTCTTTGGAAGGAAATTGACCTTTTTTTTTTTTTCTTTTTTTTTTTAAAGAGAGTGAAAAGTCTCATTACTGATGACTTCTACTGTCAAGTCGATCACCTCTGAAGAGCCACTCTGATGGGAAGTTCATAAAACAAAATTTCTTTGAGAGAGAAAGACTTCCATTTTGGAAAATCTCTTTCCAACTGAAGTCAAAATTACACACTGTAGGTTAAAGGAAAAAATACATTACTGAAGCAGTAACTCATCAAAAACACCTCAGGACTCACTGTCACTAGTTACAAGGCTGCTAATGCTTCCCGGGAAAGCCTGGAAAACACACAGATGCGACGCCCGTTTGTCCTGTTTTGTCCACGTCTCTTCTTTGACCTTGATTGCTTTTAGTACAGATGCTAATTATCTCCGTAACGTTTTTGAGTACTACTATAAGATATTTAAAAAAAAAAATCATTGACTGTAAAAGCATAAAGCTTTTATCATGAAAACAAAGTCTGTTTCTTCTGAACAGCTGAACTCTTACGAACAGTTTCTTCCCTCTTTTAGTACAAAATTATTTTCACAGTATCGTTTACTAGCAAGCACACAGCAACAGAAGATTATGCTTTCAGGAAGAGAAAATAAACTGAGGGAAGTAAACTTTGTATAGGTGTAACATGCTCCGGAACAGAACTTATTTTTAGCATTTGTGTTAAAATATTTCACGTAAAAAAAAGTAGAAGGAGAGTTGGCACACTCTCAACGTTAAAGCCCATACCGCAAGTACCTTTGGAAAAATGCAGACACACGTCGTAGGCGTACCTTGTACTTGCAGGCCGCTACGGAATCTTTCCATCTGTCTCGTACCGTCACGGCAGAAGAAAGGGCAACCACGGCGAAACGGTGCCAGCTGACAGCCAGCTGAGAGAAGAAAAAAAAAAAAACATTAGCACAAAGCTGGGTAGGAATCCAAAGCTGCTGTCAGGCAGCACAAGAGCTCTGCAGGCTGGCACCAGTCAATATTGCACTCTCTAAAATCAAACAACAACAAAACAAAACCGTGACCCTGTAGCCTTCTTTTTTTTTTTTTCTTCTTCTTCTTTCAGAGCTCATCCCTGCCTCAGCATTTTGTCTTGTCAGAGCATGAAGCGCAGGTGATCCGTACCCTGACGACTTCCGTGTGCGCTGAATGCCTGTTCAGAAATAGTCCAGATCTGCAAGACTGGTGTCATTTATATGGTTTTAATCATCATAACTCAAATTTTATTTACTCATGCATTTGTGAGGAAACTAATTAACTTTTAGACACTGCCTCTCCTTTTTTTGGGGGGTGGGGGTGGAAATGCGTTAGAGACCGAAAAACATTACGATTCAGAGCTCCCAACCACGAGGGAGTGGTGGAGAAGTCAATGAAAGCAAAGACCAACAGCAGCAACATCAACTGAAAGTTGGCTTTAATTCCGATCACGTACTTAAGCGACTCTCCAACTCTATGCCTCGGTCCTAGGAATGACTAGGCCCTTTTTGGAAGGACAAACTTGTTTACTTAAAAGTCCTAGACTGAAGACTCCGCTGAACGGAATGGGGATGATTGTCCCACGGGACAACATGCCATCAACACTCTTAATGGGGAAGGAAAAAAAAAAAACCCAAATAAAAATCAAGTTTAAGTACCAGTTCCCCTCATGTTTCGCTCATTACATTTCTACTGGCATCTAGGTGCTCAAAATTGAACTACAGGGACACCACATATTCCTAAAAATTCACTTATACATAAAAAAGTAAAAGGCTATTTCCAACTTGCCCATCAAATCAGTATGAACAGAGAGAAGAGAAACACGCGACCTTGAAGGAGCTAACAGGCAGCTCTGAATTTACCAGACAGGAAATTTCATTCTTTCCCCTGAAACAAAAACACATCAAGGGACCAGTTCAGGAACAGGGCACGATCTGTTAACAGCAATTTTTCCATCACCTTTTCTGCACTAGCAGCAAATTTGCCTTCTCTGTGGGTTTAACGTGGAGCATCTGTAGCGCCCTCAAACTCGCAAGTGTTTCTCTCCGCTCCCCCAGCCCGATACGTGCGATTACCTGAGCAGCAAGCGGAATTGACCACGCAGGATTTTCTTCGTGTGATGCGGAAGGTGACGCTGGCAGAAGAGGAGACAAAGAAATGAACCTGCTTGTCACACCCAGCCAACGGTAAAAAGACAGGGGAGGATTCTGCCGGAAGGGCTCTGCACCCCAGGAGCTCCCGCCGGCCGGTTTCTCTCCCCTTTGCCCGGTACCGAGGGGACGACGACACCTCGCCCGCGCCCCCTCGCGGGGGGGGCTGCCCCAGGAGAGACGGGGGACCCCCACCTCGCTTCTGCCCGCGGGAACGGACCGGGAGAGACCCTCCACGCAGAGAGAGGAGCGCGGCGTGGATTGCATGCCCGAGGGAAGAGGCCGGGCTCCCCGCTGGCAGAAGGACAACTCACCTCCCTGCTGCTCGGAGCTGCTTGCTGCGGACAGCCCTGCCCGCGCCCGGCCGCTCTCCCGCCGTGCTGGGAGCGCAGTCCGGCCGACGGACGCTCCAGCGAAAAGACGCTCCAGCTAATCGCGCCTCCTGCTCCTTACAGCCGCAGGTACTTTTGCCTCTGGCTAATGCACGCTCCAGACAGCGGACACCCCGCCTCGTTCCAGCTCCCGCTTGCTACAGTTCTGGCTCCTTGAAGCCCCAGCTCCGCACTGAAGCTCCGGCTGATTTCAGCTGCTTCTCCTTACAAGCTCCAGCTACGTGCAACGGTCTGGGCTTTCCATAAGGTTGTGTATCAACTGCTGTCAAAACTGGAGCATTAGGATTAAACATCAGGGTTACACGCCAAATAAATATTCGTTAGTTTGCACGATTAATTACCTAACAACTATTCTGAGCAGCGCAGAAAGAAGAGCTGGACTCAAAGAGGGCACGGGGGGTCTGAAAAGCACCTTTCCCCCCCACAGACCATCACAGATGTTGAGTTCGGCCTGCTGCGTGCCGGACTCCCAAACTTCGGCGTCCGACACAACCAGACCCCCATCTCCGGGGAGGGTCCACGCACCCTGCCCGCCCCCCGCTTCCCCCCGCAGCCCCCAACACCCTCCCACCCGCCTGCAAAACCAGCCAAGCCGGCTCCCGCTTTTGGCCCCCACACCAGCTGACTCGGGGCCCATTTGGGAGCCAAAAAACCCGGCTGCTGAACCTGTTCTCAAGGCCCAAACACGCAGGGCCGGACCTCTGTTTCTGGGCCCAAAGCCACGCAGCTCGGTCTGTTTCCGAGCCCCCACATCAGCCACGCGAGCCTCTTGTCAAGACCCAGGAACAGAAAACTTGTTCTCCGTTTCTGACCCTGCAGTGCCCACGGACGACGCTGAGCGTAGCCACCCCACAGCCCTGCACCCCCGGGGCCCCACACGTAGTTTCGGGGAGTGCTCGGGACCTGCGGAGGGCCCGGCCCCACGCCTCTGCGGGGCAGCCCCAGCACAGGCAGGGCGTCGCTTCACGATTGCCGTTTCAGGCTTTATTTCCCCGCCACCACCGGCACGGCCAGGCCCCCACCCCAAACCCCCAGCCGAAGCACCCCCGCGGGCAGCCGGGCCCAGCCACCCAGAAAACAAGAAAACCAAAGAGGGTACAAGACAGAGACCGTGGGGAAAGGCAAGGAGAAGGACACAGAAACAGAGAGAGCGCGGGAGGGATAGGGAGCAGGACAGAGAGATGGAGCAAGAAAGGAAAAAAGGACGGGAGGCAGAACCAAGGGAAAGAGAGACAAGGACGGGGAGCAGGACAAAGGGACGGAAGAGGGAAAAAAAAAATAGCGACGGGCTGCAGGACAGAGATGAAGGGATTAAATAGACACAGGGAGCATGACAGAAGGACACAGAGAGACAAAAGGGACAAAGAGCAGGCCAGCATCGGAGGGGAAAAAACCAACTGCGATGGGCAGTGGGAGAGAGAGACGGAAAAAGGAAAAAGTACTGAGGAACAGAAAAAAGAAAGAAGCGACAGCTAGGCTAGCTGGACAGGCGGACACACTTAGAAAGGGCGGGAGAGGGAATGGGGCAGAGAAAGACAGACAGAAAAGGTAGCGAAAGAACGCAAGGCAGAGGAACAGCAAGGCGGGGCGGGGGGGAAGGGACAGGGGTCTGGGCAGAGATGGAGAAATAAGCAGCAGGGACAGAGGAGACAGAAAGAGGGACAGGGAACATGGCAGAGAAGGAAAAATCAGGACAGCGGCAGGACGGAGATAAAAAACTGGGACGGTCCTCAGGACAGAGAGGAATACGAATACGAGCAGGGAGCGGGACAAAGGGATACAGCGAGAAACGACGGGACAGGAAGCAAGACAGCGCGACAGACAAGAACAATGAGAAGGAGAGAGAGAGACACTGACAGAGACAGAGACCGTGAGAAGCACAGGGGGTTGGGAAACTTAGAAAGAGAGGTATCAGGAGCCCTGCAGACAGAGGGAGGGTGACTAAAAAAGGGGCAGGAAGCAGCACAAAGGGTCACAGAGAGTAAGAGACGAACAGGAAGGAGGACGGGGACAGCGAGATCCAGAATGACAAAAATAAACAGCAACAGCGAGCAAGACAAAGGGACAGACAGAGAAACAGAAAGTAGGAAGAAGAGAGATAGGAAGGCAGGGACACAGCGCGGCACGTACAGGCGCAGAGACGAAAAGAACGCCAGGGGAACAGGCCAGAGAAATTGGGAGGCAGGGAAAGAGGCGGATGCAGATCAGGACAAGGAGATGGAAAAGGAAAAAACAGCGACTGGCTGCAGGACAAAGACGGGGATGGGGGCGGGGGGGGAGAGGGAGAGGGAGCAGGACAAGAACGCAAAGAGAAAAAGAAAGGGGGGCAGTCGAATGAGAGAGAGAGAGAGAGGAAGGGGGGGAGGAAGAGGGAGCAGGACAAGAGAAGAGACAGAAGAGAGGAGGCACAGGGAAGCAAAATAAAAAAAAAAAAAAAGAGAAACCAAACGTCACAGCAGCATGAGAAAGCGAGGGGGTCAGGAGAGGGGGAGGGAGGGACCGGGAGGCACAAGAGGAGCGACAGGGCCCCGAGGGCCCAGGACTCACCACAGCTCTCGCTCTTGGAGCTGCCAGGAGACCTTGCCAGTTCAGACGCTTCTTTCTCCTTCTCTCCTCCCTTCCTCTTCTGTAACTCCAGTCGCTTGGCTGTCCTCCACATAACGGAACACGCGAGCGCCTCACAGCTCTTACGAGATGAGGCCTCCTAGACACGTAGCCTCGCTCGCTCGCTCACTATGTGGCCGTACCGCGCTGCTGGTCATGCATACAGACCCTGGCGGTCTAACCTGCTGTGGACTACGAGGCGGGATCCTCCCACACCCAGAGAGGCAGGTTCTCTCTTGCCTGCAGCGGGAGGCAGCTGCCAGCCAGATGGCCTGCCGTTTCTTCTTCTTTACCTTTCTGTGGCCTCTCCAGCTTCAGCAGCTCCCGTCCACAGCCAGTAAGCGCTCCGCCTGTCCCTCTGTGCTCCCGTGCCGCGAGGAGAGGGAGGCCAGGCAGAGACAGCCCACGCAAGCCTGAGGCTGCTGCAGTCAACGGCATCCCCGGGGACGAACGGACAACCGCACTCATAGCGTGACCTCTGGGAGAGGGAAAGAGGCAGCAGCCACCCTTATTACCGTAGCTCGACCCTGGCCGGAGCCCCTCCTTCCGCAGGGGCTTCCGCAGACGCCGCTCGTTCCCCGCGCCGCTGCTAACGGCACCCACGTTCAGGGAGACTCGAGAACATCGCAGGGCCAGCTTGCTGCCCTCACGACAGGGCTCGGGGGCTGCCTGCGGCTACAGCACAGGCAGGCTTCAGGGGAGGGGCTGGAGCTGGGGGCAGCCGCACGGCCGAGCGAAGGCGCCGGGGGAGCTCCGGCGACTCGGGGAGGCGCCCGCTGGCCGCGCCTGGGGGGTGCCCGCCTCCGTCCCCTCTTCCCTTCTATCGGCTCTCGGGGAACTGCCGGGCGCTGCCCTGGCCCGGCTCGCCTCCGGCGGACCGGGAGCCTGCCGCGGCGGCCGCTTCGCAGCTTCCCGTCCCGCCAGCCCCGCGCGGCCAGCGGGCAGGAGGCACCCCCCGCCCCCGCCGGAGGGGATCGCTCGCCTCACCCGCGGTCCCGGCGCTCGCGCGCTGCCGCCGAGACCCGCGCCCTGCGCGCCACCACGCTGCTCCCAGGGACCGCGCGTGTGCCGGAGGGGTCAGAGCCGGCGAAGGAACGCCGGGCTGCCCCACGCGCAGGACGGCGCATGCGCCCGGGAGGCGCGGCCGCACGGCTGGTCGGGGAGCGGGCGCAGCGGGAAGCCCGCGGAAAACCACACGAAACCGGTAACGCTCCTGCGTCTGACCTTGTCGGACTCCGGGGGCCGCGGCGGCAGCGAGGACTACGCCGCGCCCGAGAGCCACGCTGCCGCCCGGCCGCCGAGTCCGCGAAAACTACAGCTCCCGGCATGCCCCGGGAGGCAGCCTGCCCTGCTGCCGGACCCCGAGGGGACGCCGCTTCCGTTTCCGCCCACCCCCACGCCGGCGCAGCCGCAGTTCCCGCCGAGCCCCCAGCGCCGCTCCGGGCAGCTCCGGCGCGCTTTCGCCGCCCGGCTCCGGCACGGCGCGGCACCCCCCGCCGCCGCTTCGGCACGGCGCGGCCCCGATGCCGCTCCGTGCGTCCCACACGGACCCCGCCGTCCTCCTCGGGGCTTTCCCCGGAACCCGCCGGCCGACTGCGCAGCCCCGCCACGGGGCCCGGTGAGCACCCCCCCGCGCGCACGTGCTCCCAGCCGCCCTGTGAGCCCCCCCCCCCCCTCGCGCGCGCTCCCAGCCACCCTGTGAGCCCCCCCCCCCCGCGCATGTGCTCCCAGCCCCCCTGTGAGCCCCCAGGGCTCGGCCTCGGCACCGGCGGCCCCCACCCCCCCCGGGCCACCCCCGCCCCCGACGTTCGCGGCCCGAGGGGCGCCCGGCCCCGCTCACCTTCTCCCGAGGGGCAGCCGCACCCCGGCCGCCGCTCCGCTCCTGCCTGGGCTCCCACCGGCCCCGCCCCGGCCCCTCCCCCGGCAGCCCCCCCTGGCCAGGGAGGGGCCGTCCCCATCAGCCTCACTGCCCGCACCTGCGGCTCCTCCAGCCCCGGCCCGCAGCTGTGGTACCCAAATCCGGAACAAAACTCCTCGACACCAATGTGAACTTAAGCAGCAGGCACTTCCTTGATTGAATGAAAGATGTCAAGAGTCAGCTGATTGGGAAGAGCTGTTAACTGGGGTCAAAATACAGATTTTAATACCCCTCTTATTTTAGTTCTAAGACTTGGCCATTGCCAGGTATCATCTTTTCCATTTACCCAGGTCCACCAGCGAGGCCACAAGGGAGATTTCTTCCAGAGAGAGGATAGAGTTATTAAGTCTAAAAGTCCACGATTTGCCTTTCTCCTTCATGAAAAGGTGAGTGGATCATATATCGTCACTAGTCACCCAAACAGTTAAGCCTGAACTTTTCACCTGTCCTTTAATACAGTCAACTCCAAGCTAAATTTTTTCCGTTTGGTCCCGAAGAGGGGACCAAAGATCATGTCAAATATTATTATACTTTCTACAAATACATCCCCATCTTAGAGCTTTAGCTACTAGAGAAAGTCTTTGGAGTTTGGGGTCAGAAGAGCTGCAAGTATAAACCTTCATTCAGCTCTGTTTAGGATGTGTGATTTTTCTCTGGTTGTCTAAACCAGTCTAAATTTCCATAGATGGTCCCGACTCTGGGTGGCTCGAACAAGGATCCTGGAACTCCAGTAAATTCTAGACATCGTTTTATATTTTAAATATGATCCAAAGTTCCTTTTTGCACTTGTCTCTACGGTTTTGGCAACTGACAGCCCCAAGGGCTGCTTGTACAAGTTTCTCCCGAAGGGCGATTAAATGAATTCTTTTGTCCATGAGGTGGATGGTTTGGTAATGTTATAATTCACAACGCTGTAATTCCTTCTTTCAAATTTAAAAAAAAAAAAATTGCCTTTTAAATCCATCCCATTTAATTTGCTAAAATGATTCTCATTGTTCTGCATCTTTTCTCAAGTTTTGGTTAAATTCAATGTCAGTATTCTCCACGGAACTAGATTTTCATCTGACTTTGGAATCGGAAGGCAGGCTGTTACTGAGGTTAAATTTTGTGTCTTTACAAAACTTTGAATCAGTTACAAAACTAGATTTTTTTTTTTTTTAATCCAAATTACAAAAACGGTTAATCTCAAGATTAATAGCTCAAACAATAATTGTTTCATTTTGTTTATCTCATGTTTAGAACCCCTCAAAAAAAATGCATACGCCCTCTAAACACAAAAAGATTATTGCCCTCGACAATATTCCTAAGAGCAACCCCAATATTATCAACTTTACACAGCTGTTTTCCCAAACAGATAACGTGAAACTTACTTATAGATTTTCAGTTTGAAAGGGCCAGTTTCTTTAGACTTCCGGTTTCTTGTTGGTGCTTTCTTTATTCTTGAATAATGAAGCCAAGGTTCTTCTCCCAGACCTTTACTGCTATAAGGGTTGTTAAAATGACTCGAGACGGTCCTTTCCGCTTCTCAGTGATTTTATAGATATTCAATCTCCTGGTCGGAAGGGATGCGCTGCTGCGTCCAGTTCTAAGGGTCCAGCTGTGGAGACATACTGACAAAGCTCTTGAAAAGAATTGCTTAAAGAAATCATAACACCTTTTAAAAACATATCTCCAAAGGCACTCAAGATACTCAGAACATAGGACTCTTGATATGGTCTTTCATACAACATTTCATAATGACTTAAATTTTCTTTCTCTCCTGGCTATACTCTGATTCTTAATAGAGCCATGGGTAATGCTTTAACCCATGTGAGGAGTGAGGTTTCCTGACAAATTTTACTCGACTGTTGCTTAAGGGTATAGTTCATTCTCAATCTCTCTCTCTCTCTCCGCCCCCCTCTCTCTGCCCCCCCCCCCGGCCCCCCCACTTGCTTGTGGTCTATATGGGGTGTGATAGTCTCAATCTATAGATAATACTTTGCTCAACTTGTCTCACAATCTTTGCTATAAAATGAGGGCCATTGTCAGATGACATTCCTACAGGCACCCCATATTTTGGTATTATCTCTTTGAGCAAGACTTTGAGTACTTCCCTTGCTTTGTTGGTGCGACAAGGGAAAGCCTCGGGCCACCCAGTAAAGATAGCAACTAAAACTAGGATAGATCCTTCTTTTCAAGGCAATTCTATAAAATCAATTTGCTAATATTCTCCTAAAAATTTTCCTTATTTCATAATCCCAAAGATGATCTTAGTACTGATTCGGGGATATTTTTATATATAAATTTCACATCCGCTTCTAATTGTTTAAACAATCTTTGACATATTTCACTTTCTGTTCCCCAGTATACTTTGTGATGTTCAGCTCGGGCAATTTCTCTTATTATTGTGGGTGGGACTATTATTTGACCTGTCGGTGTTACAGCCTATCCTGTTTCATTTTGTTAGCCTGCGATCTAATAATTAATTCTTCATCTTTTTCGTTATAATTTGGAGTTTCTTTAGGCAATTTTATACTTTTCTCTGGAACTAGTGCTAGGATGCCTTTTTCCGCAGCCTCTTTAGCAGCTTTATCAGCCAGTCGGTTACCTGCGTTCGGACCGGTCTTACCTAACTGATGTGCTTTACAGTGCATTATCGTGACTGCTGTTGGTTTTTGAATGGTTTCTAACAATTTCGGTGTTTGTTCTGCGTGCTGAATGGTGGTTCCTCGTGCAGATAACGGTCCTCTTTCTCTCCGTATCGCTCCATGTGCACGTACTACTCCAAAAGCGTACTTTGAGTCTGTCCAAGTGTTGACTCGCTTTCCTTGACTTGGTTCCAGAGCTCGAAGAAGAGCTATCGATTCAGCCTTTTGGGCAGATATCGTCGAAGGCAAAGTTGGCAACGCAATTACCTCCTCGGTAGTTACTGTCTGTCTTGATAAACGTTTTCCTTCACAGACGGAACCGCTTCCGTCGGCATATAGTTCCCAATCTGTTTCTTCTAGCGGCACATCTCAGAGATCCAGTCAGCTGGAGTAAACTCTTTCGATTGTCTGCAAGCAGTCACGTTCCAGTTCTCCTTTAACTTGATCAGTTGTTGAAAACGCAACAGGGTTAACGGCGGTAGTAGTTTTTAGGTAAACATCATCTTGTTCCAGCAACGCCACTTGGTATTTCAGCATCCTGCTAGGGGATAACCAATGCCCCCCTTTCTGTTTTAGCACAACAGTTATCGTATGGGAAACGTACAGTAATCCTTTGTCCTCTAATCCTTTGTCCTCAGGTGAACTTACGAGCTTCCTGGATCAGTAGCACAGTTGCAGCGACGGCTCTCGGACGACCAGAGCATCCCAGACTCACATTACCTAATCGCTTCGAGAAGTAGGCCACGGCTCGCCCACTTGGCCCTAAATATTGCGCCAGGATACCCAGAGCTATACCTTTTCTTTCACGAGCAAAAAGTTCAAGTGTCTTTGTGAGATCTGGCAGGCCTAGGGCTGGCACCCCGATTACAGCCTGTTTCCATTCTTGGAAAGTAGCTTTCTCGGCATCGGTACGATCCGTTGTTTGAGGTTTTGAGCTGCTCCTATAAAGGTCGGGCCAGCAAGCCACAATTTATAATCTACAGGTGACACCACTCAACCATTCCCGGAAATGCTCGTCATTCATTTTTTTAGTCTTGGGTTCGGGGAGACGACAAATTGCCTCTTTTCTCTCAGTTCCCAATTGTCTCTGTCCTTTTAGGATTTTAAAACTCATTTAAATAAGTTTCTTCTTTCTGGGTTATCTGGTTTTTTTCTTTTGACACTCGATATCCACTGATTCCCCAAAAGTTCAAAAAGTTAATAGTTAACTTTGTGCATCGTTCTTCCGTCTCAGCTACACTTAACAGATCATCCATATATTTCAGCAAGATTTCTTGATTATTTTCTTTCTGCCAAATCCCTACTTCTCGTGCCAATTGACTTCCAAACACGGTAAGACTATTCTTAAAGCCTTGAGGCAAGACTGTCCACGTATATTGTGGTTTTTCTCCCAGTCTCAGGATTTTCCCATTCCAAAGCAAAAACCTCTTGACTATCAGGATCCAAGGGAATACGGAAAAAGGCATCTTTTCCCTCTAACACTGTGAACCATTCTTGTTTCTCCGTTAGGGTTGTTAACAAAGCATAAGGATTTGCTACTACCGGATGAATATCTTGTACTATTTGATTTATTGCTCTGAGGAGGTCTTGAACTAATCTATCATCTTTTTCATTAGCCTTTTAACAGGCGAGATGGGGGTGTTATATCTGGATTCACATTCTATTAACAATTTGTATCTTAAAAATTTTTGTATTACCATTACTAACCCTTTCCGACTTTCCGGTTTTAGGGGGTATCGTTTAATTCTTACCGGATTCGATCCTGGCTTTAAATCAACTCTCACAGGTTCTGCTTTTTGGATTTACCGGGAGCTTCCCAGTCCAGACGATTGGAATTACAGCATTATACTTTGACTGGTATAATCTTCCGCTGTCGGTAAGCGTCCTGTTAACAACAAAGCCACTGCTTCGATACGTTTAGTTTCTGGAATTAAAGTTTTAATCTCTCCATTTTTAAATTTAATTTCTGCCTCTAAGTTCTCAGATAGATCTCTCCTTAACAGGATTTTAGGAGAATTTGGCACATAACAAAAACTGCTGAGTGACCCGTTGCTTTCCTAATTTCATTGTTAAAGATTTAAAGAAGGGTCTAGTTTCTCGTTCACTTGTTGCACCGACACCACCAATTTCTTCAAAACTTAACTCTCCCTCTAAGGTATTTAAAACTGAAAAGGTGACCCGAGTGTCAATTCAAATTCAATTTTCTGTTCTCCCAGTTTAGCTGTAACCAGAGGTTCTGCTGGGAGACTCCCCTCCGGTCCCCGTCAGATACGTTCACTTAAAAAGAACAAATCTACATATGGCACTTTATTCCATTTACTCTCTCTCCTACAAAACAACAGGAACTGCAATATAATATGGTAACTCCAAGTTCTGTTTGTTTACCATTTTTCCTGCAATTCACCCCAATGTGCCAATAAACGTCCCAACGGTGATGTTTTTGGTAACTTTTCTTCAGCAGTTCTATTTCCTGCACTCTTATTCTTAAACAATTTTGCTAATGCCATTATACTTATATACATTCAAGTACCAAATACCAAACAAATGCAAATGACAATTGTCCCAAATAATACACAAAGTCCAACCCAGCAATAGCTTTCGCTTATGACTTACGGGCAGACGCCTAGGCTTCCGCTGCAGACGGGTACCCTCCAAGCCCCAACCCTGCGAAGCTTTCGCCGCGCCTCACGGGCAGGCTTTCCAAACCAATTCCAAAGAAGCAGCGCCTTACCTTTTTTCCAGGCAACGCTGCGAGGAGCTCTGCGAGTCGAGGGTGATGGTTCTCCCCGAGAATACCTCGGTGCCGGCCGGAGTTCGATCGACGCTCGATCTCGTCCGGTCTCACTCGCAAGGTCCCATCTGGGTCGCCGAAACCGTTACCGAAATCCGGAATAAAACTCCTTAACACCAACGTGAAGTTAAGAAGCAGGCACTTTGTTTATCGCAGCGCTGGGGACACGGGGGATCGCTCCTCCAAAGGCGTGTCCCGCTTAGTATCAAAATCCATCCGTTTTTACAGGCTTTTCTTGTCAGGTCATTGTTACCTAAGCTCCTTCCGTAAAAATGCATACTCTGCTCGTTCTTAAATTTAACCTTTATAATGATCGGTCCTTTGATTATATAACCTTATCAATGTTCTTATTTAAAAACAATCATTGGCCAGTTACACTTAGCTCTGCTGACTGGAATCTTCGATACTCAAATCGAGATGGGAAGGGTAAGGGGGTTTCCAAGCAGCAAACTGGTGTCCATGACGGTTTCCTTAGTTTCCTGAAACAGAACGTAGAAAAACCAGTAACTTCCTGGTGAGGTTTCTAGGGTTAGCTATTTCAAACTTTAACAATATTAAGGTTCCTAGAGTCACGCGAACACAGTTCCTAAAGTTTCTATGGCTACGTTTCAAACTTAACGATCCTATACGTTATGCTTCACAATTTTACTTCTTAATCAAACCTAACTCTTCTATGGGATTAAATTTTGATTTCTTTACCAGAATATTTGCAACAGCTGGAGCCCAGCAGGAACGGGGGGAGGGGGGGGGGGTGCACGGCCCGACCCCCCCCCAGCGCCTCACCTCCTCCTCCCCTGGGCTCCCTCACGGCCCCTCGCCTCGTGCAAAGGGAGCGCAAACGCAGCCCGGAGGGCAAAGGGGACGGGCGGCCAGCGTTTATTCAGTCAGTCGCGTGCCTATCGAGTCCTGCCAGCGAGTCTGCTCCGGGTCTCGGGGCGCCCCCCGGCGCCCCCCCTGCCCCTCGGACACCTCTGATAGCCTATTTCCATACATTCTGTGTGGCACGTCTAAATATTGGGATGGTTTTAATATTTTGTACCAGCTGTGGAAACTGGTTTGCTGCTAGGTGACTGCAAAAGTGAGATTTGGTAAATAATTATTAGAAATCTTATACTAACACTACGACTGAAACAATAGACAAAAGTATAGCCAAGCAATTAACTAGCAGAGGTAGGTACTCCTAAGTTTTGCAGTTCTTTGCTCTTATGACTAGATGTTCCTGTACGCTAGATGAGAACAATGCTGAAACTGACCACAGGTGATTGAAACTGCGTTAAGCTTCAAGATCAAAGAACAAGGACAAGAATAAAGACTTCGGGGACAGCCAGCAAGAACTTCCAATGGGTCGGTGGTTGCAAAAGCAGCCCTTCGTCTCAAATGGATCCTTCACGGCGCGCGATCGGATGTAGGCAGTACTACGATAATCGGTTGCCATCGTTTTTACGTATATGTATACTAATCTGATTAACATGCAATTAGTTATTCTGTATAACCTGTTTGTGCTAAAGCTGTGGCATGCACGCTAGGTGCAACTATCCCCCGTGCATCCAGCGCTGCAATGAAGAACGCCTGCTTTCTAAAACTCCAAAACGAGTCTTAGGGAGTTTCTTCGACCGGCTTTTCAGTATCAGGGGTACAAGGGAGGAAAGGAAAAAGAAAAAAAAAAAAAGGCAGCGGTGTGGGAAAGAGAGGGGCCCAGGGGAGGGGCAGGGAGGGACCAGAACGCGGAAGAGGGGAGGCAGGGCCCCGAGGGCCCGGGGCTCGCCACAGCTCTTGTTCTTGGCACTGCCAGGAGAATTTGCCAGTTCAGACGCTTCTTTCTGCTCCTCTCCCGCTCCCCTCCTCTTCTGTAACTCCGGCAGCGCGGCCGTCCTCCCCCTAGGAGAACACGCGTCTTATAGGTCTTGCAGGACGAGGCCTCCTAGGCACGGAGCCTCGCTCGCTCGCACGCTACGTGGCCGTACGGCACCGTCGGTGCTGCGTACGGACCCTGCGGTGCACCTGGGCGGTCTGGCCTGCTGCGGACTACGAAGAGGGATCCTTCCACACGCGGAGAGGCAGGCTCTCTCTTGCCTGCAGCGGGGGGCAGCTGCTGGCCGGCCAGCCTTCCATTTCTTCTTCTCTACCTTTCTGTGGCCTCTCCAGCTTCAGCCGCAGCAGCTCCTGCCCGCAGCCGGTAAGCGCCCCGCCTGTCCCTTCGTGCTCCCGTGCCGCGGGGAGAGGGAGGCCAGGCAGAGACAGCCCGTGCAAGCTTTCCTCGCCGGCGGCGTTTCCTCACCGGGAGGAAGCAACGAGCGCGGCGGCACCTGCCGCCGGTGCCGCACTGCCGTTACCGTCGGACGGCAGGTGCAGGACAGCGGCAGCCCCGCGCCGTCGCAGCCTCCGAGCTGCAGTACCGAACATTGGCCGCGAGGTGGCAGCGGCGAGCGCTTGGCACAAGGCGGCAGCGCGCACGGGCGGCACCGCAGCTGCAGTACCGAAGTCTGTTCAATAGGTGGCGGAAGAGAGCGCTGGCGAAACGCGCCGCCACAGCGCATGCGCGGCTCCGAGCTGCTGCCCGCGTTTTGGTTGCCAGGCGACAGCAGGAGCGCCGTAAACCGCGACGCCGCGCATGCGCGTTTGCCGAGGCGTCGTGTCGCGCTTTGGTTGCCAGGCAACAGTGGCCAGTGTCGTAAACGCGCCAAGGCACATGCGCGGTTGCCGATCTGCCGTAACACGTTTTGGTTGCTAGGCAACAGGAGGGGCCGTAAACCGCACCGCCACGCATGCGCGATTGCAGAGGCGTCGTGTCGCGCTTTGGTTGCCGGGCAACAGCAGCGAGCGCGGTAAACGGGCAAAGGCGCATGCGCCCTTTCCGAGCAGCCGTAAAGCGTTTTGGTTGCCGAGCAACAGAAGGAGCGCCGTAAACCGTGCCGTCACGCATGCGCTCTTGGGGATGCGCCGCGTCGCGCTTTGGTTGCCAGGCAACAGCGGCTAGCGCCGTAAAAGGCGCAATGCGCATGCGCCCTTGCTGAGCTGCCGTAACGGGTTTGGTTGCCGAGCAACAGAAGGAGCGCCGTAAACCGTGCCGTCACGCATGCGCTGTTGGGTAGGCGCCATGTCGCGCTTTGGTTGCCGGGCAACAGCGGCCAGCGCCGTAAAAGGCGCAGCGCGCATGCGCCCTTGCTGAGCTGCCGTAAAGCGTTTTGGTTGCCAGGCAACAGCAGGAGCATCGTAAACCGCGCCGTCACGCACGCGCTGTTGGGGAGGCGCCGTGTCGCGCTTTGGTTGCCGGGCAACAGCGGCAAGCGCCGCAAAAGGCGCAGCGCGCATGCTCCCTTGCCGAGCTGCCGTAAAGCGGTTTGGTTGCCCGGCAACAGGGTCGAGCACCGTCAACGCGCCGCCACGCATGCACAGCTGTCGAGCTGCTGTACCGCATCTTGGTTGCCCGGCAACAGCTGGAGCCCACCGACACACGCCACCGCGCATGCGCCCCTCCCCAACGCCAGTTCCCACCTTCGGTCACCGGGCAGCAGCATCCGCATCCCCGTAACGATCCTCTTCTGAGCAGCAGCTGGATGAGGGATGACTGACAGCTCAGCCCAGTAGAGACCAGCCACAGGCGGCAACTACTTACTGGGGGCACAGGGCTTACGTTGCCCTGCCCTTTCCCCACTCGCAGCCCGGGCAGTCACCTCCATCGCCCCCGTTCCAAAAAGCACCCGACTGGCTGGAGCGTTTACAGCAGTCAAGTGCAAACAACAGACAACTCGGGTGGTCGCTTCTGTCCCTGCCCCCCCACCCCATTATCTAGAGAGGAGAAGCAGCACAGGGACCTGCAAACGGCAGGGGGGAGGGGGGGGTGGTCCCCTGGAGCAAGCCCCAGGGACTGCTGTATCCCTCTGCATGTGGCATCAGGGTTGCGGGAGTGAAAGCAGCCAGTCAACAGCTGCTGGCGAGAGATTTAAAAAAAAAAAAAAAAAACATAACACCTGGTTCAGGTGACAGCCTGGAGGCAGGCCACAAGAGACCCAAAGCTGCTCTGTGCCAGAGGGGCAGCTCTGTCCAGCAGGAAACGCCGCGTCCCAGCGCACCAGATGCGAGCGGCCCACCTGCAAGCGAGCGATACCCTGGTGACCCTGGGGCTCGGTTGGGGTGGGCGCACCTTTCCTCACCTCCGTGCTATCGGAACTCTGCTCTCCTAATCCTGCACGCACGCAAGGCTTCTTGTGCGGGGCTTGTCTCGGATCGAAGACACGCTGCACGGTGTTACTTACCGCCCCGCCCTCCGGCGCGCAAAGTAATGCGACGTGAAGCAGGGAAAGCAAAGAGGCGTGTCGGGATATTAGTAGACCTCAGCAGACAACCGTAGAGCCCTCGAGGTTCCATCTTTGCTCCCTACAGGAGCGTGGCTCCGCACTCCTTGCCGCTCCCGCCAGCGAGCGTCACAATTGCCCTTTGCTGCCTGCAACACGCAGTACCTGCGCGGCCCCAGTACTACTGCCTACTACTATAGCGAGAGGCGCTCGCTATAAAGCGGCAATGAAGAACAAGGACGGCCCGTCAAGATAGCAGGAGGAACATAGAGAGCCTCCAGCATTAGCCAGGCAGGGCTTGCAACTCACCTCGTGTCGTGGTTTAACGCCAGCCAGCAACAAAGCCCCACGCGACCGCTCACTCGCTCCCCCGCCCCCAGTGGGACGGGGAGACAATCGGAAGGGCAAAAGCGAGAAAACTCATGGCTTGAAACGAAAACAGTTTAATCATTTAAAAGAAACAACAACAACTTGTAAAGAAAAGAAGAAAAAAAAAATGACAGAGAATGGGGTGCAGGCAGCATGCCAGGGGTCTGGAGCCTGACGGATGATGGGGGGGTGTGGAATATGGAGGAGGGAAAGGAATCTGGGGGAGGGGACAGGAGATAGAAGAGCAGGGCATGCGGGGGGAAACGGGACAGGAGATAGAAGAGCAGGGGATGCGGGGGGAAACAACTCGCGTGGGTTAAAAACTCGAATGGGTGAAGGGGGCGGGCTGGAGCAGCGGGGGGCATATATGGGGGAGAAACACACGCCGGGGAGAGGGTAGGTGAGGGTACAGAGGTGCATGGGGGGACATGGGTGGGGATGACCTACCCCAGGGAGTCCACCCAGGATGATCCACAGCAGGTAACTCACCTGGGATAACCCGCAACAGAGCATCCACACCAGATCATCCACGCTGGGAGGACCCCCAGCAACGCCCCTCAAACTGCCTCTGCTTCACCCCCAATCTTCCCCAAACTGGGGAGTTTCTTGCTTTTTCAAAATACTCAGTTTGGGGTGTGTTTCAGTGCTTTTCCACAACGTAAAAAGGGGTGATCTTTTGGTTGTGGGTTTGTGCATGAAAATGGGGTGGGTTTTTTGCTTTCCAGCTGCACAAATCCAGGCGGATTTGGCTTTCCCAGGAGTCCCAAAGTCGTTTGGTTTTTTCCGTTGCAGTCCCAGAATCAGAGGGTTTGGGGTTGTCCTGGTTTCGGCTGGAATAAAGTTCATTTTCTTCTGAGTAGCTGGTACAGGGCCATTTTGGAGTTAGGATGAGAATAATGTTGACAACACACCGATGCTGTAGTTGTTGCTAAGCAGTGTTTATACTAAGTCAAGGACCTTCCAGCTTCTCATACCGCCCTGCCAGCAGAGGCTGGGGGTGCACAAGAAGAGTCGCTGAGCTAAAGCAGGATTCCAGGCAAACAGGTCAGCTCGAAATACACCACCTCCTTTAAAAGTTAAGAGCGATTTGAACGCTTAAAATCAGCATTTACGCTAATCGATACCATTCTGAACACCTTCTTAGCATACAAGTAAACACTCTTGCCGGTGCTGGAAAACGTCTCCTCCCTTCCTTACAGCACTGCTGCAGGCAGATAACCCTGGGAGGCTGCGGGACGAGGTCGTACGCAATCAGAATCTACGCTTGCGGATCCACCGCAACAGCTACAGCCCTTGCGCTGCTGCTGCTGCTTTGCATCTTGCTTGTTTGGTGAATAAAGCTGAAAGTGAAGTGGAAAACTCCAAACAGCAAAATGAAAAATAAAGAATAAATCTCAATAATTCACTTTACACTAAAAAGGTGTGCCCATGTTTATATACATCCAATAAAAATACTTGTACTGTAAAAGTATTTGATTTTCCTTTTCCATTACCTTAACTTGCACAGCTCTGAATTCATACCATTAAATCATCTCTCCCCAAAGTACACAGTTATAACGTGACTAGGGGTTTTTGTGCGTGTTACAGAACGCGGAGGGACACCTGGCCAGCTGAGCTGCCCAAGAGAGGTGCTACTGAACCGCCAGGGAAACGCACCATTGAAAGCCAGACAGAAAGAAAGTACTTCAGAGCACTCCGTCAAAACATCAGGAAAAAAAACCCATAACATTCAGTTGCCTCTCTTTTTAAACATTTAGAAAAATACCTAAACTGCTTACATACACCTAACAAATCACATACTACAGCTATTTGGCAGTCGCAGTTTAAACAATGCAAGTCAATTTGTAAAATCCCCAGTGCTGCAATACCTCAGACTACCAAAAAGGACTGGCGGATTCCCTAATGCTTTTGGCAGTACCGAAGCATGCAGAGCAACACGTTTTCGTGTTATCTCGACTGTTACAACTGAGAAACCAAAGACCAGTGATGCCATCAACTTTAGGAAGATGGGCTGCGCTTGGGTCTTTGGAAGGAAATTGACCTTTTTTTTTTTTTCTTTTTTTTTTTAAAGAGAGTGAAAAGTCTCATTACTGATGACTTCTACTGTCAAGTCGATCACCTCTGAAGAGCCACTCTGATGGGAAGTTCATAAAACAAAATTTCTTTGAGAGAGAAAGACTTCCATTTTGGAAAATCTCTTTCCAACTGAAGTCAAAATTACACACTGTAGGTTAAAGGAAAAAATACATTACTGAAGCAGTAACTCATCAAAAACACCTCAGGACTCACTGTCACTAGTTACAAGGCTGCTAATGCTTCCCGGGAAAGCCTGGAAAACACACAGATGCGACGCCCGTTTGTCCTGTTTTGTCCACGTCTCTTCTTTGACCTTGATTGCTTTTAGTACAGATGCTAATTATCTCCGTAACGTTTTTGAGTACTACTATAAGATATTTAAAAAAAAAAATCATTGACTGTAAAAGCATAAAGCTTTTATCATGAAAACAAAGTCTGTTTCTTCTGAACAGCTGAACTCTTACGAACAGTTTCTTCCCTCTTTTAGTACAAAATTATTTTCACAGTATCGTTTACTAGCAAGCACACAGCAACAGAAGATTATGCTTTCAGGAAGAGAAAATAAACTGAGGGAAGTAAACTTTGTATAGGTGTAACATGCTCCGGAACAGAACTTATTTTTAGCATTTGTGTTAAAATATTTCACGTAAAAAAAAGTAGAAGGAGAGTTGGCACACTCTCAACGTTAAAGCCCATACCGCAAGTACCTTTGGAAAAATGCAGACACACGTCGTAGGCGTACCTTGTACTTGCAGGCCGCTACGGAATCTTTCCATCTGTCTCGTACCGTCACGGCAGAAGAAAGGGCAACCACGGCGAAACGGTGCCAGCTGACAGCCAGCTGAGAGAAGAAAAAAAAAAAAACATTAGCACAAAGCTGGGTAGGAATCCAAAGCTGCTGTCAGGCAGCACAAGAGCTCTGCAGGCTGGCACCAGTCAATATTGCACTCTCTAAAATCAAACAACAACAAAACAAAACCGTGACCCTGTAGCCTTCTTTTTTTTTTTTTCTTCTTCTTCTTTCAGAGCTCATCCCTGCCTCAGCATTTTGTCTTGTCAGAGCATGAAGCGCAGGTGATCCGTACCCTGACGACTTCCGTGTGCGCTGAATGCCTGTTCAGAAATAGTCCAGATCTGCAAGACTGGTGTCATTTATATGGTTTTAATCATCATAACTCAAATTTTATTTACTCATGCATTTGTGAGGAAACTAATTAACTTTTAGACACTGCCTCTCCTTTTTTTGGGGGGTGGGGGTGGAAATGCGTTAGAGACCGAAAAACATTACGATTCAGAGCTCCCAACCACGAGGGAGTGGTGGAGAAGTCAATGAAAGCAAAGACCAACAGCAGCAACATCAACTGAAAGTTGGCTTTAATTCCGATCACGTACTTAAGCGACTCTCCAACTCTATGCCTCGGTCCTAGGAATGACTAGGCCCTTTTTGGAAGGACAAACTTGTTTACTTAAAAGTCCTAGACTGAAGACTCCGCTGAACGGAATGGGGATGATTGTCCCACGGGACAACATGCCATCAACACTCTTAATGGGGAAGGAAAAAAAAAAAACCCAAATAAAAATCAAGTTTAAGTACCAGTTCCCCTCATGTTTCGCTCATTACATTTCTACTGGCATCTAGGTGCTCAAAATTGAACTACAGGGACACCACATATTCCTAAAAATTCACTTATACATAAAAAAGTAAAAGGCTATTTCCAACTTGCCCATCAAATCAGTATGAACAGAGAGAAGAGAAACACGCGACCTTGAAGGAGCTAACAGGCAGCTCTGAATTTACCAGACAGGAAATTTCATTCTTTCCCCTGAAACAAAAACACATCAAGGGACCAGTTCAGGAACAGGGCACGATCTGTTAACAGCAATTTTTCCATCACCTTTTCTGCACTAGCAGCAAATTTGCCTTCTCTGTGGGTTTAACGTGGAGCATCTGTAGCGCCCTCAAACTCGCAAGTGTTTCTCTCCGCTCCCCCAGCCCGATACGTGCGATTACCTGAGCAGCAAGCGGAATTGACCACGCAGGATTTTCTTCGTGTGATGCGGAAGGTGACGCTGGCAGAAGAGGAGACAAAGAAATGAACCTGCTTGTCACACCCAGCCAACGGTAAAAAGACAGGGGAGGATTCTGCCGGAAGGGCTCTGCACCCCAGGAGCTCCCGCCGGCCGGTTTCTCTCCCCTTTGCCCGGTACCGAGGGGACGACGACACCTCGCCCGCGCCCCCTCGCGGGGGGGGCTGCCCCAGGAGAGACGGGGGACCCCCACCTCGCTTCTGCCCGCGGGAACGGACCGGGAGAGACCCTCCACGCAGAGAGAGGAGCGCGGCGTGGATTGCATGCCCGAGGGAAGAGGCCGGGCTCCCCGCTGGCAGAAGGACAACTCACCTCCCTGCTGCTCGGAGCTGCTTGCTGCGGACAGCCCTGCCCGCGCCCGGCCGCTCTCCCGCCGTGCTGGGAGCGCAGTCCGGCCGACGGACGCTCCAGCGAAAAGACGCTCCAGCTAATCGCGCCTCCTGCTCCTTACAGCCGCAGGTACTTTTGCCTCTGGCTAATGCACGCTCCAGACAGCGGACACCCCGCCTCGTTCCAGCTCCCGCTTGCTACAGTTCTGGCTCCTTGAAGCCCCAGCTCCGCACTGAAGCTCCGGCTGATTTCAGCTGCTTCTCCTTACAAGCTCCAGCTACGTGCAACGGTCTGGGCTTTCCATAAGGTTGTGTATCAACTGCTGTCAAAACTGGAGCATTAGGATTAAACATCAGGGTTACACGCCAAATAAATATTCGTTAGTTTGCACGATTAATTACCTAACAACTATTCTGAGCAGCGCAGAAAGAAGAGCTGGACTCAAAGAGGGCACGGGGGGTCTGAAAAGCACCTTTCCCCCCCACAGACCATCACAGATGTTGAGTTCGGCCTGCTGCGTGCCGGACTCCCAAACTTCGGCGTCCGACACAACCAGACCCCCATCTCCGGGGAGGGTCCACGCACCCTGCCCGCCCCCCGCTTCCCCCCGCAGCCCCCAACACCCTCCCACCCGCCTGCAAAACCAGCCAAGCCGGCTCCCGCTTTTGGCCCCCACACCAGCTGACTCGGGGCCCATTTGGGAGCCAAAAAACCCGGCTGCTGAACCTGTTCTCAAGGCCCAAACACGCAGGGCCGGACCTCTGTTTCTGGGCCCAAAGCCACGCAGCTCGGTCTGTTTCCGAGCCCCCACATCAGCCACGCGAGCCTCTTGTCAAGACCCAGGAACAGAAAACTTGTTCTCCGTTTCTGACCCTGCAGTGCCCACGGACGACGCTGAGCGTAGCCACCCCACAGCCCTGCACCCCCGGGGCCCCACACGTAGTTTCGGGGAGTGCTCGGGACCTGCGGAGGGCCCGGCCCCACGCCTCTGCGGGGCAGCCCCAGCACAGGCAGGGCGTCGCTTCACGATTGCCGTTTCAGGCTTTATTTCCCCGCCACCACTGGCACGGCCAGGCCCCCACCCCAAACCCCCAGCCGAAGCACCCCCGCGGGCAGCCGGGCCCAGCCACCCAGAAAACAAGAAAACCAAAGAGGGTACAAGACAGAGACCGTGGGGAAAGGCAAGGAGAAGGACACAGAAACAGAGAGAGCGCGGGAGGGATAGGGAGCAGGACAGAGAGATGGAGCAAGAAAGGAAAAAAGGACGGGAGGCAGAACCAAGGGAAAGAGAGACAAGGACGGGGAGCAGGACAAAGGGACGGAAGAGGGAAAAAAAAAATAGCGACGGGCTGCAGGACAGAGATGAAGGGATTAAATAGACACAGGGAGCATGACAGAAGGACACAGAGAGACAAAAGGGACAAAGAGCAGGCCAGCATCGGAGGGGAAAAAACCAACTGCGATGGGCAGTGGGAGAGAGAGACGGAAAAAGGAAAAAGTACTGAGGAACAGAAAAAAGAAAGAAGCGACAGCTAGGCTAGCTGGACAGGCGGACACACTTAGAAAGGGCGGGAGAGGGAATGGGGCAGAGAAAGACAGACAGAAAAGGTAGCGAAAGAACGCAAGGCAGAGGAACAGCAAGGCGGGGCGGGGGGGAAGGGACAGGGGTCTGGGCAGAGATGGAGAAATAAGCAGCAGGGACAGAGGAGACAGAAAGAGGGACAGGGAACATGGCAGAGAAGGAAAAATCAGGACAGCGGCAGGACGGAGATAAAAAACTGGGACGGTCCTCAGGACAGAGAGGAATACGAATACGAGCAGGGAGCGGGACAAAGGGATACAGCGAGAAACGACGGGACAGGAAGCAAGACAGCGCGACAGACAAGAACAATGAGAAGGAGAGAGAGAGACACTGACAGAGACAGAGACCGTGAGAAGCACAGGGGGTTGGGAAACTTAGAAAGAGAGGTATCAGGAGCCCTGCAGACAGAGGGAGGGTGACTAAAAAAGGGGCAGGAAGCAGCACAAAGGGTCACAGAGAGTAAGAGACGAACAGGAAGGAGGACGGGGACAGCGAGATCCAGAATGACAAAAATAAACAGCAACAGC
Source organism: Haliaeetus albicilla (assembly GCF_947461875.1). NCBI lineage: Eukaryota > Metazoa > Chordata > Aves > Accipitriformes > Accipitridae > Haliaeetus > Haliaeetus albicilla. The sequence goes on along the minus strand of NC_091486.1, from coordinate 54,891,490 downwards.
GAGCAAGACAAAGGGACAGACAGAGAAACAGAAAGTAGGAAGAAGAGAGATAGGAAGGCAGGGACACAGCGCGGCACGTACAGGCGCAGAGACGAAAAGAACGCCAGGGGAACAGGCCAGAGAAATTGGGAGGCAGGGAAAGAGGCGGATGCAGATCAGGACAAGGAGATGGAAAAGGAAAAAACAGCGACTGGCTGCAGGACAAAGACGGGGATGGGGGCGGGGGGGGAGAGGGAGAGGGAGCAGGACAAGAACGCAAAGAGAAAAAGAAAGGGGGGCAGTCGAATGAGAGAGAGAGAGAGAGGAAGGGGGGGAGGAAGAGGGAGCAGGACAAGAGAAGAGACAGAAGAGAGGAGGCACAGGGAAGCAAAATAAAAAAAAAAAAAAAGAGAAACCAAACGTCACAGCAGCATGAGAAAGCGAGGGGGTCAGGAGAGGGGGAGGGAGGGACCGGGAGGCACAAGAGGAGCGACAGGGCCCCGAGGGCCCAGGACTCACCACAGCTCTCGCTCTTGGAGCTGCCAGGAGACCTTGCCAGTTCAGACGCTTCTTTCTCCTTCTCTCCTCCCTTCCTCTTCTGTAACTCCAGTCGCTTGGCTGTCCTCCACATAACGGAACACGCGAGCGCCTCACAGCTCTTACGAGATGAGGCCTCCTAGACACGTAGCCTCGCTCGCTCGCTCACTATGTGGCCGTACCGCGCTGCTGGTCATGCATACAGACCCTGGCGGTCTAACCTGCTGTGGACTACGAGGCGGGATCCTCCCACACCCAGAGAGGCAGGTTCTCTCTTGCCTGCAGCGGGAGGCAGCTGCCAGCCAGATGGCCTGCCGTTTCTTCTTCTTTACCTTTCTGTGGCCTCTCCAGCTTCAGCAGCTCCCGTCCACAGCCAGTAAGCGCTCCGCCTGTCCCTCTGTGCTCCCGTGCCGCGAGGAGAGGGAGGCCAGGCAGAGACAGCCCACGCAAGCCTGAGGCTGCTGCAGTCAACGGCATCCCCGGGGACGAACGGACAACCGCACTCACAGCGTGACCTCTGGGAGAGGGAAAGAGGCAGCAGCCACCCTTATTACCGTAGCTCGACCCTGGCCGGAGCCCCTCCTTCCGCAGGGGCTTCCGCAGACGCCGCTCGTTCCCCGCGCCGCTGCTAACGGCACCCACGTTCAGGGAGACTCGAGAACATCGCAGGGCCAGCTTGCTGCCCTCACGACAGGGCTCGGGGGCTGCCTGCGGCTACAGCACAGGCAGGCTTCAGGGGAGGGGCTGGAGCTGGGGGCAGCCGCACGGGCCGAGCGAAGGCGCCGGGGGAGCTCCGGCGACTCGGGGAGGCGCCCGCTGGCCGCGCCTGGGGGGTGCCCGCCTCCGTCCCCTCTTCCCTTCTATCGGCTCTCGGGGAACTGCCGGGCGCTGCCCTGGCCCGGCTCGCCTCCGGCGGACCGGGAGCCTGCCGCGGCGGCCGCTTCGCAGCTTCCCGTCCCGCCAGCCCCGCGCGGCCAGCGGGCAGGAGGCACCCCCCGCCCCCGCCGGAGGGGATCGCTCGCCTCACCCGCGGTCCCGGCGCTCGCGCGCTGCCGCCGAGACCCGCGCCCTGCGCGCCACCACGCTGCTCCCAGGGACCGCGCGTGCGCCGGAGGGGTCAGAGCCGGCGAAGGAACGCCGGGCTGCCCCACGCGCAGGACGGCGCATGCGCCCGGGAGGCGCGGCCGCACGGCTGGTCGGGGAGCGGGCGCAGCGGGAAGCCCGCGGAAAACCACACGAAACCGGTAACGCTCCTGCGTCTGACCTTGTCGGACTCCGGGGGCCGCGGCGGCAGCGAGGACTACGCCGCGCCCGAGAGCCACGCTGCCGCCCGGCCGCCGAGTCCGCGAAAACTACAGCTCCCGGCATGCCCCGGGAGGCAGCCTGCCCTGCTGCCGGACCCCGAGGGGACGCCGCTTCCGTTTCCGCCCACCCCCACGCCGGCGCAGCCGCAGTTCCCGCCGAGCCCCCAGCGCCGCTCCGGGCAGCTCCGGCGCGCTTTCGCCGCCCGGCTCCGGCACGGCGCGGCACCCCCCGCCGCCGCTTCGGCACGGCGCGGCCCCGATGCCGCTCCGTGCGTCCCACACGGACCCCGCCGTCCTCCTCGGGGCTTTCCCCGGAACCCGCCGGCCGACTGCGCAGCCCCGCCACGGGGCCCGGTGAGCACCCCCCCGCGCGCACGTGCTCCCAGCCGCCCTGTGAGCCCCCCCCCCCCCTCGCGCGCGCTCCCAGCCACCCTGTGAGCCCCCCCCCCCGCGCATGTGCTCCCAGCCCCCCTGTGAGCCCCCAGGGCTCGGCCTCGGCACCGGCGGCCCCCACCCCCCCCGGGCCACCCCCGCCCCCGACGTTCGCGGCCCGAGGGGCGCCCGGCCCCGCTCACCTTCTCCCGAGGGGCAGCCGCACCCCGGCCGCCGCTCCGCTCCTGCCTGGGCTCCCACCGGCCCCGCCCCGGCCCCTCCCCCGGCAGCCCCCCCTGGCCAGGGAGGGGCCGTCCCCATCAGCCTCACTGCCCGCACCTGCGGCTCCTCCAGCCCCGGCCCGCAGCTGTGGTACCCAAATCCGGAACAAAACTCCTCGACACCAATGTGAACTTAAGCAGCAGGCACTTCCTTGATTGAATGAAAGATGTCAAGAGTCAGCTGATTGGGAAGAGCTGTTAACTGGGGTCAAAATACAGATTTTAATACCCCTCTTATTTTAGTTCTAAGACTTGGCCATTGCCAGGTATCATCTTTTCCATTTACCCAGGTCCACCAGCGAGGCCACAAGGGAGATTTCTTCCAGAGAGAGGATAGAGTTATTAAGTCTAAAAGTCCACGATTTGCCTTTCTCCTTCATGAAAAGGTGAGTGGATCATATATCGTCACTAGTCACCCAAACAGTTAAGCCTGAACTTTTCACCTGTCCTTTAATACAGTCAACTCCAAGCTAAATTTTTTCCGTTTGGTCCCGAAGAGGGGACCAAAGATCATGTCAAATATTATTATACTTTCTACAAATACATCCCCATCTTAGAGCTTTAGCTACTAGAGAAAGTCTTTGGAGTTTGGGGTCAGAAGAGCTGCAAGTATAAACCTTCATTCAGCTCTGTTTAGGATGTGTGATTTTTCTCTGGTTGTCTAAACCAGTCTAAATTTCCATAGATGGTCCCGACTCTGGGTGGCTCGAACAAGGATCCTGGAACTCCAGTAAATTCTAGACATCGTTTTATATTTTAAATATGATCCAAAGTTCCTTTTTGCACTTGTCTCTACGGTTTTGGCAACTGACAGCCCCAAGGGCTGCTTGTACAAGTTTCTCCCGAAGGGCGATTAAATGAATTCTTTTGTCCATGAGGTGGATGGTTTGGTAATGTTATAATTCACAACGCTGTAATTCCTTCTTTCAAATTTAAAAAAAAAAAAATTGCCTTTTAAATCCATCCCATTTAATTTGCTAAAATGATTCTCATTGTTCTGCATCTTTTCTCAAGTTTTGGTTAAATTCAATGTCAGTATTCTCCACGGAACTAGATTTTCATCTGACTTTGGAATCGGAAGGCAGGCTGTTACTGAGGTTAAATTTTGTGTCTTTACAAAACTTTGAATCAGTTACAAAACTAGATTTTTTTTTTTTTTAATCCAAATTACAAAAACGGTTAATCTCAAGATTAATAGCTCAAACAATAATTGTTTCATTTTGTTTATCTCATGTTTAGAACCCCTCAAAAAAAATGCATACGCCCTCTAAACACAAAAAGATTATTGCCCTCGACAATATTCCTAAGAGCAACCCCAATATTATCAACTTTACACAGCTGTTTTCCCAAACAGATAACGTGAAACTTACTTATAGATTTTCAGTTTGAAAGGGCCAGTTTCTTTAGACTTCCGGTTTCTTGTTGGTGCTTTCTTTATTCTTGAATAATGAAGCCAAGGTTCTTCTCCCAGACCTTTACTGCTATAAGGGTTGTTAAAATGACTCGAGACGGTCCTTTCCGCTTCTCAGTGATTTTATAGATATTCAATCTCCTGGTCGGAAGGGATGCGCTGCTGCGTCCAGTTCTAAGGGTCCAGCTGTGGAGACATACTGACAAAGCTCTTGAAAAGAATTGCTTAAAGAAATCATAACACCTTTTAAAAACATATCTCCAAAGGCACTCAAGATACTCAGAACATAGGACTCTTGATATGGTCTTTCATACAACATTTCATAATGACTTAAATTTTCTTTCTCTCCTGGCTATACTCTGATTCTTAATAGAGCCATGGGTAATGCTTTAACCCATGTGAGGAGTGAGGTTTCCTGACAAATTTTACTCGACTGTTGCTTAAGGGTATAGTTCATTCTCAATCTCTCTCTCTCTCTCCGCCCCCCTCTCTCTGCCCCCCCCCCCGGCCCCCCCACTTGCTTGTGGTCTATATGGGGTGTGATAGTCTCAATCTATAGATAATACTTTGCTCAACTTGTCTCACAATCTTTGCTATAAAATGAGGGCCATTGTCAGATGACATTCCTACAGGCACCCCATATTTTGGTATTATCTCTTTGAGCAAGACTTTGAGTACTTCCCTTGCTTTGTTGGTGCGACAAGGGAAAGCCTCGGGCCACCCAGTAAAGATAGCAACTAAAACTAGGATAGATCCTTCTTTTCAAGGCAATTCTATAAAATCAATTTGCTAATATTCTCCTAAAAATTTTCCTTATTTCATAATCCCAAAGATGATCTTAGTACTGATTCGGGGATATTTTTATATATAAATTTCACATCCGCTTCTAATTGTTTAAACAATCTTTGACATATTTCACTTTCTGTTCCCCAGTATACTTTGTGATGTTCAGCTCGGGCAATTTCTCTTATTATTGTGGGTGGGACTATTATTTGACCTGTCGGTGTTACAGCCTATCCTGTTTCATTTTGTTAGCCTGCGATCTAATAATTAATTCTTCATCTTTTTCGTTATAATTTGGAGTTTCTTTAGGCAATTTTATACTTTTCTCTGGAACTAGTGCTAGGATGCCTTTTTCCGCAGCCTCTTTAGCAGCTTTATCAGCCAGTCGGTTACCTGCGTTCGGACCGGTCTTACCTAACTGATGTGCTTTACAGTGCATTATCGTGACTGCTGTTGGTTTTTGAATGGTTTCTAACAATTTCGGTGTTTGTTCTGCGTGCTGAATGGTGGTTCCTCGTGCAGATAACGGTCCTCTTTCTCTCCGTATCGCTCCATGTGCACGTACTACTCCAAAAGCGTACTTTGAGTCTGTCCAAGTGTTGACTCGCTTTCCTTGACTTGGTTCCAGAGCTCGAAGAAGAGCTATCGATTCAGCCTTTTGGGCAGATATCGTCGAAGGCAAAGTTGGCAACGCAATTACCTCCTCGGTAGTTACTGTCTGTCTTGATAAACGTTTTCCTTCACAGACGGAACCGCTTCCGTCGGCATATAGTTCCCAATCTGTTTCTTCTAGCGGCACATCTCAGAGATCCAGTCAGCTGGAGTAAACTCTTTCGATTGTCTGCAAGCAGTCACGTTCCAGTTCTCCTTTAACTTGATCAGTTGTTGAAAACGCAACAGGGTTAACGGCGGTAGTAGTTTTTAGGTAAACATCATCTTGTTCCAGCAACGCCACTTGGTATTTCAGCATCCTGCTAGGGGATAACCAATGCCCCCCTTTCTGTTTTAGCACAACAGTTATCGTATGGGAAACGTACAGTAATCCTTTGTCCTCTAATCCTTTGTCCTCAGGTGAACTTACGAGCTTCCTGGATCAGTAGCACAGTTGCAGCGACGGCTCTCGGACGACCAGAGCATCCCAGACTCACATTACCTAATCGCTTCGAGAAGTAGGCCACGGCTCGCCCACTTGGCCCTAAATATTGCGCCAGGATACCCAGAGCTATACCTTTTCTTTCACGAGCAAAAAGTTCAAGTGTCTTTGTGAGATCTGGCAGGCCTAGGGCTGGCACCCCGATTACAGCCTGTTTCCATTCTTGGAAAGTAGCTTTCTCGGCATCGGTACGATCCGTTGTTTGAGGTTTTGAGCTGCTCCTATAAAGGTCGGGCCAGCAAGCCACAATTTATAATCTACAGGTGACACCACTCAACCATTCCCGGAAATGCTCGTCATTCATTTTTTTAGTCTTGGGTTCGGGGAGACGACAAATTGCCTCTTTTCTCTCAGTTCCCAATTGTCTCTGTCCTTTTAGGATTTTAAAACTCATTTAAATAAGTTTCTTCTTTCTGGGTTATCTGGTTTTTTTCTTTTGACACTCGATATCCACTGATTCCCCAAAAGTTCAAAAAGTTAATAGTTAACTTTGTGCATCGTTCTTCCGTCTCAGCTACACTTAACAGATCATCCATATATTTCAGCAAGATTTCTTGATTATTTTCTTTCTGCCAAATCCCTACTTCTCGTGCCAATTGACTTCCAAACACGGTAAGACTATTCTTAAAGCCTTGAGGCAAGACTGTCCACGTATATTGTGGTTTTTCTCCCAGTCTCAGGATTTTCCCATTCCAAAGCAAAAACCTCTTGACTATCAGGATCCAAGGGAATACGGAAAAAGGCATCTTTTCCCTCTAACACTGTGAACCATTCTTGTTTCTCCGTTAGGGTTGTTAACAAAGCATAAGGATTTGCTACTACCGGATGAATATCTTGTACTATTTGATTTATTGCTCTGAGGAGGTCTTGAACTAATCTATCATCTTTTTCATTAGCCTTTTAACAGGCGAGATGGGGGTGTTATATCTGGATTCACATTCTATTAACAATTTGTATCTTAAAAATTTTTGTATTACCATTACTAACCCTTTCCGACTTTCCGGTTTTAGGGGGTATCGTTTAATTCTTACCGGATTCGATCCTGGCTTTAAATCAACTCTCACAGGTTCTGCTTTTTGGATTTACCGGGAGCTTCCCAGTCCAGACGATTGGAATTACAGCATTATACTTTGACTGGTATAATCTTCCGCTGTCGGTAAGCGTCCTGTTAACAACAAAGCCACTGCTTCGATACGTTTAGTTTCTGGAATTAAAGTTTTAATCTCTCCATTTTTAAATTTAATTTCTGCCTCTAAGTTCTCAGATAGATCTCTCCTTAACAGGATTTTAGGAGAATTTGGCACATAACAAAAACTGCTGAGTGACCCGTTGCTTTCCTAATTTCATTGTTAAAGATTTAAAGAAGGGTCTAGTTTCTCGTTCACTTGTTGCACCGACACCACCAATTTCTTCAAAACTTAACTCTCCCTCTAAGGTATTTAAAACTGAAAAGGTGACCCGAGTGTCAATTCAAATTCAATTTTCTGTTCTCCCAGTTTAGCTGTAACCAGAGGTTCTGCTGGGAGACTCCCCTCCGGTCCCCGTCAGATACGTTCACTTAAAAAGAACAAATCTACATATGGCACTTTATTCCATTTACTCTCTCTCCTACAAAACAACAGGAACTGCAATATAATATGGTAACTCCAAGTTCTGTTTGTTTACCATTTTTCCTGCAATTCACCCCAATGTGCCAATAAACGTCCCAACGGTGATGTTTTTGGTAACTTTTCTTCAGCAGTTCTATTTCCTGCACTCTTATTCTTAAACAATTTTGCTAATGCCATTATACTTATATACATTCAAGTACCAAATACCAAACAAATGCAAATGACAATTGTCCCAAATAATACACAAAGTCCAACCCAGCAATAGCTTTCGCTTATGACTTACGGGCAGACGCCTAGGCTTCCGCTGCAGACGGGTACCCTCCAAGCCCCAACCCTGCGAAGCTTTCGCCGCGCCTCACGGGCAGGCTTTCCAAACCAATTCCAAAGAAGCAGCGCCTTACCTTTTTTCCAGGCAACGCTGCGAGGAGCTCTGCGAGTCGAGGGTGATGGTTCTCCCCGAGAATACCTCGGTGCCGGCCGGAGTTCGATCGACGCTCGATCTCGTCCGGTCTCACTCGCAAGGTCCCATCTGGGTCGCCGAAACCGTTACCGAAATCCGGAATAAAACTCCTTAACACCAACGTGAAGTTAAGAAGCAGGCACTTTGTTTATCGCAGCGCTGGGGACACGGGGGATCGCTCCTCCAAAGGCGTGTCCCGCTTAGTATCAAAATCCATCCGTTTTTACAGGCTTTTCTTGTCAGGTCATTGTTACCTAAGCTCCTTCCGTAAAAATGCATACTCTGCTCGTTCTTAAATTTAACCTTTATAATGATCGGTCCTTTGATTATATAACCTTATCAATGTTCTTATTTAAAAACAATCATTGGCCAGTTACACTTAGCTCTGCTGACTGGAATCTTCGATACTCAAATCGAGATGGGAAGGGTAAGGGGGTTTCCAAGCAGCAAACTGGTGTCCATGACGGTTTCCTTAGTTTCCTGAAACAGAACGTAGAAAAACCAGTAACTTCCTGGTGAGGTTTCTAGGGTTAGCTATTTCAAACTTTAACAATATTAAGGTTCCTAGAGTCACGCGAACACAGTTCCTAAAGTTTCTATGGCTACGTTTCAAACTTAACGATCCTATACGTTATGCTTCACAATTTTACTTCTTAATCAAACCTAACTCTTCTATGGGATTAAATTTTGATTTCTTTACCAGAATATTTGCAACAGCTGGAGCCCAGCAGGAACGGGGGGAGGGGGGGGGGGTGCACGGCCCGACCCCCCCCCAGCGCCTCACCTCCTCCTCCCCTGGGCTCCCTCACGGCCCCTCGCCTCGTGCAAAGGGAGCGCAAACGCAGCCCGGAGGGCAAAGGGGACGGGCGGCCAGCGTTTATTCAGTCAGTCGCGTGCCTATCGAGTCCTGCCAGCGAGTCTGCTCCGGGTCTCGGGGCGCCCCCCGGCGCCCCCCCTGCCCCTCGGACACCTCTGATAGCCTATTTCCATACATTCTGTGTGGCACGTCTAAATATTGGGATGGTTTTAATATTTTGTACCAGCTGTGGAAACTGGTTTGCTGCTAGGTGACTGCAAAAGTGAGATTTGGTAAATAATTATTAGAAATCTTATACTAACACTACGACTGAAACAATAGACAAAAGTATAGCCAAGCAATTAACTAGCAGAGGTAGGTACTCCTAAGTTTTGCAGTTCTTTGCTCTTATGACTAGATGTTCCTGTACGCTAGATGAGAACAATGCTGAAACTGACCACAGGTGATTGAAACTGCGTTAAGCTTCAAGATCAAAGAACAAGGACAAGAATAAAGACTTCGGGGACAGCCAGCAAGAACTTCCAATGGGTCGGTGGTTGCAAAAGCAGCCCTTCGTCTCAAATGGATCCTTCACGGCGCGCGATCGGATGTAGGCAGTACTACGATAATCGGTTGCCATCGTTTTTACGTATATGTATACTAATCTGATTAACATGCAATTAGTTATTCTGTATAACCTGTTTGTGCTAAAGCTGTGGCATGCACGCTAGGTGCAACTATCCCCCGTGCATCCAGCGCTGCAATGAAGAACGCCTGCTTTCTAAAACTCCAAAACGAGTCTTAGGGAGTTTCTTCGACCGGCTTTTCCGTATCAGGGGTACAAGGGAGGAAAGGAAAAAGAAAAAAAAAAAAAGGCAGCGGTGTGGGAAAGAGAGGGGCCCAGGGGAGGGGCAGGGAGGGACCAGAACGCGGAAGAGGGGAGGCAGGGCCCCGAGGGCCCGGGGCTCGCCACAGCTCTTGTTCTTGGCACTGCCAGGAGAATTTGCCAGTTCAGACGCTCCTTTCTGCTCCTCTCCCGCTCCCCTCCTCTTCTGTAACTCCGGCGGCGCGGCCGTCCTCCCCCTAGGAGAACACGCGTCTCATAGGTCTTGCAAGACGAGGCCTCCTAGGCACGGAGCCTCGCTCGCTCGCACGCTACGTGGCCGTACGGCACCGTCGGTGCTGCGTACGGACCCTGCGGTGCACCTGGGCGGTCTGGCCTGCTGCGGACTACGAAGAGGGATCCTTCCACACGCGGAGAGGCAGGCTCTCTCTTGCCTGCAGCGGGGGGCAGCTGCTGGCCGGCCAGCCTTCCATTTCTTCTTCTCTACCTTTCTGTGGCCTCTCCAGCTTCAGCCGCAGCAGCTCCTGCCCGCAGCCGGTAAGCGCCCCGCCTGTCCCTTCGTGCTCCCGTGCCGCGGGGAGAGGGAGGCCAGGCAGAGACAGCCCGTGCAAGCTTTCCTCGCCGGCGGCGTTTCCTCACCGGGAGGAAGCAACGAGCGCGGCGGCACCTGCCGCCGGTGCCGCACTGCCGTTACCGTCGGACGGCAGGTGCAGGACAGCGGCAGCCCCGCGCCGTCGCAGCCTCCGAGCTGCAGTACCGAACATTGGCCGCGAGGTGGCAGCGGCGAGCGCTTGGCACAAGGCGGCAGCGCGCACGGGCGGCACCGCAGCTGCAGTACCGAAGTCTGTTCAATAGGTGGCGGAAGAGAGCGCTGGCGAAACGCGCCGCCACCGCGCATGCGCGGCTCCGAGCTGCTGCCCGCGTTTTGGTTGCCAGGCGACAGCAGGAGCGCCGTAAACCGCGACGCCGCGCATGCGCGTTTGCCGAGGCGTCGTGTCGCGCTTTGGTTGCCAGGCAACAGTGGCCAGTGTCGTAAACGCGCCAAGGCACATGCGCGGTTGCCGATCTGCCGTAACACGTTTTGGTTGCTAGGCAACAGGAGGGGCCGTAAACCGCACCGCCACGCATGCGCGATTGCAGAGGCGTCGTGTCGCGCTTTGGTTGCCGGGCAACAGCAGCGAGCGCGGTAAACGGGCAAAGGCGCATGCGCCCTTTCCGAGCAGCCGTAAAGCGTTTTGGTTGCCGAGCAACAGAAGGAGCGCCGTAAACCGTGCCGTCACGCACGCGCTGTTGGGGAGGCGCCGTGTCGCGCTTTGGTTGCCGGGCAACAGCGGCAAGCGCCGCAAAAGGCGCAGCGCGCATGCTCCCTTGCCGAGCTGCCGTAAAGCGGTTTGGTTGCCCGGCAACAGGGTCGAGCACCGTCAACGCGCCGCCACGCATGCACAGCTGTCGAGCTGCTGTACCGCATCTTGGTTGCCCGGCAACAGCTGGAGCCCACCGACACACGCCACCGCGCATGCGCCCCTCCCCAACGCCAGTTCCCACCTTCGGTCACCGGGCAGCAGCATCCGCATCCCCGTAACGATCCTCTTCTGAGCAGCAGCTGGATGAGGGATGACTGACAGCTCAGCCCAGTAGAGACCAGCCACAGGCGGCAACTACTTACTGGGGGCACAGGGCTTACGTTGCCCTGCCCTTTCCCCACTCGCAGCCCGGGCAGTCACCTCCATCGCCCCCGTTCCAAAAAGCACCCGACTGGCTGGAGCGTTTACAGCAGTCAAGTGCAAACAACAGACAACTCGGGTGGTCGCTTCTGTCCCTGCCCCCCCACCCCATTATCTAGAGAGGAGAAGCAGCACAGGGACCTGCAAACGGCAGGGGGGAGGGGGGGGTGGTCCCCTGGAGCAAGCCCCAGGGACTGCTGTATCCCTCTGCATGTGGCATCAGGGTTGCGGGAGTGAAAGCAGCCAGTCAACAGCTGCTGGCGAGAGATTTAAAAAAAAAAAAAAAAAACATAACACCTGGTTCAGGTGACAGCCTGGAGGCAGGCCACAAGAGACCCAAAGCTGCTCTGTGCCAGAGGGGCAGCTCTGTCCAGCAGGAAACGCCGCGTCCCAGCGCACCAGATGCGAGCGGCCCACCTGCAAGCGAGCGATACCCTGGTGACCCTGGGGCTCGGTTGGGGTGGGCGCACCTTTCCTCACCTCCGTGCTATCGGAACTCTGCTCTCCTAATCCTGCACGCACGCAAGGCTTCTTGTGCGGGGCTTGTCTCGGATCGAAGACACGCTGCACGGTGTTACTTACCGCCCCGCCCTCCGGCGCGCAAAGTAATGCGACGTGAAGCAGGGAAAGCAAAGAGGCGTGTCGGGATATTAGTAGACCTCAGCAGACAACCGTAGAGCCCTCGAGGTTCCATCTTTGCTCCCTACAGGAGCGTGGCTCCGCACTCCTTGCCGCTCCCGCCAGCGAGCGTCACAATTGCCCTTTGCTGCCTGCAACACGCAGTACCTGCGCGGCCCCAGTACTACTGCCTACTACTATAGCGAGAGGCGCTCGCTATAAAGCGGCAATGAAGAACAAGGACGGCCCGTCAAGATAGCAGGAGGAACATAGAGAGCCTCCAGCATTAGCCAGGCAGGGCTTGCAACTCACCTCGTGTCGTGGTTTAACGCCAGCCAGCAACAAAGCCCCACGCGACCGCTCACTCGCTCCCCCGCCCCCAGTGGGACGGGGAGACAATCGGAAGGGCAAAAGCGAGAAAACTCATGGCTTGAAACGAAAACAGTTTAATCATTTAAAAGAAACAACAACAACTTGTAAAGAAAAGAAGAAAAAAAAAATGACAGAGAATGGGGTGCAGGCAGCATGCCAGGGGTCTGGAGCCTGACGGATGATGGGGGGGTGTGGAATATGGAGGAGGGAAAGGAATCTGGGGGAGGGGACAGGAGATAGAAGAGCAGGGCATGCGGGGGGAAACGGGACAGGAGATAGAAGAGCAGGGGATGCGGGGGGAAACAACTCGCGTGGGTTAAAAACTCGAATGGGTGAAGGGGGCGGGCTGGAGCAGCGGGGGGCATATATGGGGGAGAAACACACGCCGGGGAGAGGGTAGGTGAGGGTACAGAGGTGCATGGGGGGACATGGGTGGGGATGACCTACCCCAGGGAGTCCACCCAGGATGATCCACAGCAGGTAACTCACCTGGGATAACCCGCAACAGAGCATCCACACCAGATCATCCACGCTGGGAGGACCCCCAGCAACGCCCCTCAAACTGCCTCTGCTTCACCCCCAATCTTCCCCAAACTGGGGAGTTTCTTGCTTTTTCAAAATACTCAGTTTGGGGTGTGTTTCAGTGCTTTTCCACAACGTAAAAAGGGGTGATCTTTTGGTTGTGGGTTTGTGCATGAAAATGGGGTGGGTTTTTTGCTTTCCAGCTGCACAAATCCAGGCGGATTTGGCTTTCCCAGGAGTCCCAAAGTCGTTTGGTTTTTTCCGTTGCAGTCCCAGAATCAGAGGGTTTGGGGTTGTCCTGGTTTCGGCTGGAATAAAGTTCATTTTCTTCTGAGTAGCTGGTACAGGGCCATTTTGGAGTTAGGATGAGAATAATGTTGACAACACACCGATGCTGTAGTTGTTGCTAAGCAGTGTTTATACTAAGTCAAGGACCTTCCAGCTTCTCATACCGCCCTGCCAGCAGAGGCTGGGGGTGCACAAGAAGAGTCGCTGAGCTAAAGCAGGATTCCAGGCAAACAGGTCAGCTCGAAATACACCACCTCCTTTAAAAGTTAAGAGCGATTTGAACGCTTAAAATCAGCATTTACGCTAATCGATACCATTCTGAACACCTTCTTAGCATACAAGTAAACACTCTTGCCGGTGCTGGAAAACGTCTCCTCCCTTCCTTACAGCACTGCTGCAGGCAGATAACCCTGGGAGGCTGCGGGACGAGGTCGTACGCAATCAGAATCTACGCTTGCGGATCCACCGCAACAGCTACAGCCCTTGCGCTGCTGCTGCTGCTTTGCATCTTGCTTGTTTGGTGAATAAAGCTGAAAGTGAAGTGGAAAACTCCAAACAGCAAAATGAAAAATAAAGAATAAATCTCAATAATTCACTTTACACTAAAAAGGTGTGCCCATGTTTATATACATCCAATAAAAATACTTGTACTGTAAAAGTATTTGATTTTCCTTTTCCATTACCTTAACTTGCACAGCTCTGAATTCATACCATTAAATCATCTCTCCCCAAAGTACACAGTTATAACGTGACTAGGGGTTTTTGTGCGTGTTACAGAACGCGGAGGGACACCTGGCCAGCTGAGCTGCCCAAGAGAGGTGCTACTGAACCGCCAGGGAAACGCACCATTGAAAGCCAGACAGAAAGAAAGTACTTCAGAGCACTCCGTCAAAACATCAGGAAAAAAAACCCATAACATTCAGTTGCCTCTCTTTTTAAACATTTAGAAAAATACCTAAACTGCTTACATACACCTAACAAATCACATACTACAGCTATTTGGCAGTCGCAGTTTAAACAATGCAAGTCAATTTGTAAAATCCCCAGTGCTGCAATACCTCAGACTACCAAAAAGGACTGGCGGATTCCCTAATGCTTTTGGCAGTACCGAAGCATGCAGAGCAACACGTTTTCGTGTTATCTCGACTGTTACAACTGAGAAACCAAAGACCAGTGATGCCATCAACTTTAGGAAGATGGGCTGCGCTTGGGTCTTTGGAAGGAAATTGACCTTTTTTTTTTTTTCTTTTTTTTTTTAAAGAGAGTGAAAAGTCTCATTACTGATGACTTCTACTGTCAAGTCGATCACCTCTGAAGATCCACTCTGATGGGAAGTTCATAAAACAAAATTTCTTTGAGAGAGAAAGACTTCCATTTTGGAAAATCTCTTTCCAACTGAAGTCAAAATTACACACTGTAGGTTAAAGGAAAAAATACATTACTGAAGCAGTAACTCATCAAAAACACCTCAGGACTCACTGTCACTAGTTACAAGGCTGCTAATGCTTCCCGGGAAAGCCTGGAAAACACACAGATGCGACGCCCGTTTGTCCTGTTTTGTCCACGTCTCTTCTTTGACCTTGATTGCTTTTAGTACAGATGCTAATTATCTCCGTAACGTTTTTGAGTACTACTATAAGATATTTAAAAAAAAAAATCATTGACTGTAAAAGCATAAAGCTTTTATCATGAAAACAAAGTCTGTTTCTTCTGAACAGCTGAACTCTTACGAACAGTTTCTTCCCTCTTTTAGTACAAAATTATTTTCACAGTATCGTTTACTAGCAAGCACACAGCAACAGAAGATTATGCTTTCAGGAAGAGAAAATAAACTGAGGGAAGTAAACTTTGTATAGGTGTAACATGCTCCGGAACAGAACTTATTTTTAGCATTTGTGTTAAAATATTTCACGTAAAAAAAAGTAGAAGGAGAGTTGGCACACTCTCAACGTTAAAGCCCATACCGCAAGTACCTTTGGAAAAATGCAGACACACGTCGTAGGCGTACCTTGTACTTGCAGGCCGCTACGGAATCTTTCCATCTGTCTCGTACCGTCACGGCAGAAGAAAGGGCAACCACGGCGAAACGGTGCCAGCTGACAGCCAGCTGAGAGAAGAAAAAAAAAAAAAACATTAGCACAAAGCTGGGTAGGAATCCAAAGCTGCTGTCAGGCAGCACAAGAGCTCTGCAGGCTGGCACCAGTCAATATTGCACTCTCTAAAATCAAACAACAACAAAACAAAACCGTGACCCTGTAGCCTTCTTTTTTTTTTTTTCTTCTTCTTCTTTCAGAGCTCATCCCTGCCTCAGCATTTTGTCTTGTCAGAGCATGAAGCGCAGGTGATCCGTACCCTGACGACTTCCGTGTGCGCTGAATGCCTGTTCAGAAATAGTCCAGATCTGCAAGACTGGTGTCATTTATATGGTTTTAATCATCATAACTCAAATTTTATTTACTCATGCATTTGTGAGGAAACTAATTAACTTTTAGACACTGCCTCTCCTTTTTTTGGGGGGTGGGGGTGGAAATGCGTTAGAGACCGAAAAACATTACGATTCAGAGCTCCCAACCACGAGGGAGTGGTGGAGAAGTCAATGAAAGCAAAGACCAACAGCAGCAACATCAACTGAAAGTTGGCTTTAATTCCGATCACGTACTTAAGCGACTCTCCAACTCTATGCCTCGGTCCTAGGAATGACTAGGCCCTTTTTGGAAGGACAAACTTGTTTACTTAAAAGTCCTAGACTGAAGACTCCGCTGAACGGAATGGGGATGATTGTCCCACGGGACAACATGCCATCAACACTCTTAATGGGGAAGGAAAAAAAAAAAACCCAAATAAAAATCAAGTTTAAGTACCAGTTCCCCTCATGTTTCGCTCATTACATTTCTACTGGCATCTAGGTGCTCAAAATTGAACTACAGGGACACCACATATTCCTAAAAATTCACT
Organism: Haliaeetus albicilla; assembly: GCF_947461875.1. NCBI lineage: Eukaryota > Metazoa > Chordata > Aves > Accipitriformes > Accipitridae > Haliaeetus > Haliaeetus albicilla. The sequence goes on along the minus strand of NC_091486.1, from coordinate 54,875,481 downwards.
TATACATAAAAAAGTAAAAGGCTATTTCCAACTTGCCCATCAAATCAGTATGAACAGAGAGAAGAGAAACACGCGACCTTGAAGGAGCTAACAGGCAGCTCTGAATTTACCAGACAGGAAATTTCATTCTTTCCCCTGAAACAAAAACACATCAAGGGACCAGTTCAGGAACAGGGCACGATCTGTTAACAGCAATTTTTCCATCACCTTTTCTGCACTAGCAGCAAATTTGCCTTCTCTGTGGGTTTAACGTGGAGCATCTGTAGCGCCCTCAAACTCGCAAGTGTTTCTCTCCGCTCCCCCAGCCCGATACGTGCGATTACCTGAGCAGCAAGCGGAATTGACCACGCAGGATTTTCTTCGTGTGATGCGGAAGGTGACGCTGGCAGAAGAGGAGACAAAGAAATGAACCTGCTTGTCACACCCAGCCAACGGTAAAAAGACAGGGGAGGATTCTGCCGGAAGGGCTCTGCACCCCAGGAGCTCCCGCCGGCCGGTTTCTCTCCCCTTTGCCCGGTACCGAGGGGACGACGACACCTCGCCCGCGCCCCCTCGCGGGGGGGGCTGCCCCAGGAGAGACGGGGGACCCCCACCTCGCTTCTGCCCGCGGGAACGGACCGGGAGAGACCCTCCACGCAGAGAGAGGAGCGCGGCGTGGATTGCATGCCCGAGGGAAGAGGCCGGGCTCCCCGCTGGCAGAAGGACAACTCACCTCCCTGCTGCTCGGAGCTGCTTGCTGCGGACAGCCCTGCCCGCGCCCGGCCGCTCTCCCGCCGTGCTGGGAGCGCAGTCCGGCCGACGGACGCTCCAGCGAAAAGACGCTCCAGCTAATCGCGCCTCCTGCTCCTTACAGCCGCAGGTACTTTTGCCTCTGGCTAATGCACGCTCCAGACAGCGGACACCCCGCCTCGTTCCAGCTCCCGCTTGCTACAGTTCTGGCTCCTTGAAGCCCCAGCTCCGCACTGAAGCTCCGGCTGATTTCAGCTGCTTCTCCTTACAAGCTCCAGCTACGTGCAACGGTCTGGGCTTTCCATAAGGTTGTGTATCAACTGCTGTCAAAACTGGAGCATTAGGATTAAACATCAGGGTTACACGCCAAATAAATATTCGTTAGTTTGCACGATTAATTACCTAACAACTATTCTGAGCAGCGCAGAAAGAAGAGCTGGACTCAAAGAGGGCACGGGGGGTCTGAAAAGCACCTTTCCCCCCCACAGACCATCACAGATGTTGAGTTCGGCCTGCTGCGTGCCGGACTCCCAAACTTCGGCGTCCGACACAACCAGACCCCCATCTCCGGGGAGGGTCCACGCACCCTGCCCGCCCCCCGCTTCCCCCCGCAGCCCCCAACACCCTCCCACCCGCCTGCAAAACCAGCCAAGCCGGCTCCCGCTTTTGGCCCCCACACCAGCTGACTCGGGGCCCATTTGGGAGCCAAAAAACCCGGCTGCTGAACCTGTTCTCAAGGCCCAAACACGCAGGGCCGGACCTCTGTTTCTGGGCCCAAAGCCACGCAGCTCGGTCCGTTTCCGAGCCCCCACATCAGCCACGCGAGCCTCTTGTCAAGACCCAGGAACAGAAAACTTGTTCTCCGTTTCTGACCCTGCAGTGCCCACGGACGACGCTGAGCGTAGCCACCCCACAGCCCTGCACCCCCGGGGCCCCACACGTAGTTTCGGGGAGTGCTCGGGACCTGCGGAGGGCCCGGCCCCACGCCTCTGCGGGGCAGCCCCAGCACAGGCAGGGCGTCGCTTCACGATTGCCGTTTCAGGCTTTATTTCCCCGCCACCACCGGCACGGCCAGGCCCCCACCCCAAACCCCCAGCCGAAGCACCCCCGCGGGCAGCCGGGCCCAGCCACCCAGAAAACAAGAAAACCAAAGAGGGTACAAGACAGAGACCGTGGGGAAAGGCAAGGAGAAGGACACAGAAACAGAGAGAGCGCGGGAGGGATAGGGAGCAGGACAGAGAGATGGAGCAAGAAAGGAAAAAAGGACGGGAGGCAGAACCAAGGGAAAGAGAGACAAGGACGGGGAGCAGGACAAAGGGACGGAAGAGGGAAAAAAAAAATAGCGACGGGCTGCAGGACAGAGATGAAGGGATTAAATAGACACAGGGAGCATGACAGAAGGACACAGAGAGACAAAAGGGACAAAGAGCAGGCCAGCATCGGAGGGGAAAAAACCAACTGCGATGGGCAGTGGGAGAGAGAGACGGAAAAAGGAAAAAGTACTGAGGAACAGAAAAAAGAAAGAAGCGACAGCTAGGCTAGCTGGACAGGCGGACACACTTAGAAAGGGCGGGAGAGGGAATGGGGCAGAGAAAGACAGACAGAAAAGGTAGCGAAAGAACGCAAGGCAGAGGAACAGCAAGGCGGGGCGGGGGGGAAGGGACAGGGGTCTGGGCAGAGATGGAGAAATAAGCAGCAGGGACAGAGGAGACAGAAAGAGGGACAGGGAACATGGCAGAGAAGGAAAAATCAGGACAGCGGCAGGACGGAGATAAAAAACTGGGACGGTCCTCAGGACAGAGAGGAATACGAATACGAGCAGGGAGCGGGACAAAGGGATACAGCGAGAAACGACGGGACAGGAAGCAAGACAGCGCGACAGACAAGAACAATGAGAAGGAGAGAGAGAGACACTGACAGAGACAGAGACCGTGAGAAGCACAGGGGGTTGGGAAACTTAGAAAGAGAGGTATCAGGAGCCCTGCAGACAGAGGGAGGGTGACTAAAAAAGGGGCAGGAAGCAGCACAAAGGGTCACAGAGAGTAAGAGACGAACAGGAAGGAGGACGGGGACAGCGAGATCCAGAATGACAAAAATAAACAGCAACAGCGAGCAAGACAAAGGGACAGACAGAGAAACAGAAAGTAGGAAGAAGAGAGATAGGAAGGCAGGGACACAGCGCGGCACGTACAGGCGCAGAGACGAAAAGAACGCCAGGGGAACAGGCCAGAGAAATTGGGAGGCAGGGAAAGAGGCGGATGCAGATCAGGACAAGGAGATGGAAAAGGAAAAAACAGCGACTGGCTGCAGGACAAAGACGGGGATGGGGGCGGGGGGGGAGAGGGAGAGGGAGCAGGACAAGAACGCAAAGAGAAAAAGAAAGGGGGGCAGTCGAATGAGAGAGAGAGAGAGAGGAAGGGGGGGAGGAAGAGGGAGCAGGACAAGAGAAGAGACAGAAGAGAGGAGGCACAGGGAAGCAAAATAAAAAAAAAAAAAAAGAGAAACCAAACGTCACAGCAGCATGAGAAAGCGAGGGGGTCAGGAGAGGGGGAGGGAGGGACCGGGAGGCACAAGAGGAGCGACAGGGCCCCGAGGGCCCAGGACTCACCACAGCTCTCGCTCTTGGAGCTGCCAGGAGACCTTGCCAGTTCAGACGCTTCTTTCTCCTTCTCTCCTCCCTTCCTCTTCTGTAACTCCAGTCGCTTGGCTGTCCTCCACATAACGGAACACGCGAGCGCCTCACAGCTCTTACGAGATGAGGCCTCCTAGACACGTAGCCTCGCTCGCTCGCTCACTATGTGGCCGTACCGCGCTGCTGGTCATGCATACAGACCCTGGCGGTCTAACCTGCTGTGGACTACGAGGCGGGATCCTCCCACACCCAGAGAGGCAGGTTCTCTCTTGCCTGCAGCGGGAGGCAGCTGCCAGCCAGATGGCCTGCCGTTTCTTCTTCTTTACCTTTCTGTGGCCTCTCCAGCTTCAGCAGCTCCCGTCCACAGCCAGTAAGCGCTCCGCCTGTCCCTCTGTGCTCCCGTGCCGCGAGGAGAGGGAGGCCAGGCAGAGACAGCCCACGCAAGCCTGAGGCTGCTGCAGTCAACGGCATCCCCGGGGACGAACGGACAACCGCACTCACAGCGTGACCTCTGGGAGAGGGAAAGAGGCAGCAGCCACCCTTATTACCGTAGCTCGACCCTGGCCGGAGCCCCTCCTTCCGCAGGGGCTTCCGCAGACGCCGCTCGTTCCCCGCGCCGCTGCTAACGGCGCCCACGTTCAGGGAGACTCGAGAACATCGCAGGGCCAGCTTGCTGCCCTCACGACAGGGCTCGGGGGCTGCCTGCGGCTACAGCACAGGCAGGCTTCAGGGGAGGGGCTGGAGCTGGGGGCAGCCGCACGGGCCGAGCGAAGGCGCCGGGGGAGCTCCGGCGACTCGGGGAGGCGCCCGCTGGCCGCGCCTGGGGGGTGCCCGCCTCCGTCCCCTCTTCCCTTCTATCGGCTCTCGGGGAACTGCCGGGCGCTGCCCTGGCCCGGCTCGCCTCCGGCGGACCGGGAGCCTGCCGCGGCGGCCGCTTCGCAGCTTCCCGTCCCGCCAGCCCCGCGCGGCCAGCGGGCAGGAGGCACCCCCCGCCCCCGCCGGAGGGGATCGCTCGCCTCACCCGCGGTCCCGGCGCTCGCGCGCTGCCGCCGAGACCCGCGCCCTGCGCGCCACCACGCTGCTCCCAGGGACCGCGCGTGCGCCGGAGGGGTCAGAGCCGGCGAAGGAACGCCGGGCTGCCCCACGCGCAGGACGGCGCATGCGCCCGGGAGGCGCGGCCGCACGGCTGGTCGGGGAGCGGGCGCAGCGGGAAGCCCGCGGAAAACCACACGAAACCGGTAACGCTCCTGCGTCTGACCTTGTCGGACTCCGGGGGCCGCGGCGGCAGCGAGGACTACGCCGCGCCCGAGAGCCACGCTGCCGCCCGGCCGCCGAGTCCGCGAAAACTACAGCTCCCGGCATGCCCCGGGAGGCAGCCTGCCCTGCTGCCGGACCCCGAGGGGACGCCGCTTCCGTTTCCGCCCACCCCCACGCCGGCGCAGCCGCAGTTCCCGCCGAGCCCCCAGCGCCGCTCCGGGCAGCTCCGGCGCGCTTTCGCCGCCCGGCTCCGGCACGGCGCGGCACCCCCCGCCGCCGCTTCGGCACGGCGCGGCCCCGATGCCGCTCCGTGCGTCCCACACGGACCCCGCCGTCCTCCTCGGGGCTTTCCCCGGAACCCGCCGGCCGACTGCGCAGCCCCGCCACGGGGCCCGGTGAGCACCCCCCCGCGCGCACGTGCTCCCAGCCGCCCTGTGAGCCCCCCCCCCCCCTCGCGCGCGCTCCCAGCCACCCTGTGAGCCCCCCCCCCCCGCGCATGTGCTCCCAGCCCCCCTGTGAGCCCCCAGGGCTCGGCCTCGGCACCGGCGGCCCCCACCCCCCCCGGGCCACCCCCGCCCCCGACGTTCGCGGCCCGAGGGGCGCCCGGCCCCGCTCACCTTCTCCCGAGGGGCAGCCGCACCCCGGCCGCCGCTCCGCTCCTGCCTGGGCTCCCACCGGCCCCGCCCCGGCCCCTCCCCCGGCAGCCCCCCCTGGCCAGGGAGGGGCCGTCCCCATCAGCCTCACTGCCCGCACCTGCGGCTCCTCCAGCCCCGGCCCGCAGCTGTGGTACCCAAATCCGGAACAAAACTCCTCGACACCAATGTGAACTTAAGCAGCAGGCACTTCCTTGATTGAATGAAAGATGTCAAGAGTCAGCTGATTGGGAAGAGCTGTTAACTGGGGTCAAAATACAGATTTTAATACCCCTCTTATTTTAGTTCTAAGACTTGGCCATTGCCAGGTATCGTCTTTTCCATTTACCCAGGTCCACCAGCGAGGCCACAAGGGAGATTTCTTCCAGAGAGAGGATAGAGTTATTAAGTCTAAAAGTCCACGATTTGCCTTTCTCCTTCATGAAAAGGTGAGTGGATCATATATCGTCACTAGTCACCCAAACAGTTAAGCCTGAACTTTTCACCTGTCCTTTAATACAGTCAACTCCAAGCTAAATTTTTTCCGTTTGGTCCCGAAGAGGGGACCAAAGATCATGTCAAATATTATTATACTTTCTACAAATACATCCCCATCTTAGAGCTTTAGCTACTAGAGAAAGTCTTTGGAGTTTGGGGTCAGAAGAGCTGCAAGTATAAACCTTCATTCAGCTCTGTTTAGGATGTGTGATTTTTCTCTGGTTGTCTAAACCAGTCTAAATTTCCATAGATGGTCCCGACTCTGGGTGGCTCGAACAAGGATCCTGGAACTCCAGTAAATTCTAGACATCGTTTTATATTTTAAATATGATCCAAAGTTCCTTTTTGCACTTGTCTCTACGGTTTTGGCAACTGACAGCCCCAAGGGCTGCTTGTACAAGTTTCTCCCGAAGGGCGATTAAATGAATTCTTTTGTCCATGAGGTGGATGGTTTGGTAATGTTATAATTCACAACGCTGTAATTCCTTCTTTCAAATTTAAAAAAAAAAAAATTGCCTTTTAAATCCATCCCATTTAATTTGCTAAAATGATTCTCATTGTTCTGCATCTTTTCTCAAGTTTTGGTTAAATTCAATGTCAGTATTCTCCACGGAACTAGATTTTCATCTGACTTTGGAATCGGAAGGCAGGCTGTTACTGAGGTTAAATTTTGTGTCTTTACAAAACTTTGAATCAGTTACAAAACTAGATTTTTTTTTTTTTTAATCCAAATTACAAAAACGGTTAATCTCAAGATTAATAGCTCAAACAATAATTGTTTCATTTTGTTTATCTCATGTTTAGAACCCCTCAAAAAAAATGCATACGCCCTCTAAACACAAAAAGATTATTGCCCTCGACAATATTCCTAAGAGCAACCCCAATATTATCAACTTTACACAGCTGTTTTCCCAAACAGATAACGTGAAACTTACTTATAGATTTTCAGTTTGAAAGGGCCAGTTTCTTTAGACTTCCGGTTTCTTGTTGGTGCTTTCTTTATTCTTGAATAATGAAGCCAAGGTTCTTCTCCCAGACCTTTACTGCTATAAGGGTTGTTAAAATGACTCGAGACGGTCCTTTCCGCTTCTCAGTGATTTTATAGATATTCAATCTCCTGGTCGGAAGGGATGCGCTGCTGCGTCCAGTTCTAAGGGTCCAGCTGTGGAGACATACTGACAAAGCTCTTGAAAAGAATTGCTTAAAGAAATCATAACACCTTTTAAAAACATATCTCCAAAGGCACTCAAGATACTCAGAACATAGGACTCTTGATATGGTCTTTCATACAACATTTCATAATGACTTAAATTTTCTTTCTCTCCTGGCTATACTCTGATTCTTAATAGAGCCATGGGTAATGCTTTAACCCATGTGAGGAGTGAGGTTTCCTGACAAATTTTACTCGACTGTTGCTTAAGGGTATAGTTCATTCTCAATCTCTCTCTCTCTCTCCGCCCCCCTCTCTCTGCCCCCCCCCCCCGGCCCCCCCACTTGCTTGTGGTCTATATGGGGTGTGATAGTCTCAATCTATAGATAATACTTTGCTCAACTTGTCTCACAATCTTTGCTATAAAATGAGGGCCATTGTCAGATGACATTCCTACAGGCACCCCATATTTTGGTATTATCTCTTTGAGCAAGACTTTGAGTACTTCCCTTGCTTTGTTGGTGCGACAAGGGAAAGCCTCGGGCCACCCAGTAAAGATAGCAACTAAAACTAGGATAGATCCTTCTTTTCAAGGCAATTCTATAAAATCAATTTGCTAATATTCTCCTAAAAATTTTCCTTATTTCATAATCCCAAAGATGATCTTAGTACTGATTCGGGGATATTTTTAGATATAAATTTCACATCCGCTTCTAATTGTTTAAACAATCTTTGACATATTTCACTTTCTGTTCCCCAGTATACTTTGTGATGTTCAGCTCGGGCAATTTCTCTTATTATTGTGGGTGGGACTATTATTTGACCTGTCGGTGTTACAGCCTATCCTGTTTCATTTTGTTAGCCTGCGATCTAATAATTAATTCTTCATCTTTTTCGTTATAATTTGGAGTTTCTTTAGGCAATTTTATACTTTTCTCTGGAACTAGTGCTAGGATGCCTTTTTCCGCAGCCTCTTTAGCAGCTTTATCAGCCAGTCGGTTACCTGCGTTCGGACCGGTCTTACCTAACTGATGTGCTTTACAGTGCATTATCGTGACTGCTGTTGGTTTTTGAATGGTTTCTAACAATTTCGGTGTTTGTTCTGCGTGCTGAATGGTGGTTCCTCGTGCAGATAACGGTCCTCTTTCTCTCCGTATCGCTCCATGTGCACGTACTACTCCAAAAGCGTACTTTGAGTCTGTCCAAGTGTTGACTCGCTTTCCTTGACTTGGTTCCAGAGCTCGAAGAAGAGCTATCGATTCAGCCTTTTGGGCAGATATCGTCGAAGGCAAAGTTGGCAACGCAATTACCTCCTCGGTAGTTACTGTCTGTCTTGATAAACGTTTTCCTTCACAGACGGAACCGCTTCCGTCGGCATATGGTTCCCAATCTGTTTCTTCTAGCGGCACATCTCAGAGATCCAGTCAGCTGGAGTAAACTCTTTCGATTGTCTGCAAGCAGTCACGTTCCAGTTCTCCTTTAACTTGATCAGTTGTTGAAAACGCAACAGGGTTAACGGCGGTAGTAGTTTTTAGGTAAACATCATCTTGTTCCAGCAACGCCACTTGGTATTTCAGCATCCTGCTAGGGGATAACCAATGCCCCCCTTTCTGTTTTAGCACAACAGTTATCGTATGGGAAACGTACAGTAATCCTTTGTCCTCTAATCCTTTGTCCTCAGGTGAACTTACGAGCTTCCTGGATCAGTAGCACAGTTGCAGCGACGGCTCTCGGACGACCAGAGCATCCCAGACTCACATTACCTAATCGCTTCGAGAAGTAGGCCACGGCTCGCCCACTTGGCCCTAAATATTGCGCCAGGATACCCAGAGCTATACCTTTTCTTTCACGAGCAAAAAGTTCAAGTGTCTTTGTGAGATCTGGCAGGCCTAGGGCTGGCACCCCGATTACAGCCTGTTTCCATTCTTGGAAAGTAGCTTTCTCGGCATCGGTACGATCCGTTGTTTGAGGTTTTGAGCTGCTCCTATAAAGGTCGGGCCAGCAAGCCACAATTTATAATCTACAGGTGACACCACTCAACCATTCCCGGAAATGCTCGTCATTCATTTTTTTAGTCTTGGGTTCGGGGAGACGACAAATTGCCTCTTTTCTCTCAGTTCCCAATTGTCTCTGTCCTTTTAGGATTTTAAAACTCATTTAAATAAGTTTCTTCTTTCTGGGTTATCTGGTTTTTTTCTTTTGACACTCGATATCCACTGATTCCCCAAAAGTTCAAAAAGTTAATAGTTAACTTTGTGCATCGTTCTTCCGTCTCAGCTACACTTAACAGATCATCCATATATTTCAGCAAGATTTCTTGATTATTTTCTTTCTGCCAAATCCCTACTTCTCGTGCCAATTGACTTCCAAACACGGTAAGACTATTCTTAAAGCCTTGAGGCAAGACTGTCCACGTATATTGTGGTTTTTCTCCCAGTCTCAGGATTTTCCCATTCCAAAGCAAAAACCTCTTGACTATCAGGATCCAAGGGAATACGGAAAAAGGCATCTTTTCCCTCTAACACTGTGAACCATTCTTGTTTCTCCGTTAGGGTTGTTAACAAAGCATAAGGATTTGCTACTACCGGATGAATATCTTGTACTATTTGATTTATTGCTCTGAGGAGGTCTTGAACTAATCTATCATCTTTTTCATTAGCCTTTTAACAGGCGAGATGGGGGTGTTATATCTGGATTCACATTCTATTAACAATTTGTATCTTAAAAATTTTTGTATTACCATTACTAACCCTTTCCGACTTTCCGGTTTTAGGGGGTATCGTTTAATTCTTACCGGATTCGATCCTGGCTTTAAATCAACTCTCACAGGTTCTGCTTTTTGGATTTACCGGGAGCTTCCCAGTCCAGACGATTGGAATTACAGCATTATACTTTGACTGGTATAATCTTCCGCTGTCGGTAAGCGTCCTGTTAACAACAAAGCCACTGCTTCGATACGTTTAGTTTCTGGAATTAAAGTTTTAATCTCTCCATTTTTAAATTTAATTTCTGCCTCTAAGTTCTCAGATAGATCTCTCCTTAACAGGATTTTAGGAGAATTTGGCACATAACAAAAACTGCTGAGTGACCCGTTGCTTTCCTAATTTCATTGTTAAAGATTTAAAGAAGGGTCTAGTTTCTCGTTCACTTGTTGCACCGACACCACCAATTTCTTCAAAACTTAACTCTCCCTCTAAGGTATTTAAAACTGAAAAGGTGACCCGAGTGTCAATTCAAATTCAATTTTCTGTTCTCCCAGTTTAGCTGTAACCAGAGGTTCTGCTGGGAGACTCCCCTCCGGTCCCCGTCAGATACGTTCACTTAAAAAGAACAAATCTACATATGGCACTTTATTCCATTTACTCTCTCTCCTACAAAACAACAGGAACTGCAATATAATATGGTAACTCCAAGTTCTGTTTGTTTACCATTTTTCCTGCAATTCACCCCAATGTGCCAATAAACGTCCCAACGGTGATGTTTTTGGTAACTTTTCTTCAGCAGTTCTATTTCCTGCACTCTTATTCTTAAACAATTTTGCTAATGCCATTATACTTATATACATTCAAGTACCAAATACCAAACAAATGCAAATGACAATTGTCCCAAATAATACACAAAGTCCAACCCAGCAATAGCTTTCGCTTATGACTTACGGGCAGACGCCTAGGCTTCCGCTGCAGACGGGTACCCTCCAAGCCCCAACCCTGCGAAGCTTTCGCCGCGCCTCACGGGCAGGCTTTCCAAACCAATTCCAAAGAAGCAGCGCCTTACCTTTTTTCCAGGCAACGCTGCGAGGAGCTCTGCGAGTCGAGGGTGATGGTTCTCCCCGAGAATACCTCGGTGCCGGCCGGAGTTCGATCGACGCTCGATCTCGTCCGGTCTCACTCGCAAGGTCCCATCTGGGTCGCCGAAACCGTTACCGAAATCCGGAATAAAACTCCTTGACACCAACGTGAAGTTAAGAAGCAGGCACTTTGTTTATCGCGGCGCTGGGGACACGGGGGATCGCTCCTCCAAAGGCGTGTCCCGCTTAGTATCAAAATCCATCCGTTTTTACAGGCTTTTCTTGTCAGGTCATTGTTACCTAAGCTCCTTCCGTAAAAATGCATACTCTGCTCGTTCTTAAATTTAACCTTTATAATGATCGGTCCTTTGATTATATAACCTTATCAATGTTCTTATTTAAAAACAATCATTGGCCAGTTACACTTAGCTCTGCTGACTGGAATCTTCGATACTCAAATCGAGATGGGAAGGGTAAGGGGGTTTCCAAGCAGCAAACTGGTGTCCATGACGGTTTCCTTAGTTTCCTGAAACAGAACGTAGAAAAACCAGTAACTTCCTGGTGAGGTTTCTAGGGTTAGCTATTTCAAACTTTAACAATATTAAGGTTCCTAGAGTCACGCGAACACAGTTCCTAAAGTTTCTATGGCTACGTTTCAAACTTAACGATCCTATACGTTATGCTTCACAATTTTACTTCTTAATCAAACCTAACTCTTCTATGGGATTAAATTTTGATTTCTTTACCAGAATATTTGCAACAGCTGGAGCCCAGCAGGAACGGGGCGGGGGGGGGGGGGTGCACGGCCCGACCCCCCCCCAGCGCCTCACCTCCTCCTCCCCTGGGCTCCCTCACGGCCCCTCGCCTCGTGCAAAGGGAGCGCAAACGCAGCCCGGAGGGCAAAGGGGACGGGCGGCCAGCGTTTATTCAGTCAGTCGCGTGCCTATCGAGTCCTGCCAGCGAGTCTGCTCCGGGTCTCGGGGCGCCCCCCGGCGCCCCCCCTGCCCCTCGGACACCTCTGATAGCCTATTTCCATACATTCTGTGTGGCACGTCTAAATATTGGGATGGTTTTAATATTTTGTACCAGCTGTGGAAACTGGTTTGCTGCTAGGTGACTGCAAAAGTGAGATTTGGTAAATAATTATTAGAAATCTTATACTAACACTACGACTGAAACAATAGACAAAAGTATAGCCAAGCAATTAACTAGCAGAGGTAGGTACTCCTAAGTTTTGCAGTTCTTTGCTCTTATGACTAGATGTTCCTGTACGCTAGATGAGAACAATGCTGAAACTGACCACAGGTGATTGAAACTGCGTTAAGCTTCAAGATCAAAGAACAAGGACAAGAATAAAGACTTCGGGGACAGCCAGCAAGAACTTCCAATGGGTCGGTGGTTGCAAAAGCAGCCCTTCGTCTCAAATGGATCCTTCACGGCGCGCGATCGGATGTAGGCAGTACTACGATAATCGGTTGCCATCGTTTTTACGTATATGTATACTAATCTGATTAACATGCAATTAGTTATTCTGTATAACCTGTTTGTGCTAAAGCTGTGGCATGCACGCTAGGTGCAACTATCCCCCGTGCATCCAGCGCTGCAATGAAGAACGCCTGCTTTCTAAAACTCCAAAACGAGTCTTAGGGAGTTTCTTCGACCGGCTTTTCCGTATCAGGGGTACAAGGGAGGAAAGGAAAAAGAAAAAAAAAAAAAAGGCAGCGGTGTGGGAAAGAGAGGGGCCCAGGGGAGGGGCAGGGAGGGACCAGAACGCGGAAGAAGGGAGGCAGGGCCCCGAGGGCCCGGGGCTCGCCACAGCTCTTGTTCTTGGCACTGCCAGGAGAATTTGCCAGTTCAGACGCTTCTTTCTGCTCCTCTCCCGCTCCCCTCCTCTTCTGTAACTCCGGCGGCGCGGCCGTCCTCCCCCTAGGAGAACACGCGTCTCATAGGTCTTGCAGGACGAGGCCTCCTAGGCACGGAGCCTCGCTCGCTCGCACGCTACGTGGCCGTACGGCACCGTCGGTGCTGCGTACGGACCCTGCGGTGCACCTGGGCGGTCTGGCCTGCTGCGGACTACGAAGAGGGATCCTTCCACACGCGGAGAGGCAGGCTCTCTCTTGCCTGCAGCGGGGGGCAGCTGCTGGCCGGCCAGCCTTCCATTTCTTCTTCTCTACCTTTCTGTGGCCTCTCCAGCTTCAGCCGCAGCAGCTCCTGCCCGCAGCCGGTAAGCGCCCCGCCTGTCCCTTCGTGCTCCCGTGCCGCGGGGAGAGGGAGGCCAGGCAGAGACAGCCCGTGCAAGCTTTCCTCGCCGGCGGCGTTTCCTCACCGGGAGGAAGCAACGAGCGCGGCGGCACCTGCCGCCGGTGCCGCACTGCCGTTACCGTCGGACGGCAGGTGCAGGACAGCGGCAGCCCCGCGCCGTCGCAGCCTCCGAGCTGCAGTACCGAACATTGGCCGCGAGGTGGCAGCGGCGAGCGCTTGGCACAAGGCGGCAGCGCGCACGGGCGGCACCGCAGCTGCAGTACCGAAGTCTGTTCAATAGGTGGCGGAAGAGAGCGCTGGCGAAACGCGCCGCCACCGCGCATGCGCGGCTCCGAGCTGCTGCCCGCGTTTTGGTTGCCAGGCGACAGCAGGAGCGCCGTAAACCGCGACGCCGCGCATGCGCGTTTGCCGAGGCGTCGTGTCGCGCTTTGGTTGCCAGGCAACAGTGGCCAGTGTCGTAAACGCGCCAAGGCACATGCGCGGTTGCCGATCTGCCGTAACACGTTTTGGTTGCTAGGCAACAGGAGGGGCCGTAAACCGCACCGCCACGCATGCGCGATTGCAGAGGCGTCGTGTCGCGCTTTGGTTGCCGGGCAACAGCAGCGAGCGCGGTAAACGGGCAAAGGCGCATGCGCCCTTTCCGAGCAGCCGTAAAGCGTTTTGGTTGCCGAGCAACAGAAGGAGCGCCGTAAACCGTGCCGTCACGCATGCGCTCTTGGGGATGCGCCGCGTCGCGCTTTGGTTGCCAGGCAACAGCGGCTAGCGCCGTAAAAGGCGCAATGCGCATGCGCCCTTGCTGAGCTGCCGTAACGGGTTTGGTTGCCGAGCAACAGAAGGAGCGCCGTAAACCGTGCCGTCACGCATGCGCTGTTGGGTAGGCGCCATGTCGCGCTTTGGTTGCCGGGCAACAGCGGCCAGCGCCGTAAAAGGCGCAGCGCGCATGCGCCCTTGCTGAGCTGCCGTAAAGCGTTTTGGTTGCCAGGCAACAGCAGGAGCATCGTAAACCGCGCCGTCACGCACGCGCTGTTGGGGAGGCGCCGTGTCCCGCTTTGGTTGCCGGGCAACAGCGGCAAGCGCCGCAAAAGGCGCAGCGCGCATGCTCCCTTGCCGAGCTGCCGTAAAGCGGTTTGGTTGCCCGGCAACAGGGTCGAGCACCGTCAACGCGCCGCCACGCATGCACAGCTGTCGAGCTGCTGTACCGCATCTTGGTTGCCCGGCAACAGCTGGAGCCCACCGACACACGCCACCGCGCATGCGCCCCTCCCCAACGCCAGTTCCCACCTTCGGTCACCGGGCAGCAGCATCCGCATCCCCGTAACGATCCTCTTCTGAGCAGCAGCTGGATGAGGGATGACTGACAGCTCAGCCCAGTAGAGACCAGCCACAGGCGGCAACTACTTACTGGGGGCACAGGGCTTACGTTGCCCTGCCCTTTCCCCACTCGCAGCCCGGGCAGTCACCTCCATCGCCCCCGTTCCAAAAAGCACCCGACTGGCTGGAGCGTTTACAGCAGTCAAGTGCAAACAACAGACAACTCGGGTGGTCGCTTCTGTCCCTGCCCCCCCACCCCATTATCTAGAGAGGAGAAGCAGCACAGGGACCTGCAAACGGCAGGGGGGAGGGGGGGGTGGTCCCCTGGAGCAAGCCCCAGGGACTGCTGTATCCCTCTGCATGTGGCATCAGGGTTGCGGGAGTGAAAGCAGCCAGTCAACAGCTGCTGGCGAGAGATTTAAAAAAAAAAAAAAAAAACATAACACCTGGTTCAGGTGACAGCCTGGAGGCAGGCCACAAGAGACCCAAAGCTGCTCTGTGCCAGAGGGGCAGCTCTGTCCAGCAGGAAACGCCGCGTCCCAGCGCACCAGATGCGAGCGGCCCACCTGCAAGCGAGCGATACCCTGGTGACCCTGGGGCTCGGTTGGGGTGGGCGCACCTTTCCTCACCTCCGTGCTATCGGAACTCTGCTCTCCTAATCCTGCACGCACGCAAGGCTTCTTGTGCGGGGCTTGTCTCGGATCGAAGACACGCTGCACGGTGTTACTTACCGCCCCGCCCTCCGGCGCGCAAAGTAATGCGACGTGAAGCAGGGAAAGCAAAGAGGCGTGTCGGGATATTAGTAGACCTCAGCAGACAACCGTAGAGCCCTCGAGGTTCCATCTTTGCTCCCTACAGGAGCGTGGCTCCGCACTCCTTGCCGCTCCCGCCAGCGAGCGTCACAATTGCCCTTTGCTGCCTGCAACACGCAGTACCTGCGCGGCCCCAGTACTACTGCCTACTACTATAGCGAGAGGCGCTCGCTATAAAGCGGCAATGAAGAACAAGGACGGCCCGTCAAGATAGCAGGAGGAACATAGAGAGCCTCCAGCATTAGCCAGGCAGGGCTTGCAACTCACCTCGTGTCGTGGTTTAACGCCAGCCAGCAACAAAGCCCCACGCGACCGCTCACTCGCTCCCCCGCCCCCAGTGGGACGGGGAGACAATCGGAAGGGCAAAAGCGAGAAAACTCATGGCTTGAAACGAAAACAGTTTAATCATTTAAAAGAAACAACAACAACTTGTAAAGAAAAGAAGAAAAAAAAAATGACAGAGAATGGGGTGCAGGCAGCATGCCAGGGGTCTGGAGCCTGACGGATGATGGGGGGGTGTGGAATATGGAGGAGGGAAAGGAATCTGGGGGAGGGGACAGGAGATAGAAGAGCAGGGCATGCGGGGGGAAACGGGACAGGAGATAGAAGAGCAGGGGATGCGGGGGGAAACAACTCGCGTGGGTTAAAAACTCGAATGGGTGAAGGGGGCGGGCTGGAGCAGCGGGGGGCATATATGGGGGAGAAACACACGCCGGGGAGAGGGTAGGTGAGGGTACAGAGGTGCATGGGGGGACATGGGTGGGGATGACCTACCCCAGGGAGTCCACCCAGGATGATCCACAGCAGGTAACTCACCTGGGATAACCCGCAACAGAGCATCCACACCAGATCATCCACGCTGGGAGGACCCCCAGCAACGCCCCTCAAACTGCCTCTGCTTCACCCCCAATCTTCCCCAAACTGGGGAGTTTCTTGCTTTTTCAAAATACTCAGTTTGGGGTGTGTTTCAGTGCTTTTCCACAACGTAAAAAGGGGTGATCTTTTGGTTGTGGGTTTGTGCATGAAAATGGGGTGGGTTTTTTGCTTTCCAGCTGCACAAATCCAGGCGGATTTGGCTTTCCCAGGAGTCCCAAAGTCGTTTGGTTTTTTCCGTTGCAGTCCCAGAATCAGAGGGTTTGGGGTTGTCCTGGTTTCGGCTGGAATAAAGTTCATTTTCTTCTGAGTAGCTGGTACAGGGCCATTTTGGAGTTAGGATGAGAATAATGTTGACAACACACCGATGCTGTAGTTGTTGCTAAGCAGTGTTTATACTAAGTCAAGGACCTTCCAGCTTCTCATACCGCCCTGCCAGCAGAGGCTGGGGGTGCACAAGAAGAGTCGCTGAGCTAAAGCAGGATTCCAGGCAAACAGGTCAGCTCGAAATACACCACCTCCTTTAAAAGTTAAGAGCGATTTGAACGCTTAAAATCAGCATTTACGCTAATCGATACCATTCTGAACACCTTCTTAGCATACAAGTAAACACTCTTGCCGGTGCTGGAAAACGTCTCCTCCCTTCCTTACAGCACTGCTGCAGGCAGATAACCCTGGGAGGCTGCGGGACGAGGTCGTACGCAATCAGAATCTACGCTTGCGGATCCACCGCAACAGCTACAGCCCTTGCGCTGCTGCTGCTGCTTTGCATCTTGCTTGTTTGGTGAATAAAGCTGAAAGTGAAGTGGAAAACTCCAAACAGCAAAATGAAAAATAAAGAATAAATCTCAATAATTCACTTTACACTAAAAAGGTGTGCCCATGTTTATATACATCCAATAAAAATACTTGTACTGTAAAAGTATTTGATTTTCCTTTTCCATTACCTTAACTTGCACAGCTCTGAATTCATACCATTAAATCATCTCTCCCCAAAGTACACAGTTATAACGTGACTAGGGTTTTTTGTGCGTGTTACAGAACGCGGAGGGACACCTGGCCAGCTGAGCTGCCCAAGAGAGGTGCTACTGAACCGCCAGGGAAACGCACCATTGAAAGCCAGACAGAAAGAAAGTACTTCAGAGCACTCCGTCAAAACATCAGGAAAAAAAACCCATAACATTCAGTTGCCTCTCTTTTTAAACATTTAGAAAAATACCTAAACTGCTTACATACACCTAACAAATCACATACTACAGCTATTTGGCAGTCGCAGTTTAAACAATGCAAGTCAATTTGTAAAATCCCCAGTGCTGCAATACCTCAGACTACCAAAAAGGACTGGCGGATTCCCTAATGCTTTTGGCAGTACCGAAGCATGCAGAGCAACACGTTTTCGTGTTATCTCGACTGTTACAACTGAGAAACCAAAGACCAGTGATGCCATCAACTTTAGGAAGATGGGCTGCGCTTGGGTCTTTGGAAGGAAATTGACCTTTTTTTTTTTTTCTTTTTTTTTTTAAAGAGAGTGAAAAGTCTCATTACTGATGACTTCTACTGTCAAGTCGATCACCTCTGAAGAGCCACTCTGATGGGAAGTTCATAAAACAAAATTTCTTTGAGAGAGAAAGACTTCCATTTTGGAAAATCTCTTTCCAACTGAAGTCAAAATTACACACTGTAGGTTAAAGGAAAAAATACATTACTGAAGCAGTAACTCATCAAAAACACCTCAGGACTCACTGTCACTAGTTACAAGGCTGCTAATGCTTCCCGGGAAAGCCTGGAAAACACACAGATGCGACGCCCGTTTGTCCTGTTTTGTCCACGTCTCTTCTTTGACCTTGATTGCTTTTAGTACAGATGCTAATTATCTCCGTAACGTTTTTGAGTACTACTATAAGATATTTAAAAAAAAAAATCATTGACTGTAAAAGCATAAAGCTTTTATCATGAAAACAAAGTCTGTTTCTTCTGAACAGCTGAACTCTTACGAACAGTTTCTTCCCTCTTTTAGTACAAAATTATTTTCACAGTATCGTTTACTAGCAAGCACACAGCAACAGAAGATTATGCTTTCAGGAAGAGAAAATAAACTGAGGGAAGTAAACTTTGTATAGGTGTAACATGCTCCGGAACAGAACTTATTTTTAGCATTTGTGTTAAAATATTTCACGTAAAAAAAAGTAGAAGGAGAGTTGGCACACTCTCAACGTTAAAGCCCATACCGCAAGTACCTTTGGAAAAATGCAGACACACGTCGTAGGCGTACCTTGTACTTGCAGGCCGCTACGGAATCTTTCCATCTGTCTCGTACCGTCACGGCAGAAGAAAGGGCAACCACGGCGAAACGGTGCCAGCTGACAGCCAGCTGAGAGAAGAAAAAAAAAAAAAACATTAGCACAAAGCTGGGTAGGAATCCAAAGCTGCTGTCAGGCAGCACAAGAGCTCTGCAGGCTGGCACCAGTCAATATTGCACTCTCTAAAATCAAACAACAACAAAACAAAACCGTGACCCTGTAGCCTTCTTTTTTTTTTTTTCTTCTTCTTCTTTCAGAGCTCATCCCTGCCTCAGCATTTTGTCTTGTCAGAGCATGAAGCGCAGGTGATCCGTACCCTGACGACTTCCGTGTGCGCTGAATGCCTGTTCAGAAATAGTCCAGATCTGCAAGACTGGTGTCATTTATATGGTTTTAATCATCATAACTCAAATTTTATTTACTCATGCATTTGTGAGGAAACTAATTAACTTTTAGACACTGCCTCTCCTTTTTTTGGGGGGTGGGGGTGGAAATGCGTTAGAGACCGAAAAACATTACGATTCAGAGCTCCCAACCACGAGGGAGTGGTGGAGAAGTCAATGAAAGCAAAGACCAACAGCAGCAACATCAACTGAAAGTTGGCTTTAATTCCGATCACGTACTTAAGCGACTCTCCAACTCTATGCCTCGGTCCTAGGAATGACTAGGCCCTTTTTGGAAGGACAAACTTGTTTACTTAAAAGTCCTAGACTGAAGACTCCGCTGAACGGAATGGGGATGATTGTCCCACGGGACAACATGCCATCAACACTCTTAATGGGGAAGGAAAAAAAAAAACCCCAAATAAAAATCAAGTTTAAGTACCAGTTCCCCTCATGTTTCGCTCATTACATTTCTACTGGCATCTAGGTGCTCAAAATTGAACTACAGGGACACCACATATTCCTAAAAATTCACTTATACATAAAAAAGTAAAAGGCTATTTCCAACTTGCCCATCAAATCAGTATGAACAGAGAGAAGAGAAACACGCGACCTTGAAGGAGCTAACAGGCAGCTCTGAATTTACCAGACAGGAAATTTCATTCTTTCCCCTGAAACAAAAACACATCAAGGGACCAGTTCAGGAACAGGGCACGATCTGTTAACAGCAATTTTTCCATCACCTTTTCTGCACTAGCAGCAAATTTGCCTTCTCTGTGGGTTTAACGTGGAGCATCTGTAGCGCCCTCAAACTCGCAAGTGTTTCTCTCCGCTCCCCCAGCCCGATACGTGCGATTACCTGAGCAGCAAGCGGAATTGACCACGCAGGATTTTCTTCGTGTGATGCGGAAGGTGACGCTGGCAGAAGAGGAGACAAAGAAATGAACCTGCTTGTCACACCCAGCCAACGGTAAAAAGACAGGGGAGGATTCTGCCGGAAGGGCTCTGCACCCCAGGAGCTCCCGCCGGCCGGTTTCTCTCCCCTTTGCCCGGTACCGAGGGGACGACGACACCTCGCCCGCGCCCCCTCGCGGGGGGGGCTGCCCCAGGAGAGACGGGGGACCCCCACCTCGCTTCTGCCCGCGGGAACGGACCGGGAGAGACCCTCCACGCAGAGAGAGGAGCGCGGCGTGGATTGCATGCCCGAGGGAAGAGGCCGGGCTCCCCGCTGGCAGAAGGACAACTCACCTCCCTGCTGCTCGGAGCTGCTTGCTGCGGACAGCCCTGCCCGCGCCCGGCCGCTCTCCCGCCGTGCTGGGAGCGCAGTCCGGCCGACGGACGCTCCAGCGAAAAGACGCTCCAGCTAATCGCGCCTCCTGCTCCTTACAGCCGCAGGTACTTTTGCCTCTGGCTAATGCACGCTCCAGACAGCGGACACCCCGCCTCGTTCCAGCTCCCGCTTGCTACAGTTCTGGCTCCTTGAAGCCCCAGCTCCGCACTGAAGCTCCGGCTGATTTCAGCTGCTTCTCCTTACAAGCTCCAGCTACGTGCAACGGTCTGGGCTTTCCATAAGGTTGTGTATCAACTGCTGTCAAAACTGGAGCATTAGGATTAAACATCAGGGTTACACGCCAAATAAATATTCGTTAGTTTGCACGATTAATTACCTAACAACTATTCTGAGCAGCGCAGAAAGAAGAGCTGGACTCAAAGAGGGCACGGGGGGTCTGAAAAGCACCTTTCCCCCCCACAGACCATCACAGATGTTGAGTTCGGCCTGCTGCGTGCCGGACTCCCAAACTTCGGCGTCCGACACAACCAGACCCCCATCTCCGGGGAGGGTCCACGCACCCTGCCCGCCCCCCGCTTCCCCCCGCAGCCCCCAACACCCTCCCACCCGCCTGCAAAACCAGCCAAGCCGGCTCCCGCTTTTGGCCCCCACACCAGCTGACTCGGGGCCCATTTGGGAGCCAAAAAACCCGGCTGCTGAACCTGTTCTCAAGGCCCAAACACGCAGGGCCGGACCTCTGTTTCTGGGCCCAAAGCCACGCAGCTCGGTCCGTTTCCGAGCCCCCACATCAGCCACGCGAGCCTCTTGTCAAGACCCAGGAACAGAAAACTTGTTCTCCGTTTCTGACCCTGCAGTGCCCACGGACGACGCTGAGCGTAGCCACCCCACAGCCCTGCACCCCCGGGGCCCCACACGTAGTTTCGGGGAGTGCTCGGGACCTGCGGAGGGCCCGGCCCCACGCCTCTGCGGGGCAGCCCCAGCACAGGCAGGGCGTCGCTTCACGATTGCCGTTTCAGGCTTTATTTCCCCGCCACCACCGGCACGGCCAGGCCCCCACCCCAAACCCCCAGCCGAAGCACCCCCGCGGGCAGCCGGGCCCAGCCACCCAGAAAACAAGAAAACCAAAGAGGGTACAAGACAGAGACCGTGGGGAAAGGCAAGGAGAAGGACACAGAAACAGAGAGAGCGCGGGAGGGATAGGGAGCAGGACAGAGAGATGGAGCAAGAAAGGAAAAAAGGACGGGAGGCAGAACCAAGGGAAAGAGAGACAAGGACGGGGAGCAGGACAAAGGGACGGAAGAGGGAAAAAAAAAATAGCGACGGGCTGCAGGACAGAGATGAAGGGATTAAATAGACACAGGGAGCATGACAGAAGGACACAGAGAGACAAAAGGGACAAAGAGCAGGCCAGCATCGGAGGGGAAAAAACCAACTGCGATGGGCAGTGGGAGAGAGAGACGGAAAAAGGAAAAAGTACTGAGGAACAGAAAAAAGAAAGAAGCGACAGCTAGGCTAGCTGGACAGGCGGACACACTTAGAAAGGGCGGGAGAGGGAATGGGGCAGAGAAAGACAGACAGAAAAGGTAGCGAAAGAACGCAAGGCAGAGGAACAGCAAGGCGGGGCGGGGGGGAAGGGACAGGGGTCTGGGCAGAGATGGAGAAATAAGCAGCAGGGACAGAGGAGACAGAAAGAGGGACAGGGAACATGGCAGAGAAGGAAAAATCAGGACAGCGGCAGGACGGAGATAAAAAACTGGGACGGTCCTCAGGACAGAGAGGAATACGAATACGAGCAGGGAGCGGGACAAAGGGATACAGCGAGAAACGACGGGACAGGAAGCAAGACAGCGCGACAGACAAGAACAATGAGAAGGAGAGAGAGAGACACTGACAGAGACAGAGACCGTGAGAAGCACAGGGGGTTGGGAAACTTAGAAAGAGAGGTATCAGGAGCCCTGCAGACAGAGGGAGGGTGACTAAAAAAGGGGCAGGAAGCAGCACAAAGGGTCACAGAGAGTAAGAGACGAACAGGAAGGAGGACGGGGACAGCGAGATCCAGAATGACAAAAATAAACAGCAACAGCGAGCAAGACAAAGGGACAGACAGAGAAACAGAAAGTAGGAAGAAGAGAGATAGGAAGGCAGGGACACAGCGCGGCACGTACAGGCGCAGAGACGAAAAGAACGCCAGGGGAACAGGCCAGAGAAATTGGGAGGCAGGGAAAGAGGCGGATGCAGATCAGGACAAGGAGATGGAAAAGGAAAAAACAGCGACTGGCTGCAGGACAAAGACGGGGATGGGGGCGGGGGGGGAGAGGGAGAGGGAGCAGGACAAGAACGCAAAGAGAAAAAGAAAGGGGGGCAGTCGAATGAGAGAGAGAGAGAGAGGAAGGGGGGGAGGAAGAGGGAGCAGGACAAGAGAAGAGACAGAAGAGAGGAGGCACAGGGAAGCAAAATAAAAAAAAAAAAAAAGAGAAACCAAACGTCACAGCAGCATGAGAAAGCGAGGGGGTCAGGAGAGGGGGAGGGAGGGACCGGGAGGCACAAGAGGAGCGACAGGGCCCCGAGGGCCCAGGACTCACCACAGCTCTCGCTCTTGGAGCTGCCAGGAGACCTTGCCAGTTCAGACGCTTCTTTCTCCTTCTCTCCTCCCTTCCTCTTCTGTAACTCCAGTCGCTTGGCTGTCCTCCACATAACGGAACACGCGAGCGCCTCACAGCTCTTACGAGATGAGGCCTCCTAGACACGTAGCCTCGCTCGCTCGCTCACTATGTGGCCGTACCGCGCTGCTGGTCATGCATACAGACCCTGGCGGTCTAACCTGCTGTGGACTACGAGGCGGGATCCTCCCACACCCAGAGAGGCAGGTTCTCTCTTGCCTGCAGCGGGAGGCAGCTGCCAGCCAGATGGCCTGCCGTTTCTTCTTCTTTACCTTTCTGTGGCCTCTCCAGCTTCAGCAGCTCCCGTCCACAGCCAGTAAGCGCTCCGCCTGTCCCTCTGTGCTCCCGTGCCGCGAGGAGAGGGAGGCCAGGCAGAGACAGCCCACGCAAGCCTGAGGCTGCTGCAGTCAACGGCATCCCCGGGGACGAACGGACAACCGCACTCACAGCGTGACCTCTGGGAGAGGGAAAGAGGCAGCAGCCACCCTTATTACCGTAGCTCGACCCTGGCCGGAGCCCCTCCTTCCGCAGGGGCTTCCGCAGACGCCGCTCGTTCCCCGCGCCGCTGCTAACGGCGCCCACGTTCAGGGAGACTCGAGAACATCGCAGGGCCAGCTTGCTGCCCTCACGACAGGGCTCGGGGGCTGCCTGCGGCTACAGCACAGGCAGGCTTCAGGGGAGGGGCTGGAGCTGGGGGCAGCCGCACGGGCCGAGCGAAGGCGCCGGGGGAGCTCCGGCGACTCGGGGAGGCGCCCGCTGGCCGCGCCTGGGGGGTGCCCGCCTCCGTCCCCTCTTCCCTTCTATCGGCTCTCGGGGAACTGCCGGGCGCTGCCCTGGCCCGGCTCGCCTCCGGCGGACCGGGAGCCTGCCGCGGCGGCCGCTTCGCAGCTTCCCGTCCCGCCAGCCCCGCGCGGCCAGCGGGCAGGAGGCACCCCCCGCCCCCGCCGGAGGGGATCGCTCGCCTCACCCGCGGTCCCGGCGCTCGCGCGCTGCCGCCGAGACCCGCGCCCTGCGCGCCACCACGCTGCTCCCAGGGACCGCGCGTGTGCCGGAGGGGTCAGAGCCGGCGAAGGAACGCCGGGCTGCCCCACGCGCAGGACGGCGCATGCGCCCGGGAGGCGCGGCCGCACGGCTGGTCGGGGAGCGGGCGCAGCGGGAAGCCCGCGGAAAACCACACGAAACCGGTAACGCTCCTGCGTCTGACCTTGTCGGACTCCGGGGGCCGCGGCGGCAGCGAGGACTACGCCGCGCCCGAGAGCCACGCTGCCGCCCGGCCGCCGAGTCCGCGAAAACTACAGCTCCCGGCATGCCCCGGGAGGCAGCCTGCCCTGCTGCCGGACCCCGAGGGGACGCCGCTTCCGTTTCCGCCCACCCCCACGCCGGCGCAGCCGCAGTTCCCGCCGAGCCCCCAGCGCCGCTCCGGGCAGCTCCGGCGCGCTTTCGCCGCCCGGCTCCGGCACGGCGCGGCACCCCCCGCCGCCGCTTCGGCACGGCGCGGCCCCGATGCCGCTCCGTGCGTCCCACACGGACCCCGCCGTCCTCCTCGGGGCTTTCCCCGGAACCCGCCGGCCGACTGCGCAGCCCCGCCACGGGGCCCGGTGAGCACCCCCCCGCGCGCACGTGCTCCCAGCCGCCCTGTGAGCCCCCCCCCCCCCTCGCGCGCGCTCCCAGCCACCCTGTGAGCCCCCCCCCCTCGCGCGCGCTCCCAGCCCCCCTGTGAGCCCCCAGGGCTCGGCCTCGGCACCGGCGGCCCCCACCCCCCCCGGGCCACCCCCGCCCCCGACGTTCGCGGCCCGAGGGGCGCCCGGCCCCGCTCACCTTCTCCCGAGGGGCAGCCGCACCCCGGCCGCCGCTCCGCTCCTGCCTGGGCTCCCACCGGCCCCGCCCCGGCCCCTCCCCCGGCAGCCCCCCCTGGCCAGGGAGGGGCCGTCCCCATCAGCCTCACTGCCCGCACCTGCGGCTCCTCCAGCCCCGGCCCGCAGCTGTGGTACCCAAATCCGGAACAAAACTCCTCGACACCAATGTGAACTTAAGCAGCAGGCACTTCCTTGATTGAATGAAAGATGTCAAGAGTCAGCTGATTGGGAAGAGCTGTTAACTGGGGTCAAAATACAGATTTTAATACCCCTCTTATTTTAGTTCTAAGACTTGGCCATTGCCAGGTATCATCTTTTCCATTTACCCAGGTCCACCAGCGAGGCCACAAGGGAGATTTCTTCCAGAGAGAGGATAGAGTTATTAAGTCTAAAAGTCCACGATTTGCCTTTCTCCTTCATGAAAAGGTGAGTGGATCATATATCGTCACTAGTCACCCAAACAGTTAAGCCTGAACTTTTCACCTGTCCTTTAATACAGTCAACTCCAAGCTAAATTTTTTCCGTTTGGTCCCGAAGAGGGGACCAAAGATCATGTCAAATATTATTATACTTTCTACAAATACATCCCCATCTTAGAGCTTTAGCTACTAGAGAAAGTCTTTGGAGTTTGGGGTCAGAAGAGCTGCAAGTATAAACCTTCATTCAGCTCTGTTTAGGATGTGTGATTTTTCTCTGGTTGTCTAAACCAGTCTAAATTTCCATAGATGGTCCCGACTCTGGGTGGCTCGAACAAGGATCCTGGAACTCCAGTAAATTCTAGACATCGTTTTATATTTTAAATATGATCCAAAGTTCCTTTTTGCACTTGTCTCTACGGTTTTGGCAACTGACAGCCCCAAGGGCTGCTTGTACAGGTTTCTCCCGAAGGGCGATTAAATGAATTCTTTTGTCCATGAGGTGGATGGTTTGGTAATGTTATAATTCACAACGCTGTAATTCCTTCTTTCAAATTAAAAAAAAAAAAAATTGCCTTTTAAATCCATCCCATTTAATTTGCTAAAATGATTCTCATTGTTCTGCATCTTTTCTCAAGTTTTGGTTAAATTCAATGTCAGTATTCTCCACGGAACTAGATTTTCATCTGACTTTGGAATCGGAAGGCAGGCTGTTACTGAGGTTAAATTTTGTGTCTTTACAAAACTTTGAATCAGTTACAAAACTAGATTTTTTTTTTTTTAATCCAAATTACAAAAACGGTTAATCTCAAGATTAATAGCTCAAACAATAATTGTTTCATTTTGTTTATCTCATGTTTAGAACCCCTCAAAAAAAATGCATACGCCCTCTAAACACAAAAAGATTATTGCCCTCGACAATATTCCTAAGAGCAACCCCAATATTATCAACTTTACACAGCTGTTTTCCCAAACAGATAACGTGAAACTTACTTATAGATTTTCAGTTTGAAAGGGCCAGTTTCTTTAGACTTCCGGTTTCTTGTTGGTGCTTTCTTTATTCTTGAATAATGAAGCCAAGGTTCTTCTCCCAGACCTTTACTGCTATAAGGGTTGTTAAAATGACTCGAGACGGTCCTTTCCGCTTCTCAGTGATTTTATAGATATTCAATCTCCTGGTCGGAAGGGATGCGCTGCTGCGTCCAGTTCTAAGGGTCCAGCTGTGGAGACATACTGACAAAGCTCTTGAAAAGAATTGCTTAAAGAAATCATAACACCTTTTAAAAACATATCTCCAAAGGCACTCAAGATACTCAGAACATAGGACTCTTGATATGGTCTTTCATACAACATTTCATAATGACTTAAATTTTCTTTCTCTCCTGGCTATACTCTGATTCTTAATAGAGCCATGGGTAATGCTTTAACCCATGTGAGGAGTGAGGTTTCCTGACAAATTTTACTCGACTGTTGCTTAAGGGTATAGTTCATTCTCAATCTCTCTCTCTCTCTCCGCCCCCCTCTCTCTGCCCCCCCCCCCCGGCCCCCCCACTTGCTTGTGGTCTATATGGGGTGTGATAGTCTCAATCTATAGATAATACTTTGCTCAACTTGTCTCACAATCTTTGCTATAAAATGAGGGCCATTGTCAGATGACATTCCTACAGGCACCCCATATTTTGGTATTATCTCTTTGAGCAAGACTTTGAGTACTTCCCTTGCTTTGTTGGTGCGACAAGGGAAAGCCTCGGGCCACCCAGTAAAGATAGCAACTAAAACTAGGATAGATCCTTCTTTTCAAGGCAATTCTATAAAATCAATTTGCTAATATTCTCCTAAAAATTTTCCTTATTTCATAATCCCAAAGATGATCTTAGTACTGATTCGGGGATATTTTTAGATATAAATTTCACATCCGCTTCTAATTGTTTAAACAATCTTTGACATATTTCACTTTCTGTTCCCCAGTATACTTTGTGATGTTCAGCTCGGGCAATTTCTCTTATTATTGTGGGTGGGACTATTATTTGACCTGTCGGTGTTACAGCCTATCCTGTTTCATTTTGTTAGCCTGCGATCTAATAATTAATTCTTCATCTTTTTCGTTATAATTTGGAGTTTCTTTAGGCAATTTTATACTTTTCTCTGGAACTAGTGCTAGGATGCCTTTTTCCGCAGCCTCTTTAGCAGCTTTATCAGCCAGTCGGTTACCTGCGTTCGGACCGGTCTTACCTAACTGATGTGCTTTACAGTGCATTATCGTGACTGCTGTTGGTTTTTGAATGGTTTCTAACAATTTCGGTGTTTGTTCTGCGTGCTGAATGGTGGTTCCTCGTGCAGATAACGGTCCTCTTTCTCTCCGTATCGCTCCATGTGCACGTACTACTCCAAAAGCGTACTTTGAGTCTGTCCAAGTGTTGACTCGCTTTCCTTGACTTGGTTCCAGAGCTCGAAGAAGAGCTATCGATTCAGCCTTTTGGGCAGATATCGTCGAAGGCAAAGTTGGCAACGCAATTACCTCCTCGGTAGTTACTGTCTGTCTTGATAAACGTTTTCCTTCACAGACGGAACCGCTTCCGTCGGCATATGGTTCCCAATCTGTTTCTTCTAGCGGCACATCTCAGAGATCCAGTCAGCTGGAGTAAACTCTTTCGATTGTCTGCAAGCAGTCACGTTCCAGTTCTCCTTTAACTTGATCAGTTGTTGAAAACGCAACAGGGTTAACGGCGGTAGTAGTTTTTAGGTAAACATCATCTTGTTCCAGCAACGCCACTTGGTATTTCAGCATCCTGCTAGGGGATAACCAATGCCCCCCTTTCTGTTTTAGCACAACAGTTATCGTATGGGAAACGTACAGTAATCCTTTGTCCTCTAATCCTTTGTCCTCAGGTGAACTTACGAGCTTCCTGGATCAGTAGCACAGTTGCAGCGACGGCTCTCGGACGACCAGAGCATCCCAGACTCACATTACCTAATCGCTTCGAGAAGTAGGCCACGGCTCGCCCACTTGGCCCTAAATATTGCGCCAGGATACCCAGAGCTATACCTTTTCTTTCACGAGCAAAAAGTTCAAGTGTCTTTGTGAGATCTGGCAGGCCTAGGGCTGGCACCCCGATTACAGCCTGTTTCCATTCTTGGAAAGTAGCTTTCTCGGCATCGGTACGATCCGTTGTTTGAGGTTTTGAGCTGCTCCTATAAAGGTCGGGCCAGCAAGCCACAATTTATAATCTACAGGTGACACCACTCAACCATTCCCGGAAATGCTCGTCATTCATTTTTTTAGTCTTAGGTTCGGGGAGACGACAAATTGCCTCTTTTCTCTCAGTTCCCAATTGTCTCTGTCCTTTTAGGATTTTAAAACTCATTTAAATAAGTTTCTTCTTTCTGGGTTATCTGGTTTTTTTCTTTTGACACTCGATATCCACTGATTCCCCAAAAGTTCAAAAAGTTAATAGTTAACTTTGTGCATCGTTCTTCCGTCTCAGCTACACTTAACAGATCATCCATATATTTCAGCAAGATTTCTTGATTATTTTCTTTCTGCCAAATCCCTACTTCTCGTGCCAATTGACTTCCAAACACGGTAAGACTATTCTTAAAGCCTTGAGGCAAGACTGTCCACGTATATTGTGGTTTTTCTCCCAGTCTCAGGATTTTCCCATTCCAAAGCAAAAACCTCTTGACTATCAGGATCCAAGGGAATACGGAAAAAGGCATCTTTTCCCTCTAACACTGTGAACCATTCTTGTTTCTCCGTTAGGGTTGTTAACAAAGCATAAGGATTTGCTACTACCGGATGAATATCTTGTACTATTTGATTTATTGCTCTGAGGAGGTCTTGAACTAATCTATCATCTT
Source organism: Haliaeetus albicilla (assembly GCF_947461875.1). Classification (NCBI taxonomy): domain Eukaryota; kingdom Metazoa; phylum Chordata; class Aves; order Accipitriformes; family Accipitridae; genus Haliaeetus; species Haliaeetus albicilla. Next base: position 54,846,774 of record NC_091486.1, on the reverse strand, counting down.
TTTCATTAGCCTTTTAACAGGCGAGATGGGGGTGTTATATCTGGATTCACATTCTATTAACAATTTGTATCTTAAAAATTTTTGTATTACCATTACTAACCCTTTCCGACTTTCCGGTTTTAGGGGGTATCGTTTAATTCTTACCGGATTCGATCCTGGCTTTAAATCAACTCTCACAGGTTCTGCTTTTTGGATTTACCGGGAGCTTCCCAGTCCAGACGATTGGAATTACAGCATTATACTTTGACTGGTATAATCTTCCGCTGTCGGTAAGCGTCCTGTTAACAACAAAGCCACTGCTTCGATACGTTTAGTTTCTGGAATTAAAGTTTTAATCTCTCCATTTTTAAATTTAATTTCTGCCTCTAAGTTCTCAGATAGATCTCTCCTTAACAGGATTTTAGGAGAATTTGGCACATAACAAAAACTGCTGAGTGACCCGTTGCTTTCCTAATTTCATTGTTAAAGATTTAAAGAAGGGTCTAGTTTCTCGTTCACTTGTTGCACCGACACCACCAATTTCTTCAAAACTTAACTCTCCCTCTAAGGTATTTAAAACTGAAAAGGTGACCCGAGTGTCAATTCAAATTCAATTTTCTGTTCTCCCAGTTTAGCTGTAACCAGAGGTTCTGCTGGGAGACTCCCCTCCGGTCCCCGTCAGATACGTTCACTTAAAAAGAACAAATCTACATATGGCACTTTATTCCATTTACTCTCTCTCCTACAAAACAACAGGAACTGCAATATAATATGGTAACTCCAAGTTCTGTTTGTTTACCATTTTTCCTGCAATTCACCCCAATGTGCCAATAAACGTCCCAACGGTGATGTTTTTGGTAACTTTTCTTCAGCAGTTCTATTTCCTGCACTCTTATTCTTAAACAATTTTGCTAATGCCATTATACTTATATACATTCAAGTACCAAATACCAAACAAATGCAAATGACAATTGTCCCAAATAATACACAAAGTCCAACCCAGCAATAGCTTTCGCTTATGACTTACGGGCAGACGCCTAGGCTTCCGCTGCAGACGGGTACCCTCCAAGCCCCAACCCTGCGAAGCTTTCGCCGCGCCTCACGGGCAGGCTTTCCAAACCAATTCCAAAGAAGCAGCGCCTTACCTTTTTTCCAGGCAACGCTGCGAGGAGCTCTGCGAGTCGAGGGTGATGGTTCTCCCCGAGAATACCTCGGTGCCGGCCGGAGTTCGATCGACGCTCGATCTCGTCCGGTCTCACTCGCAAGGTCCCATCTGGGTCGCCGAAACCGTTACCGAAATCCGGAATAAAACTCCTTGACACCAACGTGAAGTTAAGAAGCAGGCACTTTGTTTATCGCGGCGCTGGGGACACGGGGGATCGCTCCTCCAAAGGCGTGTCCCGCTTAGTATCAAAATCCATCCGTTTTTACAGGCTTTTCTTGTCAGGTCATTGTTACCTAAGCTCCTTCCGTAAAAATGCATACTCTGCTCGTTCTTAAATTTAACCTTTATAATGATCGGTCCTTTGATTATATAACCTTATCAATGTTCTTATTTAAAAACAATCATTGGCCAGTTACACTTAGCTCTGCTGACTGGAATCTTCGATACTCAAATCGAGATGGGAAGGGTAAGGGGGTTTCCAAGCAGCAAACTGGTGTCCATGACGGTTTCCTTAGTTTCCTGAAACAGAACGTAGAAAAACCAGTAACTTCCTGGTGAGGTTTCTAGGGTTAGCTATTTCAAACTTTAACAATATTAAGGTTCCTAGAGTCACGCGAACACAGTTCCTAAAGTTTCTATGGCTACGTTTCAAACTTAACGATCCTATACGTTATGCTTCACAATTTTACTTCTTAATCAAACCTAACTCTTCTATGGGATTAAATTTTGATTTCTTTACCAGAATATTTGCAACAGCTGGAGCCCAGCAGGAACGGGGCGGGGGGGGGGGGGTGCACGGCCCGACCCCCCCCCAGCGCCTCACCTCCTCCTCCCCTGGGCTCCCTCACGGCCCCTCGCCTCGTGCAAAGGGAGCGCAAACGCAGCCCGGAGGGCAAAGGGGACGGGCGGCCAGCGTTTATTCAGTCAGTCGCGTGCCTATCGAGTCCTGCCAGCGAGTCTGCTCCGGGTCTCGGGGCGCCCCCCGGCGCCCCCCCTGCCCCTCGGACACCTCTGATAGCCTATTTCCATACATTCTGTGTGGCACGTCTAAATATTGGGATGGTTTTAATATTTTGTACCAGCTGTGGAAACTGGTTTGCTGCTAGGTGACTGCAAAAGTGAGATTTGGTAAATAATTATTAGAAATCTTATACTAACACTACGACTGAAACAATAGACAAAAGTATAGCCAAGCAATTAACTAGCAGAGGTAGGTACTCCTAAGTTTTGCAGTTCTTTGCTCTTATGACTAGATGTTCCTGTACGCTAGATGAGAACAATGCTGAAACTGACCACAGGTGATTGAAACTGCGTTAAGCTTCAAGATCAAAGAACAAGGACAAGAATAAAGACTTCGGGGACAGCCAGCAAGAACTTCCAATGGGTCGGTGGTTGCAAAAGCAGCCCTTCGTCTCAAATGGATCCTTCACGGCGCGCGATCGGATGTAGGCAGTACTACGATAATCGGTTGCCATCGTTTTTACGTATATGTATACTAATCTGATTAACATGCAATTAGTTATTCTGTATAACCTGTTTGTGCTAAAGCTGTGGCATGCACGCTAGGTGCAACTATCCCCCGTGCATCCAGCGCTGCAATGAAGAACGCCTGCTTTCTAAAACTCCAAAACGAGTCTTAGGGAGTTTCTTCGACCGGCTTTTCCGTATCAGGGGTACAAGGGAGGAAAGGAAAAAGAAAAAAAAAAAAAAGGCAGCGGTGTGGGAAAGAGAGGGGCCCAGGGGAGGGGCAGGGAGGGACCAGAACGCGGAAGAGGGGAGGCAGGGCCCCGAGGGCCCGGGGCTCGCCACAGCTCTTGTTCTTGGCACTGCCAGGAGAATTTGCCAGTTCAGACGCTTCTTTCTGCTCCTCTCCCGCTCCCCTCCTCTTCTGTAACTCCGGCGGCGCGGCCGTCCTCCCCCTAGGAGAACACGCGTCTCATAGGTCTTGCAGGACGAGGCCTCCTAGGCACGGAGCCTCGCTCGCTCGCACGCTACGTGGCCGTACGGCACCGTCGGTGCTGCGTACGGACCCTGCGGTGCACCTGGGCGGTCTGGCCTGCTGCGGACTACGAAGAGGGATCCTTCCACACGCGGAGAGGCAGGCTCTCTCTTGCCTGCAGCGGGGGGCAGCTGCTGGCCGGCCAGCCTTCCATTTCTTCTTCTCTACCTTTCTGTGGCCTCTCCAGCTTCAGCCGCAGCAGCTCCTGCCCGCAGCCGGTAAGCGCCCCGCCTGTCCCTTCGTGCTCCCGTGCCGCGGGGAGAGGGAGGCCAGGCAGAGACAGCCCGTGCAAGCTTTCCTCGCCGGCGGCGTTTCCTCACCGGGAGGAAGCAACGAGCGCGGCGGCACCTGCCGCCGGTGCCGCACTGCCGTTACCGTCGGACGGCAGGTGCAGGACAGCGGCAGCCCCGCGCCGTCGCAGCCTCCGAGCTGCAGTACCGAACATTGGCCGCGAGGTGGCAGCGGCGAGCGCTTGGCACAAGGCGGCAGCGCGCACGGGCGGCACCGCAGCTGCAGTACCGAAGTCTGTTCAATAGGTGGCGGAAGAGAGCGCTGGCGAAACGCGCCGCCACCGCGCATGCGCGGCTCCGAGCTGCTGCCCGCGTTTTGGTTGCCAGGCGACAGCAGGAGCGCCGTAAACCGCGACGCCGCGCATGCGCGTTTGCCGAGGCGTCGTGTCGCGCTTTGGTTGCCAGGCAACAGTGGCCAGTGTCGTAAACGCGCCAAGGCACATGCGCGGTTGCCGATCTGCCGTAACACGTTTTGGTTGCTAGGCAACAGGAGGGGCCGTAAACCGCACCGCCACGCATGCGCGATTGCAGAGGCGTCGTGTCGCGCTTTGGTTGCCGGGCAACAGCAGCGAGCGCGGTAAACGGGCAAAGGCGCATGCGCCCTTTCCGAGCAGCCGTAAAGCGTTTTGGTTGCCGAGCAACAGAAGGAGCGCCGTAAACCGTGCCGTCACGCATGCGCTCTTGGGGATGCGCCGCGTCGCGCTTTGGTTGCCAGGCAACAGCGGCTAGCGCCGTAAAAGGCGCAACGCGCATGCGCCCTTGCTGAGCTGCCGTAACGGGTTTGGTTGCCGAGCAACAGAAGGAGCGCCGTAAACCGTGCCGTCACGCATGCGCTGTTGGGTAGGCGCCATGTCGCGCTTTGGTTGCCGGGCAACAGCGGCCAGCGCCGTAAAAGGCGCAGCGCGCATGCGCCCTTGCTGAGCTGCCGTAAAGCGTTTTGGTTGCCAGGCAACAGCAGGAGCATCGTAAACCGCGCCGTCACGCACGCGCTGTTGGGGAGGCGCCGTGTCGCGCTTTGGTTGCCGGGCAACAGCGGCAAGCGCCGCAAAAGGCGCAGCGCGCATGCTCCCTTGCCGAGCTGCCGTAAAGCGGTTTGGTTGCCCGGCAACAGGGTCGAGCACCGTCAACGCGCCGCCACGCATGCACAGCTGTCGAGCTGCTGTACCGCATCTTGGTTGCCCGGCAACAGCTGGAGCCCACCGACACACGCCACCGCGCATGCGCCCCTCCCCAACGCCAGTTCCCACCTTCGGTCACCGGGCAGCAGCATCCGCATCCCTGTAACGATCCTCTTCTGAGCAGCAGCTGGATGAGGGATGACTGACAGCTCAGCCCAGTAGAGACCAGCCACAGGCGGCAACTACTTACTGGGGGCACAGGGCTTACGTTGCCCTGCCCTTTCCCCACTCGCAGCCCGGGCAGTCACCTCCATCGCCCCCGTTCCAAAAAGCACCCGACTGGCTGGAGCGTTTACAGCAGTCAAGTGCAAACAACAGACAACTCGGGTGGTCGCTTCTGTCCCTGCCCCCCCACCCCATTATCTAGAGAGGAGAAGCAGCACAGGGACCTGCAAACGGCAGGGGGGAGGGGGGGGTGGTCCCCTGGAGCAAGCCCCAGGGACTGCTGTATCCCTCTGCATGTGGCATCAGGGTTGCGGGAGTGAAAGCAGCCAGTCAACAGCTGCTGGCGAGAGATTTAAAAAAAAAAAAAAAAAAACATAACGCCTGGTTCAGGTGACAGCCTGGAGGCAGGCCACAAGAGACCCAAAGCTGCTCTGTGCCAGAGGGGCAGCTCTGTCCAGCAGGAAACGCCGCGTCCCAGCGCACCAGATGCGAGCGGCCCACCTGCAAGCGAGCGATACCCTGGTGACCCTGGGGCTCGGTTGGGGTGGGCGCACCTTTCCTCACCTCCGTGCTATCGGAACTCTGCTCTCCTAATCCTGCACGCACGCAAGGCTTCTTGTGCGGGGCTTGTCTCGGATCGAAGACACGCTGCACGGTGTTACTTACCGCCCCGCCCTCCGGCGCGCAAAGTAATGCGACGTGAAGCAGGGAAAGCAAAGAGGCGTGTCGGGATATTAGTAGACCTCAGCAGACAACCGTAGAGCCCTCGAGGTTCCATCTTTGCTCCCTACAGGAGCGTGGCTCCGCACTCCTTGCCGCTCCCGCCAGCGAGCGTCACAATTGCCCTTTGCTGCCTGCAACACGCAGTACCTGCGCGGCCCCAGTACTACTGCCTACTACTATAGCGAGAGGCGCTCGCTATAAAGCGGCAATGAAGAACAAGGACGGCCCGTCAAGATAGCAGGAGGAACATAGAGAGCCTCCAGCATTAGCCAGGCAGGGCTTGCAACTCACCTCGTGTCGTGGTTTAACGCCAGCCAGCAACAAAGCCCCACGCGACCGCTCACTCGCTCCCCCGCCCCCAGTGGGACGGGGAGACAATCGGAAGGGCAAAAGCGAGAAAACTCATGGCTTGAAACGAAAACAGTTTAATCATTTAAAAGAAACAACAACAACTTGTAAAGAAAAGAAGAAAAAAAAAATGACAGAGAATGGGGTGCAGGCAGCATGCCAGGGGTCTGGAGCCTGACGGATGATGGGGGGGTGTGGAATATGGAGGAGGGAAAGGAATCTGGGGGAGGGGACAGGAGATAGAAGAGCAGGGCATGCGGGGGGAAACGGGACAGGAGATAGAAGAGCAGGGGATGCGGGGGGAAACAACTCGCGTGGGTTAAAAACTCGAATGGGTGAAGGGGGCGGGCTGGAGCAGCGGGGGGCATATATGGGGGAGAAACACACGCCGGGGAGAGGGTAGGTGAGGGTACAGAGGTGCATGGGGGGACATGGGTGGGGATGACCTACCCCAGGGAGTCCACCCAGGATGATCCACAGCAGGTAACTCACCTGGGATAACCCGCAACAGAGCATCCACACCAGATCATCCACGCTGGGAGGACCCCCAGCAACGCCCCTCAAACTGCCTCTGCTTCACCCCCAATCTTCCCCAAACTGGGGAGTTTCTTGCTTTTTCAAAATACTCAGTTTGGGGTGTGTTTCAGTGCTTTTCCACAACGTAAAAAGGGGTGATCTTTTGGTTGTGGGTTTGTGCATGAAAATGGGGTGGGTTTTTTGCTTTCCAGCTGCACAAATCCAGGCGGATTTGGCTTTCCCAGGAGTCCCAAAGTCGTTTGGTTTTTTCCGTTGCAGTCCCAGAATCAGAGGGTTTGGGGTTGTCCTGGTTTCGGCTGGAATAAAGTTCATTTTCTTCTGAGTAGCTGGTACAGGGCCATTTTGGAGTTAGGATGAGAATAATGTTGACAACACACCGATGCTGTAGTTGTTGCTAAGCAGTGTTTATACTAAGTCAAGGACCTTCCAGCTTCTCATACCGCCCTGCCAGCAGAGGCTGGGGGTGCACAAGAAGAGTCGCTGAGCTAAAGCAGGATTCCAGGCAAACAGGTCAGCTCGAAATACACCACCTCCTTTAAAAGTTAAGAGCGATTTGAACGCTTAAAATCAGCATTTACGCTAATCGATACCATTCTGAACACCTTCTTAGCATACAAGTAAACACTCTTGCCGGTGCTGGAAAACGTCTCCTCCCTTCCTTACAGCACTGCTGCAGGCAGATAACCCTGGGAGGCTGCGGGACGAGGTCGTACGCAATCAGAATCTACGCTTGCGGATCCACCGCAACAGCTACAGCCCTTGCGCTGCTGCTGCTGCTTTGCATCTTGCTTGTTTGGTGAATAAAGCTGAAAGTGAAGTGGAAAACTCCAAACAGCAAAATGAAAAATAAAGAATAAATCTCAATAATTCACTTTACACTAAAAAGGTGTGCCCATGTTTATATACATCCAATAAAAATACTTGTACTGTAAAAGTATTTGATTTTCCTTTTCCATTACCTTAACTTGCACAGCTCTGAATTCATACCATTAAATCATCTCTCCCCAAAGTACACAGTTATAACGTGACTAGGGTTTTTTGTGCGTGTTACAGAACGCGGAGGGACACCTGGCCAGCTGAGCTGCCCAAGAGAGGTGCTACTGAACCGCCAGGGAAACGCACCATTGAAAGCCAGACAGAAAGAAAGTACTTCAGAGCACTCCGTCAAAACATCAGGAAAAAAAACCCATAACATTCAGTTGCCTCTCTTTTTAAACATTTAGAAAAATACCTAAACTGCTTACATACACCTAACAAATCACATACTACAGCTATTTGGCAGTCGCAGTTTAAACAATGCAAGTCAATTTGTAAAATCCCCAGTGCTGCAATACCTCAGACTACCAAAAAGGACTGGCGGATTCCCTAATGCTTTTGGCAGTACCGAAGCATGCAGAGCAACACGTTTTCGTGTTATCTCGACTGTTACAACTGAGAAACCAAAGACCAGTGATGCCATCAACTTTAGGAAGATGGGCTGCGCTTGGGTCTTTGGAAGGAAATTGACCTTTTTTTTTTTTTCTTTTTTTTTTTAAAGAGAGTGAAAAGTCTCATTACTGATGACTTCTACTGTCAAGTCGATCACCTCTGAAGAGCCACTCTGATGGGAAGTTCATAAAACAAAATTTCTTTGAGAGAGAAAGACTTCCATTTTGGAAAATCTCTTTCCAACTGAAGTCAAAATTACACACTGTAGGTTAAAGGAAAAAACACATTACTGAAGCAGTAACTCATCAAAAACACCTCAGGACTCACTGTCACTAGTTACAAGGCTGCTAATGCTTCCCGGGAAAGCCTGGAAAACACACAGATGCGACGCCCGTTTGTCCTGTTTTGTCCACGTCTCTTCTTTGACCTTGATTGCTTTTAGTACAGATGCTAATTATCTCCGTAACGTTTTTGAGTACTACTATAAGATATTTAAAAAAAAAAATCATTGACTGTAAAAGCATAAAGCTTTTATCATGAAAACAAAGTCTGTTTCTTCTGAACAGCTGAACTCTTACGAACAGTTTCTTCCCTCTTTTAGTACAAAATTATTTTCACAGTATCGTTTACTAGCAAGCACACAGCAACAGAAGATTATGCTTTCAGGAAGAGAAAATAAACTGAGGGAAGTAAACTTTGTATAGGTGTAACATGCTCCGGAACAGAACTTATTTTTAGCATTTGTGTTAAAATATTTCACGTAAAAAAAAGTAGAAGGAGAGTTGGCACACTCTCAACGTTAAAGCCCATACCGCAAGTACCTTTGGAAAAATGCAGACACACGTCGTAGGCGTACCTTGTACTTGCAGGCCGCTACGGAATCTTTCCATCTGTCTCGTACCGTCACGGCAGAAGAAAGGGCAACCACGGCGAAACGGTGCCAGCTGACAGCCAGCTGAGAGAAGAAAAAAAAAAAAAACATTAGCACAAAGCTGGGTAGGAATCCAAAGCTGCTGTCAGGCAGCACAAGAGCTCTGCAGGCTGGCACCAGTCAATATTGCACTCTCTAAAATCAAACAACAACAAAACAAAACCGTGACCCTGTAGCCTTCTTTTTTTTTTTTTCTTCTTCTTCTTTCAGAGCTCATCCCTGCCTCAGCATTTTGTCTTGTCAGAGCATGAAGCGCAGGTGATCCGTACCCTGACGACTTCCGTGTGCGCTGAATGCCTGTTCAGAAATAGTCCAGATCTGCAAGACTGGTGTCATTTATATGGTTTTAATCATCATAACTCAAATTTTATTTACTCATGCATTTGTGAGGAAACTAATTAACTTTTAGACACTGCCTCTCCTTTTTTTGGGGGGTGGGGGTGGAAATGCGTTAGAGACCGAAAAACATTACGATTCAGAGCTCCCAACCACGAGGGAGTGGTGGAGAAGTCAATGAAAGCAAAGACCAACAGCAGCAACATCAACTGAAAGTTGGCTTTAATTCCGATCACGTACTTAAGCGACTCTCCAACTCTATGCCTCGGTCCTAGGAATGACTAGGCCCTTTTTGGAAGGACAAACTTGTTTACTTAAAAGTCCTAGACTGAAGACTCCGCTGAACGGAATGGGGATGATTGTGCCACGGGACAACATGCCATCAACACTCTTAATGGGGAAGGAAAAAAAAAAACCCCAAATAAAAATCAAGTTTAAGTACCAGTTCCCCTCATGTTTCGCTCATTACATTTCTACTGGCATCTAGGTGCTCAAAATTGAACTACAGGGACACCACATATTCCTAAAAATTCACTTATACATAAAAAAGTAAAAGGCTATTTCCAACTTGCCCATCAAATCAGTATGAACAGAGAGAAGAGAAACACGCGACCTTGAAGGAGCTAACAGGCAGCTCTGAATTTACCAGACAGGAAATTTCATTCTTTCCCCTGAAACAAAAACACATCAAGGGACCAGTTCAGGAACAGGGCACGATCTGTTAACAGCAATTTTTCCATCACCTTTTCTGCACTAGCAGCAAATTTGCCTTCTCTGTGGGTTTAACGTGGAGCATCTGTAGCGCCCTCAAACTCGCAAGTGTTTCTCTCCGCTCCCCCAGCCCGATACGTGCGATTACCTGAGCAGCAAGCGGAATTGACCACGCAGGATTTTCTTCGTGTGATGCGGAAGGTGACGCTGGCAGAAGAGGAGACAAAGAAATGAACCTGCTTGTCACACCCAGCCAACGGTAAAAAGACAGGGGAGGATTCTGCCGGAAGGGCTCTGCACCCCAGGAGCTCCCGCCGGCCGGTTTCTCTCCCCTTTGCCCGGTACCGAGGGGACGACGACACCTCGCCCGCGCCCCCTCGCGGGGGGGGCTGCCCCAGGAGAGACGGGGGACCCCCACCTCGCTTCTGCCCGCGGGAACGGACCGGGAGAGACCCTCCACGCAGAGAGAGGAGCGCGGCGTGGATTGCATGCCCGAGGGAAGAGGCCGGGCTCCCCGCTGGCAGAAGGACAACTCACCTCCCTGCTGCTCGGAGCTGCTTGCTGCGGACAGCCCTGCCCGCGCCCGGCCGCTCTCCCGCCGTGCTGGGAGCGCAGTCCGGCCGACGGACGCTCCAGCGAAAAGACGCTCCAGCTAATCGCGCCTCCTGCTCCTTACAGCCGCAGGTACTTTTGCCTCTGGCTAATGCACGCTCCAGACAGCGGACACCCCGCCTCGTTCCAGCTCCCGCTTGCTACAGTTCTGGCTCCTTGAAGCCCCAGCTCCGCACTGAAGCTCCGGCTGATTTCAGCTGCTTCTCCTTACAAGCTCCAGCTACGTGCAACGGTCTGGGCTTTCCATAAGGTTGTGTATCAACTGCTGTCAAAACTGGAGCATTAGGATTAAACATCAGGGTTACACGCCAAATAAATATTCGTTAGTTTGCACGATTAATTACCTAACAACTATTCTGAGCAGCGCAGAAAGAAGAGCTGGACTCAAAGAGGGCACGGGGGGTCTGAAAAGCACCTTTCCCCCCCACAGACCATCACAGATGTTGAGTTCGGCCTGCTGCGTGCCGGACTCCCAAACTTCGGCGTCCGACACAACCAGACCCCCATCTCCGGGGAGGGTCCACGCACCCTGCCCGCCCCCCGCTTCCCCCCGCAGCCCCCAACACCCTCCCACCCGCCTGCAAAACCAGCCAAGCCGGCTCCCGCTTTTGGCCCCCACACCAGCTGACTCGGGGCCCATTTGGGAGCCAAAAAACCCGGCTGCTGAACCTGTTCTCAAGGCCCAAACACGCAGGGCCGGACCTCTGTTTCTGGGCCCAAAGCCACGCAGCTCGGTCCGTTTCCGAGCCCCCACATCAGCCACGCGAGCCTCTTGTCAAGACCCAGGAACAGAAAACTTGTTCTCCGTTTCTGACCCTGCAGTGCCCACGGACGACGCTGAGCGTAGCCACCCCACAGCCCTGCACCCCCGGGGCCCCACACGTAGTTTCGGGGAGTGCTCGGGACCTGCGGAGGGCCCGGCCCCACGCCTCTGCGGGGCAGCCCCAGCACAGGCAGGGCGTCGCTTCACGATTGCCGTTTCAGGCTTTATTTCCCCGCCACCACCGGCACGGCCAGGCCCCCACCCCAAACCCCCAGCCGAAGCACCCCCGCGGGCAGCCGGGCCCAGCCACCCAGAAAACAAGAAAACCAAAGAGGGTACAAGACAGAGACCGTGGGGAAAGGCAAGGAGAAGGACACAGAAACAGAGAGAGCGCGGGAGGGATAGGGAGCAGGACAGAGAGATGGAGCAAGAAAGGAAAAAAGGACGGGAGGCAGAACCAAGGGAAAGAGAGACAAGGACGGGGAGCAGGACAAAGGGACGGAAGAGGGAAAAAAAAAATAGCGACGGGCTGCAGGACAGAGATGAAGGGATTAAATAGACACAGGGAGCATGACAGAAGGACACAGAGAGACAAAAGGGACAAAGAGCAGGCCAGCATCGGAGGGGAAAAAACCAACTGCGATGGGCAGTGGGAGAGAGAGACGGAAAAAGGAAAAAGTACTGAGGAACAGAAAAAAGAAAGAAGCGACAGCTAGGCTAGCTGGACAGGCGGACACACTTAGAAAGGGCGGGAGAGGGAATGGGGCAGAGAAAGACAGACAGAAAAGGTAGCGAAAGAACGCAAGGCAGAGGAACAGCAAGGCGGGGCGGGGGGGAAGGGACAGGGGTCTGGGCAGAGATGGAGAAATAAGCAGCAGGGACAGAGGAGACAGAAAGAGGGACAGGGAACATGGCAGAGAAGGAAAAATCAGGACAGCGGCAGGACGGAGATAAAAAACTGGGACGGTCCTCAGGACAGAGAGGAATACGAATACGAGCAGGGAGCGGGACAAAGGGATACAGCGAGAAACGACGGGACAGGAAGCAAGACAGCGCGACAGACAAGAACAATGAGAAGGAGAGAGAGAGACACTGACAGAGACAGAGACCGTGAGAAGCACAGGGGGTTGGGAAACTTAGAAAGAGAGGTATCAGGAGCCCTGCAGACAGAGGGAGGGTGACTAAAAAAGGGGCAGGAAGCAGCACAAAGGGTCACAGAGAGTAAGAGACGAACAGGAAGGAGGACGGGGACAGCGAGATCCAGAATGACAAAAATAAACAGCAACAGCGAGCAAGACAAAGGGACAGACAGAGAAACAGAAAGTAGGAAGAAGAGAGATAGGAAGGCAGGGACACAGCGCGGCACGTACAGGCGCAGAGACGAAAAGAACGCCAGGGGAACAGGCCAGAGAAATTGGGAGGCAGGGAAAGAGGCGGATGCAGATCAGGACAAGGAGATGGAAAAGGAAAAAACAGCGACTGGCTGCAGGACAAAGACGGGGATGGGGGCGGGGGGGGAGAGGGAGAGGGAGCAGGACAAGAACGCAAAGAGAAAAAGAAAGGGGGGCAGTCGAATGAGAGAGAGAGAGAGAGGAAGGGGGGGAGGAAGAGGGAGCAGGACAAGAGAAGAGACAGAAGAGAGGAGGCACAGGGAAGCAAAATAAAAAAAAAAAAAAAGAGAAACCAAACGTCACAGCAGCATGAGAAAGCGAGGGGGTCAGGAGAGGGGGAGGGAGGGACCGGGAGGCACAAGAGGAGCGACAGGGCCCCGAGGGCCCAGGACTCACCACAGCTCTCGCTCTTGGAGCTGCCAGGAGACCTTGCCAGTTCAGACGCTTCTTTCTCCTTCTCTCCTCCCTTCCTCTTCTGTAACTCCAGTCGCTTGGCTGTCCTCCACATAACGGAACACGCGAGCGCCTCACAGCTCTTACGAGATGAGGCCTCCTAGACACGTAGCCTCGCTCGCTCGCTCACTATGTGGCCGTACCGCGCTGCTGGTCATGCATACAGACCCTGGCGGTCTAACCTGCTGTGGACTACGAGGCGGGATCCTCCCACACCCAGAGAGGCAGGTTCTCTCTTGCCTGCAGCGGGAGGCAGCTGCCAGCCAGATGGCCTGCCGTTTCTTCTTCTTTACCTTTCTGTGGCCTCTCCAGCTTCAGCAGCTCCCGTCCACAGCCAGTAAGCGCTCCGCCTGTCCCTCTGTGCTCCCGTGCCGCGAGGAGAGGGAGGCCAGGCAGAGACAGCCCACGCAAGCCTGAGGCTGCTGCAGTCAACGGCATCCCCGGGGACGAACGGACAACCGCACTCACAGCGTGACCTCTGGGAGAGGGAAAGAGGCAGCAGCCACCCTTATTACCGTAGCTCGACCCTGGCCGGAGCCCCTCCTTCCGCAGGGGCTTCCGCAGACGCCGCTCGTTCCCCGCGCCGCTGCTAACGGCGCCCACGTTCAGGGAGACTCGAGAACATCGCAGGGCCAGCTTGCTGCCCTCACGACAGGGCTCGGGGGCTGCCTGCGGCTACAGCACAGGCAGGCTTCAGGGGAGGGGCTGGAGCTGGGGGCAGCCGCACGGGCCGAGCGAAGGCGCCGGGGGAGCTCCGGCGACTCGGGGAGGCGCCCGCTGGCCGCGCCTGGGGGGTGCCCGCCTCCGTCCCCTCTTCCCTTCTATCGGCTCTCGGGGAACTGCCGGGCGCTGCCCTGGCCCGGCTCGCCTCCGGCGGACCGGGAGCCTGCCGCGGCGGCCGCTTCGCAGCTTCCCGTCCCGCCAGCCCCGCGCGGCCAGCGGGCAGGAGGCACCCCCCGCCCCCGCCGGAGGGGATCGCTCGCCTCACCCGCGGTCCCGGCGCTCGCGCGCTGCCGCCGAGACCCGCGCCCTGCGCGCCACCACGCTGCTCCCAGGGACCGCGCGTGTGCCGGAGGGGTCAGAGCCGGCGAAGGAACGCCGGGCTGCCCCACGCGCAGGACGGCGCATGCGCCCGGGAGGCGCGGCCGCACGGCTGGTCGGGGAGCGGGCGCAGCGGGAAGCCCGCGGAAAACCACACGAAACCGGTAACGCTCCTGCGTCTGACCTTGTCGGACTCCGGGGGCCGCGGCGGCAGCGAGGACTACGCCGCGCCCGAGAGCCACGCTGCCGCCCGGCCGCCGAGTCCGCGAAAACTACAGCTCCCGGCATGCCCCGGGAGGCAGCCTGCCCTGCTGCCGGACCCCGAGGGGACGCCGCTTCCGTTTCCGCCCACCCCCACGCCGGCGCAGCCGCAGTTCCCGCCGAGCCCCCAGCGCCGCTCCGGGCAGCTCCGGCGCGCTTTCGCCGCCCGGCTCCGGCACGGCGCGGCACCCCCCGCCGCCGCTTCGGCACGGCGCGGCCCCGATGCCGCTCCGTGCGTCCCACACGGACCCCGCCGTCCTCCTCGGGGCTTTCCCCGGAACCCGCCGGCCGACTGCGCAGCCCCGCCACGGGGCCCGGTGAGCACCCCCCCGCGCGCACGTGCTCCCAGCCGCCCTGTGAGCCCCCCCCCCCCCTCGCGCGCGCTCCCAGCCACCCTGTGAGCCCCCCCCCCTCGCGCGCGCTCCCAGCCCCCCTGTGAGCCCCCAGGGCTCGGCCTCGGCACCGGCGGCCCCCACCCCCCCCGGGCCACCCCCGCCCCCGACGTTCGCGGCCCGAGGGGCGCCCGGCCCCGCTCACCTTCTCCCGAGGGGCAGCCGCACCCCGGCCGCCGCTCCGCTCCTGCCTGGGCTCCCACCGGCCCCGCCCCGGCCCCTCCCCCGGCAGCCCCCCCTGGCCAGGGAGGGGCCGTCCCCATCAGCCTCACTGCCCGCACCTGCGGCTCCTCCAGCCCCGGCCCGCAGCTGTGGTACCCAAATCCGGAACAAAACTCCTCGACACCAATGTGAACTTAAGCAGCAGGCACTTCCTTGATTGAATGAAAGATGTCAAGAGTCAGCTGATTGGGAAGAGCTGTTAACTGGGGTCAAAATACAGATTTTAATACCCCTCTTATTTTAGTTCTAAGACTTGGCCATTGCCAGGTATCATCTTTTCCATTTACCCAGGTCCACCAGCGAGGCCACAAGGGAGATTTCTTCCAGAGAGAGGATAGAGTTATTAAGTCTAAAAGTCCACGATTTGCCTTTCTCCTTCATGAAAAGGTGAGTGGATCATATATCGTCACTAGTCACCCAAACAGTTAAGCCTGAACTTTTCACCTGTCCTTTAATACAGTCAACTCCAAGCTAAATTTTTTCCGTTTGGTCCCGAAGAGGGGACCAAAGATCATGTCAAATATTATTATACTTTCTACAAATACATCCCCATCTTAGAGCTTTAGCTACTAGAGAAAGTCTTTGGAGTTTGGGGTCAGAAGAGCTGCAAGTATAAACCTTCATTCAGCTCTGTTTAGGATGTGTGATTTTTCTCTGGTTGTCTAAACCAGTCTAAATTTCCATAGATGGTCCCGACTCTGGGTGGCTCGAACAAGGATCCTGGAACTCCAGTAAATTCTAGACATCGTTTTATATTTTAAATATGATCCAAAGTTCCTTTTTGCACTTGTCTCTACGGTTTTGGCAACTGACAGCCCCAAGGGCTGCTTGTACAGGTTTCTCCCGAAGGGCGATTAAATGAATTCTTTTGTCCATGAGGTGGATGGTTTGGTAATGTTATAATTCACAACGCTGTAATTCCTTCTTTCAAATTAAAAAAAAAAAAAATTGCCTTTTAAATCCATCCCATTTAATTTGCTAAAATGATTCTCATTGTTCTGCATCTTTTCTCAAGTTTTGGTTAAATTCAATGTCAGTATTCTCCACGGAACTAGATTTTCATCTGACTTTGGAATCGGAAGGCAGGCTGTTACTGAGGTTAAATTTTGTGTCTTTACAAAACTTTGAATCAGTTACAAAACTAGATTTTTTTTTTTTTAATCCAAATTACAAAAACGGTTAATCTCAAGATTAATAGCTCAAACAATAATTGTTTCATTTTGTTTATCTCATGTTTAGAACCCCTCAAAAAAAATGCATACGCCCTCTAAACACAAAAAGATTATTGCCCTCGACAATATTCCTAAGAGCAACCCCAATATTATCAACTTTACACAGCTGTTTTCCCAAACAGATAACGTGAAACTTACTTATAGATTTTCAGTTTGAAAGGGCCAGTTTCTTTAGACTTCCGGTTTCTTGTTGGTGCTTTCTTTATTCTTGAATAATGAAGCCAAGGTTCTTCTCCCAGACCTTTACTGCTATAAGGGTTGTTAAAATGACTCGAGACGGTCCTCTCCGCTTCTCAGTGATTTTATAGATATTCAATCTCCTGGTCGGAAGGGATGCGCTGCTGCGTCCAGTTCTAAGGGTCCAGCTGTGGAGACATACTGACAAAGCTCTTGAAAAGAATTGCTTAAAGAAATCATAACACCTTTTAAAAACATATCTCCAAAGGCACTCAAGATACTCAGAACATAGGACTCTTGATATGGTCTTTCATACAACATTTCATAATGACTTAAATTTTCTTTCTCTCCTGGCTATACTCTGATTCTTAATAGAGCCATGGGTAATGCTTTAACCCATGTGAGGAGTGAGGTTTCCTGACAAATTTTACTCGACTGTTGCTTAAGGGTATAGTTCATTCTCAATCTCTCTCTCTCTCTCCGCCCCCCTCTCTCTGCCCCCCCCCCCCGGCCCCCCCACTTGCTTGTGGTCTATATGGGGTGTGATAGTCTCAATCTATAGATAATACTTTGCTCAACTTGTCTCATAATCTTTGCTATAAAATGAGGGCCATTGTCAGATGACATTCCTACAGGCACCCCATATTTTGGTATTATCTCTTTGAGCAAGACTTTGAGTACTTCCCTTGCTTTGTTGGTGCGACAAGGGAAAGCCTCGGGCCACCCAGTAAAGATAGCAACTAAAACTAGGATAGATCCTTCTTTTCAAGGCAATTCTATAAAATCAATTTGCTAATATTCTCCTAAAAATTTTCCTTATTTCATAATCCCAAAGATGATCTTAGTACTGATTCGGGGATATTTTTAGATATAAATTTCACATCCGCTTCTAATTGTTTAAACAATCTTTGACATATTTCACTTTCTGTTCCCCAGTATACTTTGTGATGTTCAGCTCGGGCAATTTCTCTTATTATTGTGGGTGGGACTATTATTTGACCTGTCGGTGTTACAGCCTATCCTGTTTCATTTTGTTAGCCTGCGATCTAATAATTAATTCTTCATCTTTTTCGTTATAATTTGGAGTTTCTTTAGGCAATTTTATACTTTTCTCTGGAACTAGTGCTAGGATGCCTTTTTCCGCAGCCTCTTTAGCAGCTTTATCAGCCAGTCGGTTACCTGCGTTCGGACCGGTCTTACCTAACTGATGTGCTTTACAGTGCATTATCGTGACTGCTGTTGGTTTTTGAATGGTTTCTAACAATTTCGGTGTTTGTTCTGCGTGCTGAATGGTGGTTCCTCGTGCAGATAACGGTCCTCTTTCTCTCCGTATCGCTCCATGTGCACGTACTACTCCAAAAGCGTACTTTGAGTCTGTCCAAGTGTTGACTCGCTTTCCTTGACTTGGTTCCAGAGCTCGAAGAAGAGCTATCGATTCAGCCTTTTGGGCAGATATCGTCGAAGGCAAAGTTGGCAACGCAATTACCTCCTCGGTAGTTACTGTCTGTCTTGATAAACGTTTTCCTTCACAGACGGAACCGCTTCCGTCGGCATATGGTTCCCAATCTGTTTCTTCTAGCGGCACATCTCAGAGATCCAGTCAGCTGGAGTAAACTCTTTCGATTGTCTGCAAGCAGTCACGTTCCAGTTCTCCTTTAACTTGATCAGTTGTTGAAAACGCAACAGGGTTAACGGCGGTAGTAGTTTTTAGGTAAACATCATCTTGTTCCAGCAACGCCACTTGGTATTTCAGCATCCTGCTAGGGGATAACCAATGCCCCCCTTTCTGTTTTAGCACAACAGTTATCGTATGGGAAACGTACAGTAATCCTTTGTCCTCTAATCCTTTGTCCTCAGGTGAACTTACGAGCTTCCTGGATCAGTAGCACAGTTGCAGCGACGGCTCTCGGACGACCAGAGCATCCCAGACTCACATTACCTAATCGCTTCGAGAAGTAGGCCACGGCTCGCCCACTTGGCCCTAAATATTGCGCCAGGATACCCAGAGCTATACCTTTTCTTTCACGAGCAAAAAGTTCAAGTGTCTTTGTGAGATCTGGCAGGCCTAGGGCTGGCACCCCGATTACAGCCTGTTTCCATTCTTGGAAAGTAGCTTTCTCGGCATCGGTACGATCCGTTGTTTGAGGTTTTGAGCTGCTCCTATAAAGGTCGGGCCAGCAAGCCACAATTTATAATCTACAGGTGACACCACTCAACCATTCCCGGAAATGCTCGTCATTCATTTTTTTAGTCTTGGGTTCGGGGAGACGACAAATTGCCTCTTTTCTCTCAGTTCCCAATTGTCTCTGTCCTTTTAGGATTTTAAAACTCATTTAAATAAGTTTCTTCTTTCTGGGTTATCTGGTTTTTTTCTTTTGACACTCGATATCCACTGATTCCCCAAAAGTTCAAAAAGTTAATAGTTAACTTTGTGCATCGTTCTTCCGTCTCAGCTACACTTAACAGATCATCCATATATTTCAGCAAGATTTCTTGATTATTTTCTTTCTGCCAAATCCCTACTTCTCGTGCCAATTGACTTCCAAACACGGTAAGACTATTCTTAAAGCCTTGAGGCAAGACTGTCCACGTATATTGTGGTTTTTCTCCCAGTCTCAGGATTTTCCCATTCCAAAGCAAAAACCTCTTGACTATCAGGATCCAAGGGAATACGGAAAAAGGCATCTTTTCCCTCTAACACTGTGAACCATTCTTGTTTCTCCGTTAGGGTTGTTAACAAAGCATAAGGATTTGCTACTACCGGATGAATATCTTGTACTATTTGATTTATTGCTCTGAGGAGGTCTTGAACTAATCTATCATCTTTTTCATTAGCCTTTTAACAGGCGAGATGGGGGTGTTATATCTGGATTCACATTCTATTAACAATTTGTATCTTAAAAATTTTTGTATTACCATTACTAACCCTTTCCGACTTTCCGGTTTTAGGGGGTATCGTTTAATTCTTACCGGATTCGATCCTGGCTTTAAATCAACTCTCACAGGTTCTGCTTTTTGGATTTACCGGGAGCTTCCCAGTCCAGACGATTGGAATTACAGCATTATACTTTGACTGGTATAATCTTCCGCTGTCGGTAAGCGTCCTGTTAACAACAAAGCCACTGCTTCGATACGTTTAGTTTCTGGAATTAAAGTTTTAATCTCTCCATTTTTAAATTTAATTTCTGCCTCTAAGTTCTCAGATAGATCTCTCCTTAACAGGATTTTAGGAGAATTTGGCACATAACAAAAACTGCTGAGTGACCCGTTGCTTTCCTAATTTCATTGTTAAAGATTTAAAGAAGGGTCTAGTTTCTCGTTCACTTGTTGCACCGACACCACCAATTTCTTCAAAACTTAACTCTCCCTCTAAGGTATTTAAAACTGAAAAGGTGACCCGAGTGTCAATTCAAATTCAATTTTCTGTTCTCCCAGTTTAGCTGTAACCAGAGGTTCTGCTGGGAGACTCCCCTCCGGTCCCCGTCAGATACGTTCACTTAAAAAGAACAAATCTACATATGGCACTTTATTCCATTTACTCTCTCTCCTACAAAACAACAGGAACTGCAATATAATATGGTAACTCCAAGTTCTGTTTGTTTACCATTTTTCCTGCAATTCACCCCAATGTGCCAATAAACGTCCCAACGGTGATGTTTTTGGTAACTTTTCTTCAGCAGTTCTATTTCCTGCACTCTTATTCTTAAACAATTTTGCTAATGCCATTATACTTATATACATTCAAGTACCAAATACCAAACAAATGCAAATGACAATTGTCCCAAATAATACACAAAGTCCAACCCAGCAATAGCTTTCGCTTATGACTTACGGGCAGACGCCTAGGCTTCCGCTGCAGACGGGTACCCTCCAAGCCCCAACCCTGCGAAGCTTTCGCCGCGCCTCACGGGCAGGCTTTCCAAACCAATTCCAAAGAAGCAGCGCCTTACCTTTTTTCCAGGCAACGCTGCGAGGAGCTCTGCGAGTCGAGGGTGATGGTTCTCCCCGAGAATACCTCGGTGCCGGCCGGAGTTCGATCGACGCTCGATCTCGTCCGGTCTCACTCGCAAGGTCCCATCTGGGTCGCCGAAACCGTTACCGAAATCCGGAATAAAACTCCTTGACACCAACGTGAAGTTAAGAAGCAGGCACTTTGTTTATCGCGGCGCTGGGGACACGGGGGATCGCTCCTCCAAAGGCGTGTCCCGCTTAGTATCAAAATCCATCCGTTTTTACAGGCTTTTCTTGTCAGGTCATTGTTACCTAAGCTCCTTCCGTAAAAATGCATACTCTGCTCGTTCTTAAATTTAACCTTTATAATGATCGGTCCTTTGATTATATAACCTTATCAATGTTCTTATTTAAAAACAATCATTGGCCAGTTACACTTAGCTCTGCTGACTGGAATCTTCGATACTCAAATCGAGATGGGAAGGGTAAGGGGGTTTCCAAGCAGCAAACTGGTGTCCATGACGGTTTCCTTAGTTTCCTGAAACAGAACGTAGAAAAACCAGTAACTTCCTGGTGAGGTTTCTAGGGTTAGCTATTTCAAACTTTAACAATATTAAGGTTCCTAGAGTCACGCGAACACAGTTCCTAAAGTTTCTATGGCTACGTTTCAAACTTAACGATCCTATACGTTATGCTTCACAATTTTACTTCTTAATCAAACCTAACTCTTCTATGGGATTAAATTTTGATTTCTTTACCAGAATATTTGCAACAGCTGGAGCCCAGCAGGAACGGGGCGGGGGGGGGGGGGTGCACGGCCCGACCCCCCCCCAGCGCCTCACCTCCTCCTCCCCTGGGCTCCCTCACGGCCCCTCGCCTCGTGCAAAGGGAGCGCAAACGCAGCCCGGAGGGCAAAGGGGACGGGCGGCCAGCGTTTATTCAGTCAGTCGCGTGCCTATCGAGTCCTGCCAGCGAGTCTGCTCCGGGTCTCGGGGCGCCCCCCGGCGCCCCCCCTGCCCCTCGGACACCTCTGATAGCCTATTTCCATACATTCTGTGTGGCACGTCTAAATATTGGGATGGTTTTAATATTTTGTACCAGCTGTGGAAACTGGTTTGCTGCTAGGTGACTGCAAAAGTGAGATTTGGTAAATAATTATTAGAAATCTTATACTAACACTACGACTGAAACAATAGACAAAAGTATAGCCAAGCAATTAACTAGCAGAGGTAGGTACTCCTAAGTTTTGCAGTTCTTTGCTCTTATGACTAGATGTTCCTGTACGCTAGATGAGAACAATGCTGAAACTGACCACAGGTGATTGAAACTGCGTTAAGCTTCAAGATCAAAGAACAAGGACAAGAATAAAGACTTCGGGGACAGCCAGCAAGAACTTCCAATGGGTCGGTGGTTGCAAAAGCAGCCCTTCGTCTCAAATGGATCCTTCACGGCGCGCGATCGGATGTAGGCAGTACTACGATAATCGGTTGCCATCGTTTTTACGTATATGTATACTAATCTGATTAACATGCAATTAGTTATTCTGTATAACCTGTTTGTGCTAAAGCTGTGGCATGCACGCTAGGTGCAACTATCCCCCGTGCATCCAGCGCTGCAATGAAGAACGCCTGCTTTCTAAAACTCCAAAACGAGTCTTAGGGAGTTTCTTCGACCGGCTTTTCCGTATCAGGGGTACAAGGGAGGAAAGGAAAAAGAAAAAAAAAAAAAAGGCAGCGGTGTGGGAAAGAGAGGGGCCCAGGGGAGGGGCAGGGAGGGACCAGAACGCGGAAGAGGGGAGGCAGGGCCCCGAGGGCCCGGGGCTCGCCACAGCTCTTGTTCTTGGCACTGCCAGGAGAATTTGCCAGTTCAGACGCTTCTTTCTGCTCCTCTCCCGCTCCCCTCCTCTTCTGTAACTCCGGCAGCGCGGCCGTCCTCCCCCTAGGAGAACACGCGTCTCATAGGTCTTGCAGGACGAGGCCTCCTAGGCACGGAGCCTCGCTCGCTCGCACGCTACGTGGCCGTACGGCACCGTCGGTGCTGCGTACGGACCCTGCGGTGCACCTGGGCGGTCTGGCCTGCTGCGGACTACGAAGAGGGATCCTTCCACACGCGGAGAGGCAGGCTCTCTCTTGCCTGCAGCGGGGGGCAGCTGCTGGCCGGCCAGCCTTCCATTTCTTCTTCTCTACCTTTCTGTGGCCTCTCCAGCTTCAGCCGCAGCAGCTCCTGCCCGCAGCCGGTAAGCGCCCCGCCTGTCCCTTCGTGCTCCCGTGCCGCGGGGAGAGGGAGGCCAGGCAGAGACAGCCCGTGCAAGCTTTCCTCGCCGGCGGCGTTTCCTCACCGGGAGGAAGCAACGAGCGCGGCGGCACCTGCCGCCGGTGCCGCACTGCCGTTACCGTCGGACGGCAGGTGCAGGACAGCGGCAGCCCCGCGCCGTCGCAGCCTCCGAGCTGCAGTACCGAACATTGGCCGCGAGGTGGCAGCGGCGAGCGCTTGGCACAAGGCGGCAGCGCGCACGGGCGGCACCGCAGCTGCAGTACCGAAGTCTGTTCAATAGGTGGCGGAAGAGAGCGCTGGCGAAACGCGCCGCCACCGCGCATGCGCGGCTCCGAGCTGCTGCCCGCGTTTTGGTTGCCAGGCGACAGCAGGAGCGCCGTAAACCGCGACGCCGCGCATGCGCGTTTGCCGAGGCGTCGTGTCGCGCTTTGGTTGCCAGGCAACAGTGGCCAGTGTCGTAAACGCGCCAAGGCACATGCGCGGTTGCCGATCTGCCGTAACACGTTTTGGTTGCTAGGCAACAGGAGGGGCCGTAAACCGCACCGCCACGCATGCGCGATTGCAGAGGCGTCGTGTCGCGCTTTGGTTGCCGGGCAACAGCAGCGAGCGCGGTAAACGGGCAAAGGCGCATGCGCCCTTTCCGAGCAGCCGTAAAGCGTTTTGGTTGCCGAGCAACAGAAGGAGCGCCGTAAACCGTGCCGTCACGCATGCGCTCTTGGGGATGCGCCGCGTCGCGCTTTGGTTGCCAGGCAACAGCGGCTAGCGCCGTAAAAGGCGCAACGCGCATGCGCCCTTGCTGAGCTGCCGTAACGGGTTTGGTTGCCGAGCAACAGAAGGAGCGCCGTAAACCGTGCCGTCACGCATGCGCTGTTGGGTAGGCGCCATGTCGCGCTTTGGTTGCCGGGCAACAGCGGCCAGCGCCGTAAAAGGCGCAGCGCGCATGCGCCCTTGCTGAGCTGCCGTAAAGCGTTTTGGTTGCCAGGCAACAGCAGGAGCATCGTAAACCGCGCCGTCACGCATGCGCTGTTGGGGAGGCGCCGTGTCGCGCTTTGGTTGCCGGGCAACAGCGGCAAGCGCCGCAAAAGGCGCAGCGCGCATGCTCCCTTGCCGAGCTGCCGTAAAGCGGTTTGGTTGCCCGGCAACAGGGTCGAGCACCGTCAACGCGCCGCCACGCATGCACAGCTGTCGAGCTGCTGTACCGCATCTTGGTTGCCCGGCAACAGCTGGAGCCCACCGACACACGCCACCGCGCATGCGCCCCTCCCCAACGCCAGTTCCCACCTTCGGTCACCGGGCAGCAGCATCCGCATCCCTGTAACGATCCTCTTCTGAGCAGCAGCTGGATGAGGGATGACTGACAGCTCAGCCCAGTAGAGACCAGCCACAGGCGGCAACTACTTACTGGGGGCACAGGGCTTACGTTGCCCTGCCCTTTCCCCACTCGCAGCCCGGGCAGTCACCTCCATCGCCCCCGTTCCAAAAAGCACCCGACTGGCTGGAGCGTTTACAGCAGTCAAGTGCAAACAACAGACAACTCGGGTGGTCGCTTCTGTCCCTGCCCCCCCACCCCATTATCTAGAGAGGAGAAGCAGCACAGGGACCTGCAAACGGCAGGGGGGAGGGGGGGGTGGTCCCCTGGAGCAAGCCCCAGGGACTGCTGTATCCCTCTGCATGTGGCATCAGGGTTGCGGGAGTGAAAGCAGCCAGTCAACAGCTGCTGGCGAGAGATTTAAAAAAAAAAAAAAAAAAACATAACGCCTGGTTCAGGTGACAGCCTGGAGGCAGGCCACAAGAGACCCAAAGCTGCTCTGTGCCAGAGGGGCAGCTCTGTCCAGCAGGAAACGCCGCGTCCCAGCGCACCAGATGTGAGCGGCCCACCTGCAAGCGAGCGATACCCTGGTGACCCTGGGGCTCGGTTGGGGTGGGCGCACCTTTCCTCACCTCCGTGCTATCGGAACTCTGCTCTCCTAATCCTGCACGCACGCAAGGCTTCTTGTGCGGGGCTTGTCTCGGATCGAAGACACGCTGCACGGTGTTACTTACCGCCCCGCCCTCCGGCGCGCAAAGTAATGCGACGTGAAGCAGGGAAAGCAAAGAGGCGTGTCGGGATATTAGTAGACCTCAGCAGACAACCGTAGAGCCCTCGAGGTTCCATCTTTGCTCCCTACAGGAGCGTGGCTCCGCACTCCTTGCCGCTCCCGCCAGCGAGCGTCACAATTGCCCTTTGCTGCCTGCAACACGCAGTACCTGCGCGGCCCCAGTACTACTGCCTACTACTATAGCGAGAGGCGCTCGCTATAAAGCGGCAATGAAGAACAAGGACGGCCCGTCAAGATAGCAGGAGGAACATAGAGAGCCTCCAGCATTAGCCA
This sequence comes from Haliaeetus albicilla, assembly GCF_947461875.1. NCBI lineage: Eukaryota > Metazoa > Chordata > Aves > Accipitriformes > Accipitridae > Haliaeetus > Haliaeetus albicilla. The sequence goes on along the minus strand of NC_091486.1, from coordinate 54,821,843 downwards.
GGCAGGGCTTGCAACTCACCTCGTGTCGTGGTTTAACGCCAGCCAGCAACAAAGCCCCACGCGACCGCTCACTCGCTCCCCCGCCCCCAGTGGGACGGGGAGACAATCGGAAGGGCAAAAGCGAGAAAACTCATGGCTTGAAACGAAAACAGTTTAATCATTTAAAAGAAACAACAACAACTTGTAAAGAAAAGAAGAAAAAAAAAATGACAGAGAATGGGGTGCAGGCAGCATGCCAGGGGTCTGGAGCCTGACGGATGATGGGGGGGTGTGGAATATGGAGGAGGGAAAGGAATCTGGGGGAGGGGACAGGAGATAGAAGAGCAGGGCATGCGGGGGGAAACGGGACAGGAGATAGAAGAGCAGGGGATGCGGGGGGAAACAACTCGCGTGGGTTAAAAACTCGAATGGGTGAAGGGGGCGGGCTGGAGCAGCGGGGGGCATATATGGGGGAGAAACACACGCCGGGGAGAGGGTAGGTGAGGGTACAGAGGTGCATGGGGGGACATGGGTGGGGATGACCTACCCCAGGGAGTCCACCCAGGATGATCCACAGCAGGTAACTCACCTGGGATAACCCGCAACAGAGCATCCACACCAGATCATCCACGCTGGGAGGACCCCCAGCAACGCCCCTCAAACTGCCTCTGCTTCACCCCCAATCTTCCCCAAACTGGGGAGTTTCTTGCTTTTTCAAAATACTCAGTTTGGGGTGTGTTTCAGTGCTTTTCCACAACGTAAAAAGGGGTGATCTTTTGGTTGTGGGTTTGTGCATGAAAATGGGGTGGGTTTTTTGCTTTCCAGCTGCACAAATCCAGGCGGATTTGGCTTTCCCAGGAGTCCCAAAGTCGTTTGGTTTTTTCCGTTGCAGTCCCAGAATCAGAGGGTTTGGGGTTGTCCTGGTTTCGGCTGGAATAAAGTTCATTTTCTTCTGAGTAGCTGGTACAGGGCCATTTTGGAGTTAGGATGAGAATAATGTTGACAACACACCGATGCTGTAGTTGTTGCTAAGCAGTGTTTATACTAAGTCAAGGACCTTCCAGCTTCTCATACCGCCCTGCCAGCAGAGGCTGGGGGTGCACAAGAAGAGTCGCTGAGCTAAAGCAGGATTCCAGGCAAACAGGTCAGCTCGAAATACACCACCTCCTTTAAAAGTTAAGAGCGATTTGAACGCTTAAAATCAGCATTTACGCTAATCGATACCATTCTGAACACCTTCTTAGCATACAAGTAAACACTCTTGCCGGTGCTGGAAAACGTCTCCTCCCTTCCTTACAGCACTGCTGCAGGCAGATAACCCTGGGAGGCTGCGGGACGAGGTCGTACGCAATCAGAATCTACGCTTGCGGATCCACCGCAACAGCTACAGCCCTTGCGCTGCTGCTGCTGCTTTGCATCTTGCTTGTTTGGTGAATAAAGCTGAAAGTGAAGTGGAAAACTCCAAACAGCAAAATGAAAAATAAAGAATAAATCTCAATAATTCACTTTACACTAAAAAGGTGTGCCCATGTTTATATACATCCAATAAAAATACTTGTACTGTAAAAGTATTTGATTTTCCTTTTCCATTACCTTAACTTGCACAGCTCTGAATTCATACCATTAAATCATCTCTCCCCAAAGTACACAGTTATAACGTGACTAGGGTTTTTTGTGCGTGTTACAGAACGCGGAGGGACACCTGGCCAGCTGAGCTGCCCAAGAGAGGTGCTACTGAACCGCCAGGGAAACGCACCATTGAAAGCCAGACAGAAAGAAAGTACTTCAGAGCACTCCGTCAAAACATCAGGAAAAAAAACCCATAACATTCAGTTGCCTCTCTTTTTAAACATTTAGAAAAATACCTAAACTGCTTACATACACCTAACAAATCACATACTACAGCTATTTGGCAGTCGCAGTTTAAACAATGCAAGTCAATTTGTAAAATCCCCAGTGCTGCAATACCTCAGACTACCAAAAAGGACTGGCGGATTCCCTAATGCTTTTGGCAGTACCGAAGCATGCAGAGCAACACGTTTTCGTGTTATCTCGACTGTTACAACTGAGAAACCAAAGACCAGTGATGCCATCAACTTTAGGAAGATGGGCTGCGCTTGGGTCTTTGGAAGGAAATTGACCTTTTTTTTTTTTTTCTTTTTTTTTTTAAAGAGAGTGAAAAGTCTCATTACTGATGACTTCTACTGTCAAGTCGATCACCTCTGAAGATCCACTCTGATGGGAAGTTCATAAAACAAAATTTCTTTGAGAGAGAAAGACTTCCATTTTGGAAAATCTCTTTCCAACTGAAGTCAAAATTACACACTGTAGGTTAAAGGAAAAAATACATTACTGAAGCAGTAACTCATCAAAAACACCTCAGGACTCACTGTCACTAGTTACAAGGCTGCTAATGCTTCCCGGGAAAGCCTGGAAAACACACAGATGCGACGCCCGTTTGTCCTGTTTTGTCCACGTCTCTTCTTTGACCTTGATTGCTTTTAGTACAGATGCTAATTATCTCCGTAACGTTTTTGAGTACTACTATAAGATATTTAAAAAAAAAAATCATTGACTGTAAAAGCATAAAGCTTTTATCATGAAAACAAAGTCTGTTTCTTCTGAACAGCTGAACTCTTACGAACAGTTTCTTCCCTCTTTTAGTACAAAATTATTTTCACAGTATCGTTTACTAGCAAGCACACAGCAACAGAAGATTATGCTTTCAGGAAGAGAAAATAAACTGAGGGAAGTAAACTTTGTATAGGTGTAACATGCTCCGGAACAGAACTTATTTTTAGCATTTGTGTTAAAATATTTCACGTAAAAAAAAGTAGAAGGAGAGTTGGCACACTCTCAACGTTAAAGCCCATACCGCAAGTACCTTTGGAAAAATGCAGACACACGTCGTAGGCGTACCTTGTACTTGCAGGCCGCTACGGAATCTTTCCATCTGTCTCGTACCGTCACGGCAGAAGAAAGGGCAACCACGGCGAAACGGTGCCAGCTGACAGCCAGCTGAGAGAAGAAAAAAAAAAAAAACATTAGCACAAAGCTGGGTAGGAATCCAAAGCTGCTGTCAGGCAGCACAAGAGCTCTGCAGGCTGGCACCAGTCAATATTGCACTCTCTAAAATCAAACAACAACAAAACAAAACCGTGACCCTGTAGCCTTCTTTTTTTTTTTTTCTTCTTCTTCTTTCAGAGCTCATCCCTGCCTCAGCATTTTGTCTTGTCAGAGCATGAAGCGCAGGTGATCCGTACCCTGACGACTTCCGTGTGCGCTGAATGCCTGTTCAGAAATAGTCCAGATCTGCAAGACTGGTGTCATTTATATGGTTTTAATCATCATAACTCAAATTTTATTTACTCATGCATTTGTGAGGAAACTAATTAACTTTTAGACACTGCCTCTCCTTTTTTTGGGGGGTGGGGGTGGAAATGCGTTAGAGACCGAAAAACATTACGATTCAGAGCTCCCAACCACGAGGGAGTGGTGGAGAAGTCAATGAAAGCAAAGACCAACAGCAGCAACATCAACTGAAAGTTGGCTTTAATTCCGATCACGTACTTAAGCGACTCTCCAACTCTATGCCTCGGTCCTAGGAATGACTAGGCCCTTTTTGGAAGGACAAACTTGTTTACTTAAAAGTCCTAGACTGAAGACTCCGCTGAACGGAATGGGGATGATTGTGCCACGGGACAACATGCCATCAACACTCTTAATGGGGAAGGAAAAAAAAAAACCCCAAATAAAAATCAAGTTTAAGTACCAGTTCCCCTCATGTTTCGCTCATTACATTTCTACTGGCATCTAGGTGCTCAAAATTGAACTACAGGGACACCACATATTCCTAAAAATTCACTTATACATAAAAAAGTAAAAGGCTATTTCCAACTTGCCCATCAAATCAGTATGAACAGAGAGAAGAGAAACACGCGACCTTGAAGGAGCTAACAGGCAGCTCTGAATTTACCAGACAGGAAATTTCATTCTTTCCCCTGAAACAAAAACACATCAAGGGACCAGTTCAGGAACAGGGCACGATCTGTTAACAGCAATTTTTCCATCACCTTTTCTGCACTAGCAGCAAATTTGCCTTCTCTGTGGGTTTAACGTGGAGCATCTGTAGCGCCCTCAAACTCGCAAGTGTTTCTCTCCGCTCCCCCAGCCCGATACGTGCGATTACCTGAGCAGCAAGCGGAATTGACCACGCAGGATTTTCTTCGTGTGATGCGGAAGGTGACGCTGGCAGAAGAGGAGACAAAGAAATGAACCTGCTTGTCACACCCAGCCAACGGTAAAAAGACAGGGGAGGATTCTGCCGGAAGGGCTCTGCACCCCAGGAGCTCCCGCCGGCCGGTTTCTCTCCCCTTTGCCCGGTACCGAGGGGACGACGACACCTCGCCCGCGCCCCCTCGCGGGGGGGGCTGCCCCAGGAGAGACGGGGGACCCCCACCTCGCTTCTGCCCGCGGGAACGGACCGGGAGAGACCCTCCACGCAGAGAGAGGAGCGCGGCGTGGATTGCATGCCCGAGGGAAGAGGCCGGGCTCCCCGCTGGCAGAAGGACAACTCACCTCCCTGCTGCTCGGAGCTGCTTGCTGCGGACAGCCCTGCCCGCGCCCGGCCGCTCTCCCGCCGTGCTGGGAGCGCAGTCCGGCCGACGGACGCTCCAGCGAAAAGACGCTCCAGCTAATCGCGCCTCCTGCTCCTTACAGCCGCAGGTACTTTTGCCTCTGGCTAATGCACGCTCCAGACAGCGGACACCCCGCCTCGTTCCAGCTCCCGCTTGCTACAGTTCTGGCTCCTTGAAGCCCCAGCTCCGCACTGAAGCTCCGGCTGATTTCAGCTGCTTCTCCTTACAAGCTCCAGCTACGTGCAACGGTCTGGGCTTTCCATAAGGTTGTGTATCAACTGCTGTCAAAACTGGAGCATTAGGATTAAACATCAGAGTTACACGCCAAATAAATATTCGTTAGTTTGCACGATTAATTACCTAACAACTATTCTGAGCAGCGCAGAAAGAAGAGCTGGACTCAAAGAGGGCACGGGGGGTCTGAAAAGCACCTTTCCCCCCCACAGACCATCACAGATGTTGAGTTCGGCCTGCTGCGTGCCGGACTCCCAAACTTCGGCGTCCGACACAACCAGACCCCCATCTCCGGGGAGGGTCCACGCACCCTGCCCGCCCCCCGCTTCCCCCCGCAGCCCCCAACACCCTCCCACCCGCCTGCAAAACCAGCCAAGCCGGCTCCCGCTTTTGGCCCCCACACCAGCTGACTCGGGGCCCATTTGGGAGCCAAAAAACCCGGCTGCTGAACCTGTTCTCAAGGCCCAAACACGCAGGGCCGGACCTCTGTTTCTGGGCCCAAAGCCACGCAGCTCGGTCTGTTTCCGAGCCCCCACATCAGCCACGCGAGCCTCTTGTCAAGACCCAGGAACAGAAAACTTGTTCTCCGTTTCTGACCCTGCAGTGCCCACGGACGACGCTGAGCGTAGCCACCCCACAGCCCTGCACCCCCGGGGCCCCACACGTAGTTTCGGGGAGTGCTCGGGACCTGCGGAGGGCCCGGCCCCACGCCTCTGCGGGGCAGCCCCAGCACAGGCAGGGCGTCGCTTCACGATTGCCGTTTCAGGCTTTATTTCCCCGCCACCACCGGCACGGCCAGGCCCCCACCCCAAACCCCCAGCCGAAGCACCCCCGCGGGCAGCCGGGCCCAGCCACCCAGAAAACAAGAAAACCAAAGAGGGTACAAGACAGAGACCGTGGGGAAAGGCAAGGAGAAGGACACAGAAACAGAGAGAGCGCGGGAGGGATAGGGAGCAGGACAGAGAGATGGAGCAAGAAAGGAAAAAAGGACGGGAGGCAGAACCAAGGGAAAGAGAGACAAGGACGGGGAGCAGGACAAAGGGACGGAAGAGGGAAAAAAAAAATAGCGACGGGCTGCAGGACAGAGATGAAGGGATTAAATAGACACAGGGAGCATGACAGAAGGACACAGAGAGACAAAAGGGACAAAGAGCAGGCCAGCATCGGAGGGGAAAAAACCAACTGCGATGGGCAGTGGGAGAGAGAGACGGAAAAAGGAAAAAGTACTGAGGAACAGAAAAAAGAAAGAAGCGACAGCTAGGCTAGCTGGACAGGCGGACACACTTAGAAAGGGCGGGAGAGGGAATGGGGCAGAGAAAGACAGACAGAAAAGGTAGCGAAAGAACGCAAGGCAGAGGAACAGCAAGGCGGGGCGGGGGGGAAGGGACAGGGGTCTGGGCAGAGATGGAGAAATAAGCAGCAGGGACAGAGGAGACAGAAAGAGGGACAGGGAACATGGCAGAGAAGGAAAAATCAGGACAGCGGCAGGACGGAGATAAAAAACTGGGACGGTCCTCAGGACAGAGAGGAATACGAATACGAGCAGGGAGCGGGACAAAGGGATACAGCGAGAAACGACGGGACAGGAAGCAAGACAGCGCGACAGACAAGAACAATGAGAAGGAGAGAGAGAGACACTGACAGAGACAGAGACCGTGAGAAGCACAGGGGGTTGGGAAACTTAGAAAGAGAGGTATCAGGAGCCCTGCAGACAGAGGGAGGGTGACTAAAAAAGGGGCAGGAAGCAGCACAAAGGGTCACAGAGAGTAAGAGACGAACAGGAAGGAGGACGGGGACAGCGAGATCCAGAATGACAAAAATAAACAGCAACAGCGAGCAAGACAAAGGGACAGACAGAGAAACAGAAAGTAGGAAGAAGAGAGATAGGAAGGCAGGGACACAGCGCGGCACGTACAGGCGCAGAGACGAAAAGAACGCCAGGGGAACAGGCCAGAGAAATTGGGAGGCAGGGAAAGAGGCGGATGCAGATCAGGACAAGGAGATGGAAAAGGAAAAAACAGCGACTGGCTGCAGGACAAAGACGGGGATGGGGGCGGGGGGGGAGAGGGAGAGGGAGCAGGACAAGAACGCAAAGAGAAAAAGAAAGGGGGGCAGTCGAATGAGAGAGAGAGAGAGAGGAAGGGGGGGAGGAAGAGGGAGCAGGACAAGAGAAGAGACAGAAGAGAGGAGGCACAGGGAAGCAAAATAAAAAAAAAAAAAAAGAGAAACCAAACGTCACAGCAGCATGAGAAAGCGAGGGGGTCAGGAGAGGGGGAGGGAGGGACCGGGAGGCACAAGAGGAGCGACAGGGCCCCGAGGGCCCAGGACTCACCACAGCTCTCGCTCTTGGAGCTGCCAGGAGACCTTGCCAGTTCAGACGCTTCTTTCTCCTTCTCTCCTCCCTTCCTCTTCTGTAACTCCAGTCGCTTGGCTGTCCTCCACATAACGGAACACGCGAGCGCCTCACAGCTCTTACGAGATGAGGCCTCCTAGACACGTAGCCTCGCTCGCTCGCTCACTATGTGGCCGTACCGCGCTGCTGGTCATGCATACAGACCCTGGCGGTCTAACCTGCTGTGGACTACGAGGCGGGATCCTCCCACACCCAGAGAGGCAGGTTCTCTCTTGCCTGCAGCGGGAGGCAGCTGCCAGCCAGATGGCCTGCCGTTTCTTCTTCTTTACCTTTCTGTGGCCTCTCCAGCTTCAGCAGCTCCCGTCCACAGCCAGTAAGCGCTCCGCCTGTCCCTCTGTGCTCCCGTGCCGCGAGGAGAGGGAGGCCAGGCAGAGACAGCCCACGCAAGCCTGAGGCTGCTGCAGTCAACGGCATCCCCGGGGACGAACGGACAACCGCACTCACAGCGTGACCTCTGGGAGAGGGAAAGAGGCAGCAGCCACCCTTATTACCGTAGCTCGACCCTGGCCGGAGCCCCTCCTTCCGCAGGGGCTTCCGCAGACGCCGCTCGTTCCCCGCGCCGCTGCTAACGGCGCCCACGTTCAGGGAGACTCGAGAACATCGCAGGGCCAGCTTGCTGCCCTCACGACAGGGCTCGGGGGCTGCCTGCGGCTACAGCACAGGCAGGCTTCAGGGGAGGGGCTGGAGCTGGGGGCAGCCGCACGGGCCGAGCGAAGGCGCCGGGGGAGCTCCGGCGACTCGGGGAGGCGCCCGCTGGCCGCGCCTGGGGGGTGCCCGCCTCCGTCCCCTCTTCCCTTCTATCGGCTCTCGGGGAACTGCCGGGCGCTGCCCTGGCCCGGCTCGCCTCCGGCGGACCGGGAGCCTGCCGCGGCGGCCGCTTCGCAGCTTCCCGTCCCGCCAGCCCCGCGCGGCCAGCGGGCAGGAGGCACCCCCCGCCCCCGCCGGAGGGGATCGCTCGCCTCACCCGCGGTCCCGGCGCTCGCGCGCTGCCGCCGAGACCCGCGCCCTGCGCGCCACCACGCTGCTCCCAGGGACCGCGCGTGCGCCGGAGGGGTCAGAGCCGGCGAAGGAACGCCGGGCTGCCCCACGCGCAGGACGGCGCATGCGCCCGGGAGGCGCGGCCGCACGGCTGGTCGGGGAGCGGGCGCAGCGGGAAGCCCGCGGAAAACCACACGAAACCGGTAACGCTCCTGCGTCTGACCTTGTCGGACTCCGGGGGCCGCGGCGGCAGCGAGGACTACGCCGCGCCCGAGAGCCACGCTGCCGCCCGGCCGCCGAGTCCGCGAAAACTACAGCTCCCGGCATGCCCCGGGAGGCAGCCTGCCCTGCTGCCGGACCCCGAGGGGACGCCGCTTCCGTTTCCGCCCACCCCCACGCCGGCGCAGCCGCAGTTCCCGCCGAGCCCCCAGCGCCGCTCCGGGCAGCTCCGGCGCGCTTTCGCCGCCCGGCTCCGGCACGGCGCGGCACCCCCCGCCGCCGCTTCGGCACGGCGCGGCCCCGATGCCGCTCCGTGCGTCCCACACGGACCCCGCCGTCCTCCTCGGGGCTTTCCCCGGAACCCGCCGGCCGACTGCGCAGCCCCGCCACGGGGCCCGGTGAGCACCCCCCCGCGCGCACGTGCTCCCAGCCGCCCTGTGAGCCCCCCCCCCCCCTCGCGCGCGCTCCCAGCCACCCTGTGAGCCCCCCCCCCCGCGCATGTGCTCCCAGCCCCCCTGTGAGCCCCCAGGGCTCGGCCTCGGCACCGGCGGCCCCCACCCCCCCCGGGCCACCCCCGCCCCCGACGTTCGCGGCCCGAGGGGCGCCCGGCCCCGCTCACCTTCTCCCGAGGGGCAGCCGCACCCCGGCCGCCGCTCCGCTCCTGCCTGGGCTCCCACCGGCCCCGCCCCGGCCCCTCCCCCGGCAGCCCCCCCTGGCCAGGGAGGGGCCGTCCCCATCAGCCTCACTGCCCGCACCTGCGGCTCCTCCAGCCCCGGCCCGCAGCTGTGGTACCCAAATCCGGAACAAAACTCCTCGACACCAATGTGAACTTAAGCAGCAGGCACTTCCTTGATTGAATGAAAGATGTCAAGAGTCAGCTGATTGGGAAGAGCTGTTAACTGGGGTCAAAATACAGATTTTAATACCCCTCTTATTTTAGTTCTAAGACTTGGCCATTGCCAGGTATCATCTTTTCCATTTACCCAGGTCCACCAGCGAGGCCACAAGGGAGATTTCTTCCAGAGAGAGGATAGAGTTATTAAGTCTAAAAGTCCACGATTTGCCTTTCTCCTTCATGAAAAGGTGAGTGGATCATATATCGTCACTAGTCACCCAAACAGTTAAGCCTGAACTTTTCACCTGTCCTTTAATACAGTCAACTCCAAGCTAAATTTTTTCCGTTTGGTCCCGAAGAGGGGACCAAAGATCATGTCAAATATTATTATACTTTCTACAAATACATCCCCATCTTAGAGCTTTAGCTACTAGAGAAAGTCTTTGGAGTTTGGGGTCAGAAGAGCTGCAAGTATAAACCTTCATTCAGCTCTGTTTAGGATGTGTGATTTTTCTCTGGTTGTCTAAACCAGTCTAAATTTCCATAGATGGTCCCGACTCTGGGTGGCTCGAACAAGGATCCTGGAACTCCAGTAAATTCTAGACATCGTTTTATATTTTAAATATGATCCAAAGTTCCTTTTTGCACTTGTCTCTACGGTTTTGGCAACTGACAGCCCCAAGGGCTGCTTGTACAGGTTTCTCCCGAAGGGCGATTAAATGAATTCTTTTGTCCATGAGGTGGATGGTTTGGTAATGTTATAATTCACAACGCTGTAATTCCTTCTTTCAAATTTAAAAAAAAAAAAATTGCCTTTTAAATCCATCCCATTTAATTTGCTAAAATGATTCTCATTGTTCTGCATCTTTTCTCAAGTTTTGGTTAAATTCAATGTCAGTATTCTCCACGGAACTAGATTTTCATCTGACTTTGGAATCGGAAGGCAGGCTGTTACTGAGGTTAAATTTTGTGTCTTTACAAAACTTTGAATCAGTTACAAAACTAGATTTTTTTTTTTTTTAATCCAAATTACAAAAACGGTTAATCTCAAGATTAATAGCTCAAACAATAATTGTTTCATTTTGTTTATCTCATGTTTAGAACCCCTCAAAAAAAATGCATACGCCCTCTAAACACAAAAAGATTATTGCCCTCGACAATATTCCTAAGAGCAACCCCAATATTATCAACTTTACACAGCTGTTTTCCCAAACAGATAACGTGAAACTTACTTATAGATTTTCAGTTTGAAAGGGCCAGTTTCTTTAGACTTCCGGTTTCTTGTTGGTGCTTTCTTTATTCTTGAATAATGAAGCCAAGGTTCTTCTCCCAGACCTTTACTGCTATAAGGGTTGTTAAAATGACTCGAGACGGTCCTTTCCGCTTCTCAGTGATTTTATAGATATTCAATCTCCTGGTCGGAAGGGATGCGCTGCTGCGTCCAGTTCTAAGGGTCCAGCTGTGGAGACATACTGACAAAGCTCTTGAAAAGAATTGCTTAAAGAAATCATAACACCTTTTAAAAACATATCTCCAAAGGCACTCAAGATACTCAGAACATAGGACTCTTGATATGGTCTTTCATACAACATTTCATAATGACTTAAATTTTCTTTCTCTCCTGGCTATACTCTGATTCTTAATAGAGCCATGGGTAATGCTTTAACCCATGTGAGGAGTGAGGTTTCCTGACAAATTTTACTCGACTGTTGCTTAAGGGTATAGTTCATTCTCAATCTCTCTCTCTCTCTCCGCCCCCCTCTCTCTGCCCCCCCCCCCGGCCCCCCCACTTGCTTGTGGTCTATATGGGGTGTGATAGTCTCAATCTATAGATAATACTTTGCTCAACTTGTCTCATAATCTTTGCTATAAAATGAGGGCCATTGTCAGATGACATTCCTACAGGCACCCCATATTTTGGTATTATCTCTTTGAGCAAGACTTTGAGTACTTCCCTTGCTTTGTTGGTGCGACAAGGGAAAGCCTCGGGCCACCCAGTAAAGATAGCAACTAAAACTAGGATAGATCCTTCTTTTCAAGGCAATTCTATAAAATCAATTTGCTAATATTCTCCTAAAAATTTTCCTTATTTCATAATCCCAAAGATGATCTTAGTACTGATTCGGGGATATTTTTAGATATAAATTTCACATCCGCTTCTAATTGTTTAAACAATCTTTGACATATTTCACTTTCTGTTCCCCAGTATACTTTGTGATGTTCAGCTCGGGCAATTTCTCTTATCATTGTGGGTGGGACTATTATTTGACCTGTCGGTGTTACAGCCTATCCTGTTTCATTTTGTTAGCCTGCGATCTAATAATTAATTCTTCATCTTTTTCGTTATAATTTGGAGTTTCTTTAGGCAATTTTATACTTTTCTCTGGAACTAGTGCTAGGATGCCTTTTTCCGCAGCCTCTTTAGCAGCTTTATCAGCCAGTCGGTTACCTGCGTTCGGACCGGTCTTACCTAACTGATGTGCTTTACAGTGCATTATCGTGACTGCTGTTGGTTTTTGAATGGTTTCTAACAATTTCGGTGTTTGTTCTGCGTGCTGAATGGTGGTTCCTCGTGCAGATAACGGTCCTCTTTCTCTCCGTATCGCTCCATGTGCACGTACTACTCCAAAAGCGTACTTTGAGTCTGTCCAAGTGTTGACTCGCTTTCCTTGACTTGGTTCCAGAGCTCGAAGAAGAGCTATCGATTCAGCCTTTTGGGCAGATATCGTCGAAGGCAAAGTTGGCAACGCAATTACCTCCTCGGTAGTTACTGTCTGTCTTGATAAACGTTTTCCTTCACAGACGGAACCGCTTCCGTCGGCATATAGTTCCCAATCTGTTTCTTCTAGCGGCACATCTCAGAGATCCAGTCAGCTGGAGTAAACTCTTTCGATTGTCTGCAAGCAGTCACGTTCCAGTTCTCCTTTAACTTGATCAGTTGTTGAAAACGCAACAGGGTTAACGGCGGTAGTAGTTTTTAGGTAAACATCATCTTGTTCCAGCAACGCCACTTGGTATTTCAGCATCCTGCTAGGGGATAACCAATGCCCCCCTTTCTGTTTTAGCACAACAGTTATCGTATGGGAAACGTACAGTAATCCTTTGTCCTCTAATCCTTTGTCCTCAGGTGAACTTACGAGCTTCCTGGATCAGTAGCACAGTTGCAGCGACGGCTCTCGGACGACCAGAGCATCCCAGACTCACATTACCTAATCGCTTCGAGAAGTAGGCCACGGCTCGCCCACTTGGCCCTAAATATTGCGCCAGGATACCCAGAGCTATACCTTTTCTTTCACGAGCAAAAAGTTCAAGTGTCTTTGTGAGATCTGGCAGGCCTAGGGCTGGCACCCCGATTACAGCCTGTTTCCATTCTTGGAAAGTAGCTTTCTCGGCATCGGTACGATCCGTTGTTTGAGGTTTTGAGCTGCTCCTATAAAGGTCGGGCCAGCAAGCCACAATTTATAATCTACAGGTGACACCACTCAACCATTCCCGGAAATGCTCGTCATTCATTTTTTTAGTCTTGGGTTCGGGGAGACGACAAATTGCCTCTTTTCTCTCAGTTCCCAATTGTCTCTGTCCTTTTAGGATTTTAAAACTCATTTAAATAAGTTTCTTCTTTCTGGGTTATCTGGTTTTTTTCTTTTGACACTCGATATCCACTGATTCCCCAAAAGTTCAAAAAGTTAATAGTTAACTTTGTGCATCGTTCTTCCGTCTCAGCTACACTTAACAGATCATCCATATATTTCAGCAAGATTTCTTGATTATTTTCTTTCTGCCAAATCCCTACTTCTCGTGCCAATTGACTTCCAAACACGGTAAGACTATTCTTAAAGCCTTGAGGCAAGACTGTCCACGTATATTGTGGTTTTTCTCCCAGTCTCAGGATTTTCCCATTCCAAAGCAAAAACCTCTTGACTATCAGGATCCAAGGGAATATGGAAAAAGGCATCTTTTCCCTCTAACACTGTGAACCATTCTTGTTTCTCCGTTAGGGTTGTTAACAAAGCATAAGGATTTGCTACTACCGGATGAATATCTTGTACTATTTGATTTATTGCTCTGAGGAGGTCTTGAACTAATCTATCATCTTTTTCATTAGCCTTTTAACAGGCGAGATGGGGGTGTTATATCTGGATTCACATTCTATTAACAATTTGTATCTTAAAAATTTTTGTATTACCATTACTAACCCTTTCCGACTTTCCGGTTTTAGGGGGTATCGTTTAATTCTTACCGGATTCGATCCTGGCTTTAAATCAACTCTCACAGGTTCTGCTTTTTGGATTTACCGGGAGCTTCCCAGTCCAGACGATTGGAATTACAGCATTATACTTTGACTGGTATAATCTTCCGCTGTCGGTAAGCGTCCTGTTAACAACAAAGCCACTGCTTCGATACGTTTAGTTTCTGGAATTAAAGTTTTAATCTCTCCATTTTTAAATTTAATTTCTGCCTCTAAGTTCTCAGATAGATCTCTCCTTAACAGGATTTTAGGAGAATTTGGCACATAACAAAAACTGCTGAGTGACCCGTTGCTTTCCTAATTTCATTGTTAAAGATTTAAAGAAGGGTCTAGTTTCTCGTTCACTTGTTGCACCGACACCACCAATTTCTTCAAAACTTAACTCTCTCTCTAAGGTATTTAAAACTGAAAAGGTGACCCGAGTGTCAATTCAAATTCAATTTTCTGTTCTCCCAGTTTAGCTGTAACCAGAGGTTCTGCTGGGAGACTCCCCTCCGGTCCCCGTCAGATACGTTCACTTAAAAAGAACAAATCTACATATGGCACTTTATTCCATTTACTCTCTCTCCTACAAAACAACAGGAACTGCAATATAATATGGTAACTCCAAGTTCTGTTTGTTTACCATTTTTCCTGCAATTCACCCCAATGTGCCAATAAACGTCCCAACGGTGATGTTTTTGGTAACTTTTCTTCAGCAGTTCTATTTCCTGCACTCTTATTCTTAAACAATTTTGCTAATGCCATTATACTTATATACATTCAAGTACCAAATACCAAACAAATGCAAATGACAATTGTCCCAAATAATACACAAAGTCCAACCCAGCAATAGCTTTCGCTTATGACTTACGGGCAGACGCCTAGGCTTCCGCTGCAGACGGGTACCCTCCAAGCCCCAACCCTGCGAAGCTTTCGCCGCGCCTCACGGGCAGGCTTTCCAAACCAATTCCAAAGAAGCAGCGCCTTACCTTTTTTCCAGGCAACGCTGCGAGGAGCTTTGCGAGTCGAGGGTGATGGTTCTCCCCGAGAATACCTCGGTGCCGGCCGGAGTTCGATCGACGCTCGATCTCGTCCGGTCTCACTCGCAAGGTCCCATCTGGGTCGCCGAAACCGTTACCGAAATCCGGAATAAAACTCCTTAACACCAACGTGAAGTTAAGAAGCAGGCACTTTGTTTATCGCGGCGCTGGGGACACGGGGGATCGCTCCTCCAAAGGCGTGTCCCGCTTAGTATCAAAATCCATCCGTTTTTACAGGCTTTTCTTGTCAGGTCATTGTTACCTAAGCTCCTTCCGTAAAAATGCATACTCTGCTCGTTCTTAAATTTAACCTTTATAATGATCGGTCCTTTGATTATATAACCTTATCAATGTTCTTATTTAAAAACAATCATTGGCCAGTTACACTTAGCTCTGCTGACTGGAATCTTCGATACTCAAATCGAGATGGGAAGGGTAAGGGGGTTTCCAAGCAGCAAACTGGTGTCCATGACGGTTTCCTTAGTTTCCTGAAACAGAACGTAGAAAAACCAGTAACTTCCTGGTGAGGTTTCTAGGGTTAGCTATTTCAAACTTTAACAATATTAAGGTTCCTAGAGTCACGCGAACACAGTTCCTAAAGTTTCTATGGCTACGTTTCAAACTTAACGATCCTATACGTTATGCTTCACAATTTTACTTCTTAATCAAACCTAACTCTTCTATGGGATTAAATTTTGATTTCTTTACCAGAATATTTGCAACAGCTGGAGCCCAGCAGGAACGGGGCGGGGGGGGGGGGGTGCACGGCCCGACCCCCCCCCAGCGCCTCACCTCCTCCTCCCCTGGGCTCCCTCACGGCCCCTCGCCTCGTGCAAAGGGAGCGCAAACGCAGCCCGGAGGGCAAAGGGGACGGGCGGCCAGCGTTTATTCAGTCAGTCGCGTGCCTATCGAGTCCTGCCAGCGAGTCTGCTCCGGGTCTCGGGGCGCCCCCCGGCGCCCCCCCTGCCCCTCGGACACCTCTGATAGCCTATTTCCATACATTCTGTGTGGCACGTCTAAATATTGGGATGGTTTTAATATTTTGTACCAGCTGTGGAAACTGGTTTGCTGCTAGGTGACTGCAAAAGTGAGATTTGGTAAATAATTATTAGAAATCTTATACTAACACTACGACTGAAACAATAGACAAAAGTATAGCCAAGCAATTAACTAGCAGAGGTAGGTACTCCTAAGTTTTGCAGTTCTTTGCTCTTATGACTAGATGTTCCTGTACGCTAGATGAGAACAATGCTGAAACTGACCACAGGTGATTGAAACTGCGTTAAGCTTCAAGATCAAAGAACAAGGACAAGAATAAAGACTTCGGGGACAGCCAGCAAGAACTTCCAATGGGTCGGTGGTTGCAAAAGCAGCCCTTCGTCTCAAATGGATCCTTCACGGCGCGCGATCGGATGTAGGCAGTACTACGATAATCGGTTGCCATCGTTTTTACGTATATGTATACTAATCTGATTAACATGCAATTAGTTATTCTGTATAACCTGTTTGTGCTAAAGCTGTGGCATGCACGCTAGGTGCAACTATCCCCCGTGCATCCAGCGCTGCAATGAAGAACGCCTGCTTTCTAAAACTCCAAAACGAGTCTTAGGGAGTTTCTTCGACCGGCTTTTCCGTATCAGGGGTACAAGGGAGGAAAGGAAAAAGAAAAAAAAAAAAAGGCAGCGGTGTGGGAAAGAGAGGGGCCCAGGGGAGGGGCAGGGAGGGACCAGAACGCGGAAGAGGGGAGGCAGGGCCCCGAGGGCCCGGGGCTCGCCACAGCTCTTGTTCTTGGCACTGCCAGGAGAATTTGCCAGTTCAGACGCTTCTTTCTGCTCCTCTCCCGCTCCCCTCCTCTTCTGTAACTCCGGCAGCGCGGCCGTCCTCCCCCTAGGAGAACACGCGTCTCATAGGTCTTGCAGGACGAGGCCTCCTAGGCACGGAGCCTCGCTCGCTCGCACGCTACGTGGCCGTACGGCACCGTCGGTGCTGCGTACGGACCCTGCGGTGCACCTGGGCGGTCTGGCCTGCTGCGGACTACGAAGAGGGATCCTTCCACACGCGGAGAGGCAGGCTCTCTCTTGCCTGCAGCGGGGGGCAGCTGCTGGCCGGCCAGCCTTCCATTTCTTCTTCTCTACCTTTCTGTGGCCTCTCCAGCTTCAGCCGCAGCAGCTCCTGCCCGCAGCCGGTAAGCGCCCCGCCTGTCCCTTCGTGCTCCCGTGCCGCGGGGAGAGGGAGGCCAGGCAGAGACAGCCCGTGCAAGCTTTCCTCGCCGGCGGCGTTTCCTCACCGGGAGGAAGCAACGAGCGCGGCGGCACCTGCCGCCGGTGCCGCACTGCCGTTACCGTCGGACGGCAGGTGCAGGACAGCGGCAGCCCCGCGCCGTCGCAGCCTCCGAGCTGCAGTACCGAACATTGGCCGCGAGGTGGCAGCGGCGAGCGCTTGGCACAAGGCGGCAGCGCGCACGGGCGGCACCGCAGCTGCAGTACCGAAGTCTGTTCAATAGGTGGCGGAAGAGAGCGCTGGCGAAACGCGCCGCCACCGCGCATGCGCGGCTCCGAGCTGCTGCCCGCGTTTTGGTTGCCAGGCGACAGCAGGAGCGCCGTAAACCGCGACGCCGCGCATGCGCGTTTGCCGAGGCGTCGTGTCGCGCTTTGGTTGCCAGGCAACAGTGGCCAGTGTCGTAAACGCGCCAAGGCACATGCGCGGTTGCCGATCTGCCGTAACACGTTTTGGTTGCTAGGCAACAGGAGGGGCCGTAAACCGCACCGCCACGCATGCGCGATTGCAGAGGCGTCGTGTCGCGCTTTGGTTGCCGGGCAACAGCAGCGAGCGCGGTAAACGGGCAAAGGCGCATGCGCCCTTTCCGAGCAGCCGTAAAGCGTTTTGGTTGCCGAGCAACAGAAGGAGCGCCGTAAACCGTGCCGTCACGCATGCGCTCTTGGGGATGCGCCGCGTCGCGCTTTGGTTGCCAGGCAACAGCGGCTAGCGCCGTAAAAGGCGCAACGCGCATGCGCCCTTGCTGAGCTGCCGTAACGGGTTTGGTTGCCGAGCAACAGAAGGAGCGCCGTAAACCGTGCCGTCACGCATGCGCTGTTGGGTAGGCGCCATGTCGCGCTTTGGTTGCCGGGCAACAGCGGCCAGCGCCGTAAAAGGCGCAGCGCGCATGCGCCCTTGCTGAGCTGCCGTAAAGCGTTTTGGTTGCCAGGCAACAGCAGGAGCATCGTAAACCGCGCCGTCACGCATGCGCTGTTGGGGAGGCGCCGTGTCGCGCTTTGGTTGCCGGGCAACAGCGGCAAGCGCCGCAAAAGGCGCAGCGCGCATGCTCCCTTGCCGAGCTGCCGTAAAGCGGTTTGGTTGCCCGGCAACAGGGTCGAGCACCGTCAACGCGCCGCCACGCATGCACAGCTGTCGAGCTGCTGTACCGCATCTTGGTTGCCCGGCAACAGCTGGAGCCCACCGACACACGCCACCGCGCATGCGCCCCTCCCCAACGCCAGTTCCCACCTTCGGTCACCGGGCAGCAGCATCCGCATCCCTGTAACGATCCTCTTCTGAGCAGCAGCTGGATGAGGGATGACTGACAGCTCAGCCCAGTAGAGACCAGCCACAGGCGGCAACTACTTACTGGGGGCACAGGGCTTACGTTGCCCTGCCCTTTCCCCACTCGCAGCCCGGGCAGTCACCTCCATCGCCCCCGTTCCAAAAAGCACCCGACTGGCTGGAGCGTTTACAGCAGTCAAGTGCAAACAACAGACAACTCGGGTGGTCGCTTCTGTCCCTGCCCCCCCACCCCATTATCTAGAGAGGAGAAGCAGCACAGGGACCTGCAAACGGCAGGGGGGAGGGGGGGGTGGTCCCCTGGAGCAAGCCCCAGGGACTGCTGTATCCCTCTGCATGTGGCATCAGGGTTGCGGGAGTGAAAGCAGCCAGTCAACAGCTGCTGGCGAGAGATTTAAAAAAAAAAAAAAAAAAACATAACGCCTGGTTCAGGTGACAGCCTGGAGGCAGGCCACAAGAGACCCAAAGCTGCTCTGTGCCAGAGGGGCAGCTCTGTCCAGCAGGAAACGCCGCGTCCCAGCGCACCAGATGCGAGCGGCCCACCTGCAAGCGAGCGATACCCTGGTGACCCTGGGGCTCGGTTGGGGTGGGCGCACCTTTCCTCACCTCCGTGCTATCGGAACTCTGCTCTCCTAATCCTGCACGCACGCAAGGCTTCTTGTGCGGGGCTTGTCTCGGATCGAAGACACGCTGCACGGTGTTACTTACCGCCCCGCCCTCCGGCGCGCAAAGTAATGCGACGTGAAGCAGGGAAAGCAAAGAGGCGTGTCGGGATATTAGTAGACCTCAGCAGACAACCGTAGAGCCCTCGAGGTTCCATCTTTGCTCCCTACAGGAGCGTGGCTCCGCACTCCTTGCCGCTCCCGCCAGCGAGCGTCACAATTGCCCTTTGCTGCCTGCAACACGCAGTACCTGCGCGGCCCCAGTACTACTGCCTACTACTATAGCGAGAGGCGCTCGCTATAAAGCGGCAATGAAGAACAAGGACGGCCCGTCAAGATAGCAGGAGGAACATAGAGAGCCTCCAGCATTAGCCAGGCAGGGCTTGCAACTCACCTCGTGTCGTGGTTTAACGCCAGCCAGCAACAAAGCCCCACGCGACCGCTCACTCGCTCCCCCGCCCCCAGTGGGACGGGGAGACAATCGGAAGGGCAAAAGCGAGAAAACTCATGGCTTGAAACGAAAACAGTTTAATCATTTAAAAGAAACAACAACAACTTGTAAAGAAAAGAAGAAAAAAAAAATGACAGAGAATGGGGTGCAGGCAGCATGCCAGGGGTCTGGAGCCTGACGGATGATGGGGGGGTGTGGAATATGGAGGAGGGAAAGGAATCTGGGGGAGGGGACAGGAGATAGAAGAGCAGGGCATGCGGGGGGAAACGGGACAGGAGATAGAAGAGCAGGGGATGCGGGGGGAAACAACTCGCGTGGGTTAAAAACTCGAATGGGTGAAGGGGGCGGGCTGGAGCAGCGGGGGGCATATATGGGGGAGAAACACACGCCGGGGAGAGGGTAGGTGAGGGTACAGAGGTGCATGGGGGGACATGGGTGGGGATGACCTACCCCAGGGAGTCCACCCAGGATGATCCACAGCAGGTAACTCACCTGGGATAACCCGCAACAGAGCATCCACACCAGATCATCCACGCTGGGAGGACCCCCAGCAACGCCCCTCAAACTGCCTCTGCTTCACCCCCAATCTTCCCCAAACTGGGGAGTTTCTTGCTTTTTCAAAATACTCAGTTTGGGGTGTGTTTCAGTGCTTTTCCACAACGTAAAAAGGGGTGATCTTTTGGTTGTGGGTTTGTGCATGAAAATGGGGTGGGTTTTTTGCTTTCCAGCTGCACAAATCCAGGCGGATTTGGCTTTCCCAGGAGTCCCAAAGTCGTTTGGTTTTTTCCGTTGCAGTCCCAGAATCAGAGGGTTTGGGGTTGTCCTGGTTTCGGCTGGAATAAAGTTCATTTTCTTCTGAGTAGCTGGTACAGGGCCATTTTGGAGTTAGGATGAGAATAATGTTGACAACACACCGATGCTGTAGTTGTTGCTAAGCAGTGTTTATACTAAGTCAAGGACCTTCCAGCTTCTCATACCGCCCTGCCAGCAGAGGCTGGGGGTGCACAAGAAGAGTCGCTGAGCTAAAGCAGGATTCCAGGCAAACAGGTCAGCTCGAAATACACCACCTCCTTTAAAAGTTAAGAGCGATTTGAACGCTTAAAATCAGCATTTACGCTAATCGATACCATTCTGAACACCTTCTTAGCATACAAGTAAACACTCTTGCCGGTGCTGGAAAACGTCTCCTCCCTTCCTTACAGCACTGCTGCAGGCAGATAACCCTGGGAGGCTGCGGGACGAGGTCGTACGCAATCAGAATCTACGCTTGCGGATCCACCGCAACAGCTACAGCCCTTGCGCTGCTGCTGCTGCTTTGCATCTTGCTTGTTTGGTGAATAAAGCTGAAAGTGAAGTGGAAAACTCCAAACAGCAAAATGAAAAATAAAGAATAAATCTCAATAATTCACTTTACACTAAAAAGGTGTGCCCATGTTTATATACATCCAATAAAAATACTTGTACTGTAAAAGTATTTGATTTTCCTTTTCCATTACCTTAACTTGCACAGCTCTGAATTCATACCATTAAATCATCTCTCCCCAAAGTACACAGTTATAACGTGACTAGGGTTTTTTGTGCGTGTTACAGAACGCGGAGGGACACCTGGCCAGCTGAGCTGCCCAAGAGAGGTGCTACTGAACCGCCAGGGAAACGCACCATTGAAAGCCAGACAGAAAGAAAGTACTTCAGAGCACTCCGTCAAAACATCAGGAAAAAAAACCCATAACATTCAGTTGCCTCTCTTTTTAAACATTTAGAAAAATACCTAAACTGCTTACATACACCTAACAAATCACATACTACAGCTATTTGGCAGTCGCAGTTTAAACAATGCAAGTCAATTTGTAAAATCCCCAGTGCTGCAATACCTCAGACTACCAAAAAGGACTGGCGGATTCCCTAATGCTTTTGGCAGTACCGAAGCATGCAGAGCAACACGTTTTCGTGTTATCTCGACTGTTACAACTGAGAAACCAAAGACCAGTGATGCCATCAACTTTAGGAAGATGGGCTGCGCTTGGGTCTTTGGAAGGAAATTGACCTTTTTTTTTTTTTCTTTTTTTTTTTAAAGAGAGTGAAAAGTCTCATTACTGATGACTTCTACTGTCAAGTCGATCACCTCTGAAGAGCCACTCTGATGGGAAGTTCATAAAACAAAATTTCTTTGAGAGAGAAAGACTTCCATTTTGGAAAATCTCTTTCCAACTGAAGTCAAAATTACACACTGTAGGTTAAAGGAAAAAATACATTACTGAAGCAGTAACTCATCAAAAACACCTCAGGACTCACTGTCACTAGTTACAAGGCTGCTAATGCTTCCCGGGAAAGCCTGGAAAACACACAGATGCGACGCCCGTTTGTCCTGTTTTGTCCACGTCTCTTCTTTGACCTTGATTGCTTTTAGTACAGATGCTAATTATCTCCGTAACGTTTTTGAGTACTACTATAAGATATTTAAAAAAAAAAATCATTGACTGTAAAAGCATAAAGCTTTTATCATGAAAACAAAGTCTGTTTCTTCTGAACAGCTGAACTCTTACGAACAGTTTCTTCCCTCTTTTAGTACAAAATTATTTTCACAGTATCGTTTACTAGCAAGCACACAGCAACAGAAGATTATGCTTTCAGGAAGAGAAAATAAACTGAGGGAAGTAAACTTTGTATAGGTGTAACATGCTCCGGAACAGAACTTATTTTTAGCATTTGTGTTAAAATATTTCACGTAAAAAAAAGTAGAAGGAGAGTTGGCACACTCTCAACGTTAAAGCCCATACCGCAAGTACCTTTGGAAAAATGCAGACACACGTCGTAGGCGTACCTTGTACTTGCAGGCCGCTACGGAATCTTTCCATCTGTCTCGTACCGTCACGGCAGAAGAAAGGGCAACCACGGCGAAACGGTGCCAGCTGACAGCCAGCTGAGAGAAGAAAAAAAAAAAAAACATTAGCACAAAGCTGGGTAGGAATCCAAAGCTGCTGTCAGGCAGCACAAGAGCTCTGCAGGCTGGCACCAGTCAATATTGCACTCTCTAAAATCAAACAACAACAAAACAAAACCGTGACCCTGTAGCCTTCTTTTTTTTTTTTTCTTCTTCTTCTTTCAGAGCTCATCCCTGCCTCAGCATTTTGTCTTGTCAGAGCATGAAGCGCAGGTGATCCGTACCCTGACGACTTCCGTGTGCGCTGAATGCCTGTTCAGAAATAGTCCAGATCTGCAAGACTGGTGTCATTTATATGGTTTTAATCATCATAACTCAAATTTTATTTACTCATGCATTTGTGAGGAAACTAATTAACTTTTAGACACTGCCTCTCCTTTTTTTGGGGGGTGGGGGTGGAAATGCGTTAGAGACCGAAAAACATTACGATTCAGAGCTCCCAACCACGAGGGAGTGGTGGAGAAGTCAATGAAAGCAAAGACCAACAGCAGCAACATCAACTGAAAGTTGGCTTTAATTCCGATCACGTACTTAAGCGACTCTCCAACTCTATGCCTCGGTCCTAGGAATGACTAGGCCCTTTTTGGAAGGACAAACTTGTTTACTTAAAAGTCCTAGACTGAAGACTCCGCTGAACGGAATGGGGATGATTGTGCCACGGGACAACATGCCATCAACACTCTTAATGGGGAAGGAAAAAAAAAAACCCCAAATAAAAATCAAGTTTAAGTACCAGTTCCCCTCATGTTTCGCTCATTACATTTCTACTGGCATCTAGGTGCTCAAAATTGAACTACAGGGACACCACATATTCCTAAAAATTCACTTATACATAAAAAAGTAAAAGGCTATTTCCAACTTGCCCATCAAATCAGTATGAACAGAGAGAAGAGAAACACGCGACCTTGAAGGAGCTAACAGGCAGCTCTGAATTTACCAGACAGGAAATTTCATTCTTTCCCCTGAAACAAAAACACATCAAGGGACCAGTTCAGGAACAGGGCACGATCTGTTAACAGCAATTTTTCCATCACCTTTTCTGCACTAGCAGCAAATTTGCCTTCTCTGTGGGTTTAACGTGGAGCATCTGTAGCGCCCTCAAACTCGCAAGTGTTTCTCTCCGCTCCCCCAGCCCGATACGTGCGATTACCTGAGCAGCAAGCGGAATTGACCACGCAGGATTTTCTTCGTGTGATGCGGAAGGTGACGCTGGCAGAAGAGGAGACAAAGAAATGAACCTGCTTGTCACACCCAGCCAACGGTAAAAAGACAGGGGAGGATTCTGCCGGAAGGGCTCTGCACCCCAGGAGCTCCCGCCGGCCGGTTTCTCTCCCCTTTGCCCGGTACCGAGGGGACGACGACACCTCGCCCGCGCCCCCTCGCGGGGGGGGCTGCCCCAGGAGAGACGGGGGACCCCCACCTCGCTTCTGCCCGCGGGAACGGACCGGGAGAGACCCTCCACGCAGAGAGAGGAGCGCGGCGTGGATTGCATGCCCGAGGGAAGAGGCCGGGCTCCCCGCTGGCAGAAGGACAACTCACCTCCCTGCTGCTCGGAGCTGCTTGCTGCGGACAGCCCTGCCCGCGCCCGGCCGCTCTCCCGCCGTGCTGGGAGCGCAGTCCGGCCGACGGACGCTCCAGCGAAAAGACGCTCCAGCTAATCGCGCCTCCTGCTCCTTACAGCCGCAGGTACTTTTGCCTCTGGCTAATGCACGCTCCAGACAGCGGACACCCCGCCTCGTTCCAGCTCCCGCTTGCTACAGTTCTGGCTCCTTGAAGCCCCAGCTCCGCACTGAAGCTCCGGCTGATTTCAGCTGCTTCTCCTTACAAGCTCCAGCTACGTGCAACGGTCTGGGCTTTCCATAAGGTTGTGTATCAACTGCTGTCAAAACTGGAGCATTAGGATTAAACATCAGAGTTACACGCCAAATAAATATTCGTTAGTTTGCACGATTAATTACCTAACAACTATTCTGAGCAGCGCAGAAAGAAGAGCTGGACTCAAAGAGGGCACGGGGGGTCTGAAAAGCACCTTTCCCCCCCACAGACCATCACAGATGTTGAGTTCGGCCTGCTGCGTGCCGGACTCCCAAACTTCGGCGTCCGACACAACCAGACCCCCATCTCCGGGGAGGGTCCACGCACCCTGCCCGCCCCCCGCTTCCCCCCGCAGCCCCCAACACCCTCCCACCCGCCTGCAAAACCAGCCAAGCCGGCTCCCGCTTTTGGCCCCCACACCAGCTGACTCGGGGCCCATTTGGGAGCCAAAAAACCCGGCTGCTGAACCTGTTCTCAAGGCCCAAACACGCAGGGCCGGACCTCTGTTTCTGGGCCCAAAGCCACGCAGCTCGGTCTGTTTCCGAGCCCCCACATCAGCCACGCGAGCCTCTTGTCAAGACCCAGGAACAGAAAACTTGTTCTCCGTTTCTGACCCTGCAGTGCCCACGGACGACGCTGAGCGTAGCCACCCCACAGCCCTGCACCCCCGGGGCCCCACACGTAGTTTCGGGGAGTGCTCGGGACCTGCGGAGGGCCCGGCCCCACGCCTCTGCGGGGCAGCCCCAGCACAGGCAGGGCGTCGCTTCACGATTGCCGTTTCAGGCTTTATTTCCCCGCCACCACCGGCACGGCCAGGCCCCCACCCCAAACCCCCAGCCGAAGCACCCCCGCGGGCAGCCGGGCCCAGCCACCCAGAAAACAAGAAAACCAAAGAGGGTACAAGACAGAGACCGTGGGGAAAGGCAAGGAGAAGGACACAGAAACAGAGAGAGCGCGGGAGGGATAGGGAGCAGGACAGAGAGATGGAGCAAGAAAGGAAAAAAGGACGGGAGGCAGAACCAAGGGAAAGAGAGACAAGGACGGGGAGCAGGACAAAGGGACGGAAGAGGGAAAAAAAAAATAGCGACGGGCTGCAGGACAGAGATGAAGGGATTAAATAGACACAGGGAGCATGACAGAAGGACACAGAGAGACAAAAGGGACAAAGAGCAGGCCAGCATCGGAGGGGAAAAAACCAACTGCGATGGGCAGTGGGAGAGAGAGACGGAAAAAGGAAAAAGTACTGAGGAACAGAAAAAAGAAAGAAGCGACAGCTAGGCTAGCTGGACAGGCGGACACACTTAGAAAGGGCGGGAGAGGGAATGGGGCAGAGAAAGACAGACAGAAAAGGTAGCGAAAGAACGCAAGGCAGAGGAACAGCAAGGCGGGGCGGGGGGGAAGGGACAGGGGTCTGGGCAGAGATGGAGAAATAAGCAGCAGGGACAGAGGAGACAGAAAGAGGGACAGGGAACATGGCAGAGAAGGAAAAATCAGGACAGCGGCAGGACGGAGATAAAAAACTGGGACGGTCCTCAGGACAGAGAGGAATACGAATACGAGCAGGGAGCGGGACAAAGGGATACAGCGAGAAACGACGGGACAGGAAGCAAGACAGCGCGACAGACAAGAACAATGAGAAGGAGAGAGAGAGACACTGACAGAGACAGAGACCGTGAGAAGCACAGGGGGTTGGGAAACTTAGAAAGAGAGGTATCAGGAGCCCTGCAGACAGAGGGAGGGTGACTAAAAAAGGGGCAGGAAGCAGCACAAAGGGTCACAGAGAGTAAGAGACGAACAGGAAGGAGGACGGGGACAGCGAGATCCAGAATGACAAAAATAAACAGCAACAGCGAGCAAGACAAAGGGACAGACAGAGAAACAGAAAGTAGGAAGAAGAGAGATAGGAAGGCAGGGACACAGCGCGGCACGTACAGGCGCAGAGACGAAAAGAACGCCAGGGGAACAGGCCAGAGAAATTGGGAGGCAGGGAAAGAGGCGGATGCAGATCAGGACAAGGAGATGGAAAAGGAAAAAACAGCGACTGGCTGCAGGACAAAGACGGGGATGGGGGCGGGGGGGGAGAGGGAGAGGGAGCAGGACAAGAACGCAAAGAGAAAAAGAAAGGGGGGCAGTCGAATGAGAGAGAGAAAGAGGAAGGGGGGGAGGAAGAGGGAGCAGGACAAGAGAAGAGACAGAAGAGAGGAGGCACAGGGAAGCAAAATAAAAAAAAAAAAAAAGAGAAACCAAACGTCACAGCAGCATGAGAAAGCGAGGGGGTCAGGAGAGGGGGAGGGAGGGACCGGGAGGCACAAGAGGAGCGACAGGGCCCCGAGGGCCCAGGACTCACCACAGCTCTCGCTCTTGGAGCTGCCAGGAGACCTTGCCAGTTCAGACGCTTCTTTCTCCTTCTCTCCTCCCTTCCTCTTCTGTAACTCCAGTCGCTTGGCTGTCCTCCACATAACGGAACACGCGAGCGCCTCACAGCTCTTACGAGATGAGGCCTCCTAGACACGTAGCCTCGCTCGCTCGCTCACTATGTGGCCGTACCGCGCTGCTGGTCATGCATACAGACCCTGGCGGTCTAACCTGCTGTGGACTACGAGGCGGGATCCTCCCACACCCAGAGAGGCAGGTTCTCTCTTGCCTGCAGCGGGAGGCAGCTGCCAGCCAGATGGCCTGCCGTTTCTTCTTCTTTACCTTTCTGTGGCCTCTCCAGCTTCAGCAGCTCCCGTCCACAGCCAGTAAGCGCTCCGCCTGTCCCTCTGTGCTCCCGTGCCGCGAGGAGAGGGAGGCCAGGCAGAGACAGCCCACGCAAGCCTGAGGCTGCTGCAGTCAACGGCATCCCCGGGGACGAACGGACAACCGCACTCACAGCGTGACCTCTGGGAGAGGGAAAGAGGCAGCAGCCACCCTTATTACCGTAGCTCGACCCTGGCCGGAGCCCCTCCTTCCGCAGGGGCTTCCGCAGACGCCGCTCGTTCCCCGCGCCGCTGCTAACGGCGCCCACGTTCAGGGAGACTCGAGAACATCGCAGGGCCAGCTTGCTGCCCTCACGACAGGGCTCGGGGGCTGCCTGCGGCTACAGCACAGGCAGGCTTCAGGGGAGGGGCTGGAGCTGGGGGCAGCCGCACGGGCCGAGCGAAGGCGCCGGGGGAGCTCCGGCGACTCGGGGAGGCGCCCGCTGGCCGCGCCTGGGGGGTGCCCGCCTCCGTCCCCTCTTCCCTTCTATCGGCTCTCGGGGAACTGCCGGGCGCTGCCCTGGCCCGGCTCGCCTCCGGCGGACCGGGAGCCTGCCGCGGCGGCCGCTTCGCAGCTTCCCGTCCCGCCAGCCCCGCGCGGCCAGCGGGCAGGAGGCACCCCCCGCCCCCGCCGGAGGGGATCGCTCGCCTCACCCGCGGTCCCGGCGCTCGCGCGCTGCCGCCGAGACCCGCGCCCTGCGCGCCACCACGCTGCTCCCAGGGACCGCGCGTGCGCCGGAGGGGTCAGAGCCGGCGAAGGAACGCCGGGCTGCCCCACGCGCAGGACGGCGCATGCGCCCGGGAGGCGCGGCCGCACGGCTGGTCGGGGAGCGGGCGCAGCGGGAAGCCCGCGGAAAACCACACGAAACCGGTAACGCTCCTGCGTCTGACCTTGTCGGACTCCGGGGGCCGCGGCGGCAGCGAGGACTACGCCGCGCCCGAGAGCCACGCTGCCGCCCGGCCGCCGAGTCCGCGAAAACTACAGCTCCCGGCATGCCCCGGGAGGCAGCCTGCCCTGCTGCCGGACCCCGAGGGGACGCCGCTTCCGTTTCCGCCCACCCCCACGCCGGCGCAGCCGCAGTTCCCGCCGAGCCCCCAGCGCCGCTCCGGGCAGCTCCGGCGCGCTTTCGCCGCCCGGCTCCGGCACGGCGCGGCACCCCCCGCCGCCGCTTCGGCACGGCGCGGCCCCGATGCCGCTCCGTGCGTCCCACACGGACCCCGCCGTCCTCCTCGGGGCTTTCCCCGGAACCCGCCGGCCGACTGCGCAGCCCCGCCACGGGGCCCGGTGAGCACCCCCCCGCGCGCACGTGCTCCCAGCCGCCCTGTGAGCCCCCCCCCCCCCTCGCGCGCGCTCCCAGCCACCCTGTGAGCCCCCCCCCCCGCGCATGTGCTCCCAGCCCCCCTGTGAGCCCCCAGGGCTCGGCCTCGGCACCGGCGGCCCCCACCCCCCCCGGGCCACCCCCGCCCCCGACGTTCGCGGCCCGAGGGGCGCCCGGCCCCGCTCACCTTCTCCCGAGGGGCAGCCGCACCCCGGCCGCCGCTCCGCTCCTGCCTGGGCTCCCACCGGCCCCGCCCCGGCCCCTCCCCCGGCAGCCCCCCCTGGCCAGGGAGGGGCCGTCCCCATCAGCCTCACTGCCCGCACCTGCGGCTCCTCCAGCCCCGGCCCGCAGCTGTGGTACCCAAATCCGGAACAAAACTCCTCGACACCAATGTGAACTTAAGCAGCAGGCACTTCCTTGATTGAATGAAAGATGTCAAGAGTCAGCTGATTGGGAAGAGCTGTTAACTGGGGTCAAAATACAGATTTTAATACCCCTCTTATTTTAGTTCTAAGACTTGGCCATTGCCAGGTATCATCTTTTCCATTTACCCAGGTCCACCAGCGAGGCCACAAGGGAGATTTCTTCCAGAGAGAGGATAGAGTTATTAAGTCTAAAAGTCCACGATTTGCCTTTCTCCTTCATGAAAAGGTGAGTGGATCATATATCGTCACTAGTCACCCAAACAGTTAAGCCTGAACTTTTCACCTGTCCTTTAATACAGTCAACTCCAAGCTAAATTTTTTCCGTTTGGTCCCGAAGAGGGGACCAAAGATCATGTCAAATATTATTATACTTTCTACAAATACATCCCCATCTTAGAGCTTTAGCTACTAGAGAAAGTCTTTGGAGTTTGGGGTCAGAAGAGCTGCAAGTATAAACCTTCATTCAGCTCTGTTTAGGATGTGTGATTTTTCTCTGGTTGTCTAAACCAGTCTAAATTTCCATAGATGGTCCCGACTCTGGGTGGCTCGAACAAGGATCCTGGAACTCCAGTAAATTCTAGACATCGTTTTATATTTTAAATATGATCCAAAGTTCCTTTTTGCACTTGTCTCTACGGTTTTGGCAACTGACAGCCCCAAGGGCTGCTTGTACAAGTTTCTCCCGAAGGGCGATTAAATGAATTCTTTTGTCCATGAGGTGGATGGTTTGGTAATGTTATAATTCACAACGCTGTAATTCCTTCTTTCAAATTAAAAAAAAAAAAAATTGCCTTTTAAATCCATCCCATTTAATTTGCTAAAATGATTCTCATTGTTCTGCATCTTTTCTCAAGTTTTGGTTAAATTCAATGTCAGTATTCTCCACGGAACTAGATTTTCATCTGACTTTGGAATCGGAAGGCAGGCTGTTACTGAGGTTAAATTTTGTGTCTTTACAAAACTTTGAATCAGTTACAAAACTAGATTTTTTTTTTTTTAATCCAAATTACAAAAACGGTTAATCTCAAGATTAATAGCTCAAACAATAATTGTTTCATTTTGTTTATCTCATGTTTAGAACCCCTCAAAAAAAATGCATACGCCCTCTAAACACAAAAAGATTATTGCCCTCGACAATATTCCTAAGAGCAACCCCAATATTATCAACTTTACACAGCTGTTTTCCCAAACAGATAACGTGAAACTTACTTATAGATTTTCAGTTTGAAAGGGCCAGTTTCTTTAGACTTCCGGTTTCTTGTTGGTGCTTTCTTTATTCTTGAATAATGAAGCCAAGGTTCTTCTCCCAGACCTTTACTGCTATAAGGGTTGTTAAAATGACTCGAGACGGTCCTTTCCGCTTCTCAGTGATTTTATAGATATTCAATCTCCTGGTCGGAAGGGATGCGCTGCTGCGTCCAGTTCTAAGGGTCCAGCTGTGGAGACATACTGACAAAGCTCTTGAAAAGAATTGCTTAAAGAAATCATAACACCTTTTAAAAACATATCTCCAAAGGCACTCAAGATACTCAGAACATAGGACTCTTGATATGGTCTTTCATACAACATTTCATAATGACTTAAATTTTCTTTCTCTCCTGGCTATACTCTGATTCTTAATAGAGCCATGGGTAATGCTTTAACCCATGTGAGGAGTGAGGTTTCCTGACAAATTTTACTCGACTGTTGCTTAAGGGTATAGTTCATTCTCAATCTCTCTCTCTCTCTCCGCCCCCCTCTCTCTGCCCCCCCCCCCGGCCCCCCCACTTGCTTGTGGTCTATATGGGGTGTGATAGTCTCAATCTATAGATAATACTTTGCTCAACTTGTCTCATAATCTTTGCTATAAAATGAGGGCCATTGTCAGATGACATTCCTACAGGCACCCCATATTTTGGTATTATCTCTTTGAGCAAGACTTTGAGTACTTCCCTTGCTTTGTTGGTGCGACAAGGGAAAGCCTCGGGCCACCCAGTAAAGATAGCAACTAAAACTAGGATAGATCCTTCTTTTCAAGGCAATTCTATAAAATCAATTTGCTAATATTCTCCTAAAAATTTTCCTTATTTCATAATCCCAAAGATGATCTTAGTACTGATTCGGGGATATTTTTAGATATAAATTTCACATCCGCTTCTAATTGTTTAAACAATCTTTGACATATTTCACTTTCTGTTCCCCAGTATACTTTGTGATGTTCAGCTCGGGCAATTTCTCTTATTATTGTGGGTGGGACTATTATTTGACCTGTCGGTGTTACAGCCTATCCTGTTTCATTTTGTTAGCCTGCGATCTAATAATTAATTCTTCATCTTTTTCGTTATAATTTGGAGTTTCTTTAGGCAATTTTATACTTTTCTCTGGAACTAGTGCTAGGATGCCTTTTTCCGCAGCCTCTTTAGCAGCTTTATCAGCCAGTCGGTTACCTGCGTTCGGACCGGTCTTACCTAACTGATGTGCTTTACAGTGCATTATCGTGACTGCTGTTGGTTTTTGAATGGTTTCTAACAATTTCGGTGTTTGTTCTGCGTGCTGAATGGTGGTTCCTCGTGCAGATAACGGTCCTCTTTCTCTCCGTATCGCTCCATGTGCACGTACTACTCCAAAAGCGTACTTTGAGTCTGTCCAAGTGTTGACTCGCTTTCCTTGACTTGGTTCCAGAGCTCGAAGAAGAGCTATCGATTCAGCCTTTTGGGCAGATATCGTCGAAGGCAAAGTTGGCAACGCAATTACCTCCTCGGTAGTTACTGTCTGTCTTGATAAACGTTTTCCTTCACAGACGGAACCGCTTCCGTCGGCATATAGTTCCCAATCTGTTTCTTCTAGCGGCACATCTCAGAGATCCAGTCAGCTGGAGTAAACTCTTTCGATTGTCTGCAAGCAGTCACGTTCCAGTTCTCCTTTAACTTGATCAGTTGTTGAAAACGCAACAGGGTTAACGGCGGTAGTAGTTTTTAGGTAAACATCATCTTGTTCCAGCAACGCCACTTGGTATTTCAGCATCCTGCTAGGGGATAACCAATGCCCCCCTTTCTGTTTTAGCACAACAGTTATCGTATGGGAAACGTACAGTAATCCTTTGTCCTCTAATCCTTTGTCCTCAGGTGAACTTACGAGCTTCCTGGATCAGTAGCACAGTTGCAGCGACGGCTCTCGGACGACCAGAGCATCCCAGACTCACATTACCTAATCGCTTCGAGAAGTAGGCCACGGCTCGCCCACTTGGCCCTAAATATTGCGCCAGGATACCCAGAGCTATACCTTTTCTTTCACGAGCAAAAAGTTCAAGTGTCTTTGTGAGATCTGGCAGGCCTAGGGCTGGCACCCCGATTACAGCCTGTTTCCATTCTTGGAAAGTAGCTTTCTCGGCATCGGTACGATCCGTTGTTTGAGGTTTTGAGCTGCTCCTATAAAGGTCGGGCCAGCAAGCCACAATTTATAATCTACAGGTGACACCACTCAACCATTCCCGGAAATGCTCGTCATTCATTTTTTTAGTCTTGGGTTCGGGGAGACGACAAATTGCCTCTTTTCTCTCAGTTCCCAATTGTCTCTGTCCTTTTAGGATTTTAAAACTCATTTAAATAAGTTTCTTCTTTCTGGGTTATCTGGTTTTTTTCTTTTGACACTCGATATCCACTGATTCCCCAAAAGTTCAAAAAGTTAATAGTTAACTTTGTGCATCGTTCTTCCGTCTCAGCTACACTTAACAGATCATCCATATATTTCAGCAAGATTTCTTGATTATTTTCTTTCTGCCAAATCCCTACTTCTCGTGCCAATTGACTTCCAAACACGGTAAGACTATTCTTAAAGCCTTGAGGCAAGACTGTCCACGTATATTGTGGTTTTTCTCCCAGTCTCAGGATTTTCCCATTCCAAAGCAAAAACCTCTTGACTATCAGGATCCAAGGGAATATGGAAAAAGGCATCTTTTCCCTCTAACACTGTGAACCATTCTTGTTTCTCCGTTAGGGTTGTTAACAAAGCATAAGGATTTGCTACTACCGGATGAATATCTTGTACTATTTGATTTATTGCTCTGAGGAGGTCTTGAACTAATCTATCATCTTTTTCATTAGCCTTTTAACAGGCGAGATGGGGGTGTTATATCTGGATTCACATTCTATTAACAATTTGTATCTTAAAAATTTTTGTATTACCATTACTAACCCTTTCCGACTTTCCGGTTTTAGGGGGTATCGTTTAATTCTTACCGGATTCGATCCTGGCTTTAAATCAACTCTCACAGGTTCTGCTTTTTGGATTTACCGGGAGCTTCCCAGTCCAGACGATTGGAATTACAGCATTATACTTTGACTGGTATAATCTTCCGCTGTCGGTAAGCGTCCTGTTAACAACAAAGCCACTGCTTCGATACGTTTAGTTTCTGGAATTAAAGTTTTAATCTCTCCATTTTTAAATTTAATTTCTGCCTCTAAGTTCTCAGATAGATCTCTCCTTAACAGGATTTTAGGAGAATTTGGCACATAACAAAAACTGCTGAGTGACCCGTTGCTTTCCTAATTTCATTGTTAAAGATTTAAAGAAGGGTCTAGTTTCTCGTTCACTTGTTGCACCGACACCACCAATTTCTTCAAAACTTAACTCTCTCTCTAAGGTATTTAAAACTGAAAAGGTGACCCGAGTGTCAATTCAAATTCAATTTTCTGTTCTCCCAGTTTAGCTGTAACCAGAGGTTCTGCTGGGAGACTCCCCTCCGGTCCCCGTCAGATACGTTCACTTAAAAAGAACAAATCTACATATGGCACTTTATTCCATTTACTCTCTCTCCTACAAAACAACAGGAACTGCAATATAATATGGTAACTCCAAGTTCTGTTTGTTTACCATTTTTCCTGCAATTCACCCCAATGTGCCAATAAACGTCCCAACGGTGATGTTTTTGGTAACTTTTCTTCAGCAGTTCTATTTCCTGCACTCTTATTCTTAAACAATTTTGCTAATGCCATTATACTTATATACATTCAAGTACCAAATACCAAACAAATGCAAATGACAATTGTCCCAAATAATACACAAAGTCCAACCCAGCAATAGCTTTCGCTTATGACTTACGGGCAGACGCCTAGGCTTCCGCTGCAGACGGGTACCCTCCAAGCCCCAACCCTGCGAAGCTTTCGCCGCGCCTCACGGGCAGGCTTTCCAAACCAATTCCAAAGAAGCAGCGCCTTACCTTTTTTCCAGGCAACGCTGCGAGGAGCTTTGCGAGTCGAGGGTGATGGTTCTCCCCGAGAATACCTCGGTGCCGGCCGGAGTTCGATCGACGCTCGATCTCGTCCGGTCTCACTCGCAAGGTCCCATCTGGGTCGCCGAAACCGTTACCGAAATCCGGAATAAAACTCCTTAACACCAACGTGAAGTTAAGAAGCAGGCACTTTGTTTATCGCGGCGCTGGGGACACGGGGGATCGCTCCTCCAAAGGCGTGTCCCGCTTAGTATCAAAATCCATCCGTTTTTACAGGCTTTTCTTGTCAGGTCATTGTTACCTAAGCTCCTTCCGTAAAAATGCATACTCTGCTCGTTCTTAAATTTAACCTTTATAATGATCGGTCCTTTGATTATATAACCTTATCAATGTTCTTATTTAAAAACAATCATTGGCCAGTTACACTTAGCTCTGCTGACTGGAATCTTCGATACTCAAATCGAGATGGGAAGGGTAAGGGGGTTTCCAAGCAGCAAACTGGTGTCCATGACGGTTTCCTTAGTTTCCTGAAACAGAACGTAGAAAAACCAGTAACTTCCTGGTGAGGTTTCTAGGGTTAGCTATTTCAAACTTTAACAATATTAAGGTTCCTAGAGTCACGCGAACACAGTTCCTAAAGTTTCTATGGCTACGTTTCAAACTTAACGATCCTATACGTTATGCTTCACAATTTTACTTCTTAATCAAACCTAACTCTTCTATGGGATTAAATTTTGATTTCTTTACCAGAATATTTGCAACAGCTGGAGCCCAGCAGGAACGGGGCGGGGGGGGGGGGGTGCACGGCCCGACCCCCCCCCAGCGCCTCACCTCCTCCTCCCCTGGGCTCCCTCACGGCCCCTCGCCTCGTGCAAAGGGAGCGCAAACGCAGCCCGGAGGGCAAAGGGGACGGGCGGCCAGCGTTTATTCAGTCAGTCGCGTGCCTATCGAGTCCTGCCAGCGAGTCTGCTCCGGGTCTCGGGGCGCCCCCCGGCGCCCCCCCTGCCCCTCGGACACCTCTGATAGCCTATTTCCATACATTCTGTGTGGCACGTCTAAATATTGGGATGGTTTTAATATTTTGTACCAGCTGTGGAAACTGGTTTGCTGCTAGGTGACTGCAAAAGTGAGATTTGGTAAATAATTATTAGAAATCTTATACTAACACTACGACTGAAACAATAGACAAAAGTATAGCCAAGCAATTAACTAGCAGAGGTAGGTACTCCTAAGTTTTGCAGTTCTTTGCTCTTATGACTAGATGTTCCTGTACGCTAGATGAGAACAATGCTGAAACTGACCACAGGTGATTGAAACTGCGTTAAGCTTCAAGATCAAAGAACAAGGACAAGAATAAAGACTTCGGGGACAGCCAGCAAGAACTTCCAATGGGTCGGTGGTTGCAAAAGCAGCCCTTCGTCTCAAATGGATCCTTCACGGCGCGCGATCGGATGTAGGCAGTACTACGATAATCGGTTGCCATCGTTTTTACGTATATGTATACTAATCTGATTAACATGCAATTAGTTATTCTGTATAACCTGTTTGTGCTAAAGCTGTGGCATGCACGCTAGGTGCAACTATCCCCCGTGCATCCAGCGCTGCAATGAAGAACGCCTGCTTTCTAAAACTCCAAAACGAGTCTTAGGGAGTTTCTTCGACCGGCTTTTCCGTATCAGGGGTACAAGGGAGGAAAGGAAAAAGAAAAAAAAAAAAAGGCAGCGGTGTGGGAAAGAGAGGGGCCCAGGGGAGGGGCAGGGAGGGACCAGAACGCGGAAGAGGGGAGGCAGGGCCCCGAGGGCCCGGGGCTCGCCACAGCTCTTGTTCTTGGCACTGCCAGGAGAATTTGCCAGTTCAGACGCTTCTTTCTGCTCCTCTCCCGCTCCCCTCCTCTTCTGTAACTCCGGCAGCGCGGCCGTCCTCCCCCTAGGAGAACACGCGTCTCATAGGTCTTGCAGGACGAGGCCTCCTAGGCACGGAGCCTCGCTCGCTCGCACGCTACGTGGCCGTACGGCACCGTCGGTGCTGCGTACGGACCCTGCGGTGCACCTGGGCGGTCTGGCCTGCTGCGGACTACGAAGAGGGATCCTTCCACACGCGGAGAGGCAGGCTCTCTCTTGCCTGCAGCGGGGGGCAGCTGCTGGCCGGCCAGCCTTCCATTTCTTCTTCTCTACCTTTCTGTGGCCTCTCCAGCTTCAGCCGCAGCAGCTCCTGCCCGCAGCCGGTAAGCGCCCCGCCTGTCCCTTCGTGCTCCCGTGCCGCGGGGAGAGGGAGGCCAGGCAGAGACAGCCCGTGCAAGCTTTCCTCGCCGGCGGCGTTTCCTCACCGGGAGGAAGCAACGAGCGCGGCGGCACCTGCCGCCGGTGCCGCACTGCCGTTACCGTCGGACGGCAGGTGCAGGACAGCGGCAGCCCCGCGCCGTCGCAGCCTCCGAGCTGCAGTACCGAACATTGGCCGCGAGGTGGCAGCGGCGAGCGCTTGGCACAAGGCGGCAGCGCGCACGGGCGGCACCGCAGCTGCAGTACCGAAGTCTGTTCAATAGGTGGCGGAAGAGAGCGCTGGCGAAACGCGCCGCCACCGCGCATGCGCGGCTCCGAGCTGCTGCCCGCGTTTTGGTTGCCAGGCGACAGCAGGAGCGCCGTAAACCGCGACGCCGCGCATGCGCGTTTGCCGAGGCGTCGTGTCGCGCTTTGGTTGCCAGGCAACAGTGGCCAGTGTCGTAAACGCGCCAAGGCACATGCGCGGTTGCCGATCTGCCGTAACACGTTTTGGTTGCTAGGCAACAGGAGGGGCCGTAAACCGCACCGCCACGCATGCGCGATTGCAGAGGCGTCGTGTCGCGCTTTGGTTGCCGGGCAACAGCAGCGAGCGCGGTAAACGGGCAAAGGCGCATGCGCCCTTTCCGAGCAGCCGTAAAGCGTTTTGGTTGCCGAGCAACAGAAGGAGCGCCGTAAACCGTGCCGTCACGCATGCGCTCTTGGGGATGCGCCGCGTCGCGCTTTGGTTGCCAGGCAACAGCGGCTAGCGCCGTAAAAGGCGCAACGCGCATGCGCCCTTGCTGAGCTGCCGTAACGGGTTTGGTTGCCGAGCAACAGAAGGAGCGCCGTAAACCGTGCCGTCACGCATGCGCTGTTGGGTAGGCGCCATGTCGCGCTTTGGTTGCCGGGCAACAGCGGCCAGCGCCGTAAAAGGCGCAGCGCGCATGCGCCCTTGCTGAGCTGCCGTAAAGCGTTTTGGTTGCCAGGCAACAGCAGGAGCATCGTAAACCGCGCCGTCACGCATGCGCTGTTGGGGAGGCGCCGTGTCGCGCTTTGGTTGCCGGGCAACAGCGGCAAGCGCCGCAAAAGGCGCAGCGCGCATGCTCCCTTGCCGAGCTGCCGTAAAGCGGTTTGGTTGCCCGGCAACAGGGTCGAGCACCGTCAACGCGCCGCCACGCATGCACAGCTGTCGAGCTGCTGTACCGCATCTTGGTTGCCCGGCAACAGCTGGAGCCCACCGACACACGCCACCGCGCATGCGCCCCTCCCCAACGCCAGTTCCCACCTTCGGTCACCGGGCAGCAGCATCCGCATCCCTGTAACGATCCTCTTCTGAGCAGCAGCTGGATGAGGGATGACTGACAGCTCAGCCCAGTAGAGACCAGCCACAGGCGGCAACTACTTACTGGGGGCACAGGGCTTACGTTGCCCTGCCCTTTCCCCACTCGCAGCCCGGGCAGTCACCTCCATCGCCCCCGTTCCAAAAAGCACCCGACTGGCTGGAGCGTTTACAGCAGTCAAGTGCAAACAACAGACAACTCGGGTGGTCGCTTCTGTCCCTGCCCCCCCACCCCATTATCTAGAGAGGAGAAGCAGCACAGGGACCTGCAAACGGCAGGGGGGAGGGGGGGGTGGTCCCCTGGAGCAAGCCCCAGGGACTGCTGTATCCCTCTGCATGTGGCATCAGGGTTGCGGGAGTGAAAGCAGCCAGTCAACAGCTGCTGGCGAGAGATTTAAAAAAAAAAAAAAAAAAACATAACGCCTGGTTCAGGTGACAGCCTGGAGGCAGGCCACAAGAGACCCAAAGCTGCTCTGTGCCAGAGGGGCAGCTCTGTCCAGCAGGAAACGCCGCGTCCCAGCGCACCAGATGCGAGCGGCCCACCTGCAAGCGAGCGATACCCTGGTGACCCTGGGGCTCGGTTGGGGTGGGCGCACCTTTCCTCACCTCCGTGCTATCGGAACTCTGCTCTCCTAATCCTGCACGCACGCAAGGCTTCTTGTGCGGGGCTTGTCTCGGATCGAAGACACGCTGCACGGTGTTACTTACCGCCCCGCCCTCCGGCGCGCAAAGTAATGCGACGTGAAGCAGGGAAAGCAAAGAGGCGTGTCGGGATATTAGTAGACCTCAGCAGACAACCGTAGAGCCCTCGAGGTTCCATCTTTGCTCCCTACAGGAGCGTGGCTCCGCACTCCTTGCCGCTCCCGCCAGCGAGCGTCACAATTGCCCTTTGCTGCCTGCAACACGCAGTACCTGCGCGGCCCCAGTACTACTGCCTACTACTATAGCGAGAGGCGCTCGCTATAAAGCGGCAATGAAGAACAAGGACGGCCCGTCAAGATAGCAGGAGGAACATAGAGAGCCTCCAGCATTAGCCAGGCAGGGCTTGCAACTCACCTCGTGTCGTGGTTTAACGCCAGCCAGCAACAAAGCCCCACGCGACCGCTCACTCGCTCCCCCGCCCCCAGTGGGACGGGGAGACAATCGGAAGGGCAAAAGCGAGAAAACTCATGGCTTGAAACGAAAACAGTTTAATCATTTAAAAGAAACAACAACAACTTGTAAAGAAAAGAAGAAAAAAAAAATGACAGAGAATGGGGTGCAGGCAGCATGCCAGGGGTCTGGAGCCTGACGGATGATGGGGGGGTGTGGAATATGGAGGAGGGAAAGGAATCTGGGGGAGGGGACAGGAGATAGAAGAGCAGGGCATGCGGGGGGAAACGGGACAGGAGATAGAAGAGCAGGGGATGCGGGGGGAAACAACTCGCGTGGGTTAAAAACTCGAATGGGTGAAGGGGGCGGGCTGGAGCAGCGGGGGGCATATATGGGGGAGAAACACACGCCGGGGAGAGGGTAGGTGAGGGTACAGAGGTGCATGGGGGGACATGGGTGGGGATGACCTACCCCAGGGAGTCCACCCAGGATGATCCACAGCAGGTAACTCACCTGGGATAACCCGCAACAGAGCATCCACACCAGATCATCCACGCTGGGAGGACCCCCAGCAACGCCCCTCAAACTGCCTCTGCTTCACCCCCAATCTTCCCCAAACTGGGGAGTTTCTTGCTTTTTCAAAATACTCAGTTTGGGGTGTGTTTCAGTGCTTTTCCACAACGTAAAAAGGGGTGATCTTTTGGTTGTGGGTTTGTGCATGAAAATGGGGTGGGTTTTTTGCTTTCCAGCTGCACAAATCCAGGCGGATTTGGCTTTCCCAGGAGTCCCAAAGTCGTTTGGTTTTTTCCGTTGCAGTCCCAGAATCAGAGGGTTTGGGGTTGTCCTGGTTTCGGCTGGAATAAAGTTCATTTTCTTCTGAGTAGCTGGTACAGGGCCATTTTGGAGTTAGGATGAGAATAATGTTGACAACACACCGATGCTGTAGTTGTTGCTAAGCAGTGTTTATACTAAGTCAAGGACCTTCCAGCTTCTCATACCGCCCTGCCAGCAGAGGCTGGGGGTGCACAAGAAGAGTCGCTGAGCTAAAGCAGGATTCCAGGCAAACAGGTCAGCTCGAAATACACCACCTCCTTTAAAAGTTAAGAGCGATTTGAACGCTTAAAATCAGCATTTACGCTAATCGATACCATTCTGAACACCTTCTTAGCATACAAGTAAACACTCTTGCCGGTGCTGGAAAACGTCTCCTCCCTTCCTTACAGCACTGCTGCAGGCAGATAACCCTGGGAGGCTGCGGGACGAGGTCGTACGCAATCAGAATCT
Organism: Haliaeetus albicilla; assembly: GCF_947461875.1. Taxonomy (NCBI): domain Eukaryota; kingdom Metazoa; phylum Chordata; class Aves; order Accipitriformes; family Accipitridae; genus Haliaeetus; species Haliaeetus albicilla. Next base: position 54,782,186 of record NC_091486.1, on the reverse strand, counting down.
ACGCTTGCGGATCCACCGCAACAGCTACAGCCCTTGCGCTGCTGCTGCTGCTTTGCATCTTGCTTGTTTGGTGAATAAAGCTGAAAGTGAAGTGGAAAACTCCAAACAGCAAAATGAAAAATAAAGAATAAATCTCAATAATTCACTTTACACTAAAAAGGTGTGCCCATGTTTATATACATCCAATAAAAATACTTGTACTGTAAAAGTATTTGATTTTCCTTTTCCATTACCTTAACTTGCACAGCTCTGAATTCATACCATTAAATCATCTCTCCCCAAAGTACACAGTTATAACGTGACTAGGGTTTTTTGTGCGTGTTACAGAACGCGGAGGGACACCTGGCCAGCTGAGCTGCCCAAGAGAGGTGCTACTGAACCGCCAGGGAAACGCACCATTGAAAGCCAGACAGAAAGAAAGTACTTCAGAGCACTCCGTCAAAACATCAGGAAAAAAAACCCATAACATTCAGTTGCCTCTCTTTTTAAACATTTAGAAAAATACCTAAACTGCTTACATACACCTAACAAATCACATACTACAGCTATTTGGCAGTCGCAGTTTAAACAATGCAAGTCAATTTGTAAAATCCCCAGTGCTGCAATACCTCAGACTACCAAAAAGGACTGGCGGATTCCCTAATGCTTTTGGCAGTACCGAAGCATGCAGAGCAACACGTTTTCGTGTTATCTCGACTGTTACAACTGAGAAACCAAAGACCAGTGATGCCATCAACTTTAGGAAGATGGGCTGCGCTTGGGTCTTTGGAAGGAAATTGACCTTTTTTTTTTTTTCTTTTTTTTTTTAAAGAGAGTGAAAAGTCTCATTACTGATGACTTCTACTGTCAAGTCGATCACCTCTGAAGAGCCACTCTGATGGGAAGTTCATAAAACAAAATTTCTTTGAGAGAGAAAGACTTCCATTTTGGAAAATCTCTTTCCAACTGAAGTCAAAATTACACACTGTAGGTTAAAGGAAAAAATACATTACTGAAGCAGTAACTCATCAAAAACACCTCAGGACTCACTGTCACTAGTTACAAGGCTGCTAATGCTTCCCGGGAAAGCCTGGAAAACACACAGATGCGACGCCCGTTTGTCCTGTTTTGTCCACGTCTCTTCTTTGACCTTGATTGCTTTTAGTACAGATGCTAATTATCTCCGTAACGTTTTTGAGTACTACTATAAGATATTTAAAAAAAAAAATCATTGACTGTAAAAGCATAAAGCTTTTATCATGAAAACAAAGTCTGTTTCTTCTGAACAGCTGAACTCTTACGAACAGTTTCTTCCCTCTTTTAGTACAAAATTATTTTCACAGTATCGTTTACTAGCAAGCACACAGCAACAGAAGATTATGCTTTCAGGAAGAGAAAATAAACTGAGGGAAGTAAACTTTGTATAGGTGTAACATGCTCCGGAACAGAACTTATTTTTAGCATTTGTGTTAAAATATTTCACGTAAAAAAAAGTAGAAGGAGAGTTGGCACACTCTCAACGTTAAAGCCCATACCGCAAGTACCTTTGGAAAAATGCAGACACACGTCGTAGGCGTACCTTGTACTTGCAGGCCGCTACGGAATCTTTCCATCTGTCTCGTACCGTCACGGCAGAAGAAAGGGCAACCACGGCGAAACGGTGCCAGCTGACAGCCAGCTGAGAGAAGAAAAAAAAAAAAAACATTAGCACAAAGCTGGGTAGGAATCCAAAGCTGCTGTCAGGCAGCACAAGAGCTCTGCAGGCTGGCACCAGTCAATATTGCACTCTCTAAAATCAAACAACAACAAAACAAAACCGTGACCCTGTAGCCTTCTTTTTTTTTTTTTCTTCTTCTTCTTTCAGAGCTCATCCCTGCCTCAGCATTTTGTCTTGTCAGAGCATGAAGCGCAGGTGATCCGTACCCTGACGACTTCCGTGTGCGCTGAATGCCTGTTCAGAAATAGTCCAGATCTGCAAGACTGGTGTCATTTATATGGTTTTAATCATCATAACTCAAATTTTATTTACTCATGCATTTGTGAGGAAACTAATTAACTTTTAGACACTGCCTCTCCTTTTTTTGGGGGGTGGGGGTGGAAATGCGTTAGAGACCGAAAAACATTACGATTCAGAGCTCCCAACCACGAGGGAGTGGTGGAGAAGTCAATGAAAGCAAAGACCAACAGCAGCAACATCAACTGAAAGTTGGCTTTAATTCCGATCACGTACTTAAGCGACTCTCCAACTCTATGCCTCGGTCCTAGGAATGACTAGGCCCTTTTTGGAAGGACAAACTTGTTTACTTAAAAGTCCTAGACTGAAGACTCCGCTGAACGGAATGGGGATGATTGTGCCACGGGACAACATGCCATCAACACTCTTAATGGGGAAGGAAAAAAAAAAACCCCAAATAAAAATCAAGTTTAAGTACCAGTTCCCCTCATGTTTCGCTCATTACATTTCTACTGGCATCTAGGTGCTCAAAATTGAACTACAGGGACACCACATATTCCTAAAAATTCACTTATACATAAAAAAGTAAAAGGCTATTTCCAACTTGCCCATCAAATCAGTATGAACAGAGAGAAGAGAAACACGCGACCTTGAAGGAGCTAACAGGCAGCTCTGAATTTACCAGACAGGAAATTTCATTCTTTCCCCTGAAACAAAAACACATCAAGGGACCAGTTCAGGAACAGGGCACGATCTGTTAACAGCAATTTTTCCATCACCTTTTCTGCACTAGCAGCAAATTTGCCTTCTCTGTGGGTTTAACGTGGAGCATCTGTAGCGCCCTCAAACTCGCAAGTGTTTCTCTCCGCTCCCCCAGCCCGATACGTGCGATTACCTGAGCAGCAAGCGGAATTGACCACGCAGGATTTTCTTCGTGTGATGCGGAAGGTGACGCTGGCAGAAGAGGAGACAAAGAAATGAACCTGCTTGTCACACCCAGCCAACGGTAAAAAGACAGGGGAGGATTCTGCCGGAAGGGCTCTGCACCCCAGGAGCTCCCGCCGGCCGGTTTCTCTCCCCTTTGCCCGGTACCGAGGGGACGACGACACCTCGCCCGCGCCCCCTCGCGGGGGGGGCTGCCCCAGGAGAGACGGGGGACCCCCACCTCGCTTCTGCCCGCGGGAACGGACCGGGAGAGACCCTCCACGCAGAGAGAGGAGCGCGGCGTGGATTGCATGCCCGAGGGAAGAGGCCGGGCTCCCCGCTGGCAGAAGGACAACTCACCTCCCTGCTGCTCGGAGCTGCTTGCTGCGGACAGCCCTGCCCGCGCCCGGCCGCTCTCCCGCCGTGCTGGGAGCGCAGTCCGGCCGACGGACGCTCCAGCGAAAAGACGCTCCAGCTAATCGCGCCTCCTGCTCCTTACAGCCGCAGGTACTTTTGCCTCTGGCTAATGCACGCTCCAGACAGCGGACACCCCGCCTCGTTCCAGCTCCCGCTTGCTACAGTTCTGGCTCCTTGAAGCCCCAGCTCCGCACTGAAGCTCCGGCTGATTTCAGCTGCTTCTCCTTACAAGCTCCAGCTACGTGCAACGGTCTGGGCTTTCCATAAGGTTGTGTATCAACTGCTGTCAAAACTGGAGCATTAGGATTAAACATCAGAGTTACACGCCAAATAAATATTCGTTAGTTTGCACGATTAATTACCTAACAACTATTCTGAGCAGCGCAGAAAGAAGAGCTGGACTCAAAGAGGGCACGGGGGGTCTGAAAAGCACCTTTCCCCCCCACAGACCATCACAGATGTTGAGTTCGGCCTGCTGCGTGCCGGACTCCCAAACTTCGGCGTCCGACACAACCAGACCCCCATCTCCGGGGAGGGTCCACGCACCCTGCCCGCCCCCCGCTTCCCCCCGCAGCCCCCAACACCCTCCCACCCGCCTGCAAAACCAGCCAAGCCGGCTCCCGCTTTTGGCCCCCACACCAGCTGACTCGGGGCCCATTTGGGAGCCAAAAAACCCGGCTGCTGAACCTGTTCTCAAGGCCCAAACACGCAGGGCCGGACCTCTGTTTCTGGGCCCAAAGCCACGCAGCTCGGTCTGTTTCCGAGCCCCCACATCAGCCACGCGAGCCTCTTGTCAAGACCCAGGAACAGAAAACTTGTTCTCCGTTTCTGACCCTGCAGTGCCCACGGACGACGCTGAGCGTAGCCACCCCACAGCCCTGCACCCCCGGGGCCCCACACGTAGTTTCGGGGAGTGCTCGGGACCTGCGGAGGGCCCGGCCCCACGCCTCTGCGGGGCAGCCCCAGCACAGGCAGGGCGTCGCTTCACGATTGCCGTTTCAGGCTTTATTTCCCCGCCACCACCGGCACGGCCAGGCCCCCACCCCAAACCCCCAGCCGAAGCACCCCCGCGGGCAGCCGGGCCCAGCCACCCAGAAAACAAGAAAACCAAAGAGGGTACAAGACAGAGACCGTGGGGAAAGGCAAGGAGAAGGACACAGAAACAGAGAGAGCGCGGGAGGGATAGGGAGCAGGACAGAGAGATGGAGCAAGAAAGGAAAAAAGGACGGGAGGCAGAACCAAGGGAAAGAGAGACAAGGACGGGGAGCAGGACAAAGGGACGGAAGAGGGAAAAAAAAAATAGCGACGGGCTGCAGGACAGAGATGAAGGGATTAAATAGACACAGGGAGCATGACAGAAGGACACAGAGAGACAAAAGGGACAAAGAGCAGGCCAGCATCGGAGGGGAAAAAACCAACTGCGATGGGCAGTGGGAGAGAGAGACGGAAAAAGGAAAAAGTACTGAGGAACAGAAAAAAGAAAGAAGCGACAGCTAGGCTAGCTGGACAGGCGGACACACTTAGAAAGGGCGGGAGAGGGAATGGGGCAGAGAAAGACAGACAGAAAAGGTAGCGAAAGAACGCAAGGCAGAGGAACAGCAAGGCGGGGCGGGGGGGAAGGGACAGGGGTCTGGGCAGAGATGGAGAAATAAGCAGCAGGGACAGAGGAGACAGAAAGAGGGACAGGGAACATGGCAGAGAAGGAAAAATCAGGACAGCGGCAGGACGGAGATAAAAAACTGGGACGGTCCTCAGGACAGAGAGGAATACGAATACGAGCAGGGAGCGGGACAAAGGGATACAGCGAGAAACGACGGGACAGGAAGCAAGACAGCGCGACAGACAAGAACAATGAGAAGGAGAGAGAGAGACACTGACAGAGACAGAGACCGTGAGAAGCACAGGGGGTTGGGAAACTTAGAAAGAGAGGTATCAGGAGCCCTGCAGACAGAGGGAGGGTGACTAAAAAAGGGGCAGGAAGCAGCACAAAGGGTCACAGAGAGTAAGAGACGAACAGGAAGGAGGACGGGGACAGCGAGATCCAGAATGACAAAAATAAACAGCAACAGCGAGCAAGACAAAGGGACAGACAGAGAAACAGAAAGTAGGAAGAAGAGAGATAGGAAGGCAGGGACACAGCGCGGCACGTACAGGCGCAGAGACGAAAAGAACGCCAGGGGAACAGGCCAGAGAAATTGGGAGGCAGGGAAAGAGGCGGATGCAGATCAGGACAAGGAGATGGAAAAGGAAAAAACAGCGACTGGCTGCAGGACAAAGACGGGGATGGGGGCGGGGGGGGAGAGGGAGAGGGAGCAGGACAAGAACGCAAAGAGAAAAAGAAAGGGGGGCAGTCGAATGAGAGAGAGAAAGAGGAAGGGGGGGAGGAAGAGGGAGCAGGACAAGAGAAGAGACAGAAGAGAGGAGGCACAGGGAAGCAAAATAAAAAAAAAAAAAAAGAGAAACCAAACGTCACAGCAGCATGAGAAAGCGAGGGGGTCAGGAGAGGGGGAGGGAGGGACCGGGAGGCACAAGAGGAGCGACAGGGCCCCGAGGGCCCAGGACTCACCACAGCTCTCGCTCTTGGAGCTGCCAGGAGACCTTGCCAGTTCAGACGCTTCTTTCTCCTTCTCTCCTCCCTTCCTCTTCTGTAACTCCAGTCGCTTGGCTGTCCTCCACATAACGGAACACGCGAGCGCCTCACAGCTCTTACGAGATGAGGCCTCCTAGACACGTAGCCTCGCTCGCTCGCTCACTATGTGGCCGTACCGCGCTGCTGGTCATGCATACAGACCCTGGCGGTCTAACCTGCTGTGGACTACGAGGCGGGATCCTCCCACACCCAGAGAGGCAGGTTCTCTCTTGCCTGCAGCGGGAGGCAGCTGCCAGCCAGATGGCCTGCCGTTTCTTCTTCTTTACCTTTCTGTGGCCTCTCCAGCTTCAGCAGCTCCCGTCCACAGCCAGTAAGCGCTCCGCCTGTCCCTCTGTGCTCCCGTGCCGCGAGGAGAGGGAGGCCAGGCAGAGACAGCCCACGCAAGCCTGAGGCTGCTGCAGTCAACGGCATCCCCGGGGACGAACGGACAACCGCACTCACAGCGTGACCTCTGGGAGAGGGAAAGAGGCAGCAGCCACCCTTATTACCGTAGCTCGACCCTGGCCGGAGCCCCTCCTTCCGCAGGGGCTTCCGCAGACGCCGCTCGTTCCCCGCGCCGCTGCTAACGGCGCCCACGTTCAGGGAGACTCGAGAACATCGCAGGGCCAGCTTGCTGCCCTCACGACAGGGCTCGGGGGCTGCCTGCGGCTACAGCACAGGCAGGCTTCAGGGGAGGGGCTGGAGCTGGGGGCAGCCGCACGGGCCGAGCGAAGGCGCCGGGGGAGCTCCGGCGACTCGGGGAGGCGCCCGCTGGCCGCGCCTGGGGGGTGCCCGCCTCCGTCCCCTCTTCCCTTCTATCGGCTCTCGGGGAACTGCCGGGCGCTGCCCTGGCCCGGCTCGCCTCCGGCGGACCGGGAGCCTGCCGCGGCGGCCGCTTCGCAGCTTCCCGTCCCGCCAGCCCCGCGCGGCCAGCGGGCAGGAGGCACCCCCCGCCCCCGCCGGAGGGGATCGCTCGCCTCACCCGCGGTCCCGGCGCTCGCGCGCTGCCGCCGAGACCCGCGCCCTGCGCGCCACCACGCTGCTCCCAGGGACCGCGCGTGCGCCGGAGGGGTCAGAGCCGGCGAAGGAACGCCGGGCTGCCCCACGCGCAGGACGGCGCATGCGCCCGGGAGGCGCGGCCGCACGGCTGGTCGGGGAGCGGGCGCAGCGGGAAGCCCGCGGAAAACCACACGAAACCGGTAACGCTCCTGCGTCTGACCTTGTCGGACTCCGGGGGCCGCGGCGGCAGCGAGGACTACGCCGCGCCCGAGAGCCACGCTGCCGCCCGGCCGCCGAGTCCGCGAAAACTACAGCTCCCGGCATGCCCCGGGAGGCAGCCTGCCCTGCTGCCGGACCCCGAGGGGACGCCGCTTCCGTTTCCGCCCACCCCCACGCCGGCGCAGCCGCAGTTCCCGCCGAGCCCCCAGCGCCGCTCCGGGCAGCTCCGGCGCGCTTTCGCCGCCCGGCTCCGGCACGGCGCGGCACCCCCCGCCGCCGCTTCGGCACGGCGCGGCCCCGATGCCGCTCCGTGCGTCCCACACGGACCCCGCCGTCCTCCTCGGGGCTTTCCCCGGAACCCGCCGGCCGACTGCGCAGCCCCGCCACGGGGCCCGGTGAGCACCCCCCCGCGCGCACGTGCTCCCAGCCGCCCTGTGAGCCCCCCCCCCCCCTCGCGCGCGCTCCCAGCCACCCTGTGAGCCCCCCCCCCCGCGCATGTGCTCCCAGCCCCCCTGTGAGCCCCCAGGGCTCGGCCTCGGCACCGGCGGCCCCCACCCCCCCCGGGCCACCCCCGCCCCCGACGTTCGCGGCCCGAGGGGCGCCCGGCCCCGCTCACCTTCTCCCGAGGGGCAGCCGCACCCCGGCCGCCGCTCCGCTCCTGCCTGGGCTCCCACCGGCCCCGCCCCGGCCCCTCCCCCGGCAGCCCCCCCTGGCCAGGGAGGGGCCGTCCCCATCAGCCTCACTGCCCGCACCTGCGGCTCCTCCAGCCCCGGCCCGCAGCTGTGGTACCCAAATCCGGAACAAAACTCCTCGACACCAATGTGAACTTAAGCAGCAGGCACTTCCTTGATTGAATGAAAGATGTCAAGAGTCAGCTGATTGGGAAGAGCTGTTAACTGGGGTCAAAATACAGATTTTAATACCCCTCTTATTTTAGTTCTAAGACTTGGCCATTGCCAGGTATCATCTTTTCCATTTACCCAGGTCCACCAGCGAGGCCACAAGGGAGATTTCTTCCAGAGAGAGGATAGAGTTATTAAGTCTAAAAGTCCACGATTTGCCTTTCTCCTTCATGAAAAGGTGAGTGGATCATATATCGTCACTAGTCACCCAAACAGTTAAGCCTGAACTTTTCACCTGTCCTTTAATACAGTCAACTCCAAGCTAAATTTTTTCCGTTTGGTCCCGAAGAGGGGACCAAAGATCATGTCAAATATTATTATACTTTCTACAAATACATCCCCATCTTAGAGCTTTAGCTACTAGAGAAAGTCTTTGGAGTTTGGGGTCAGAAGAGCTGCAAGTATAAACCTTCATTCAGCTCTGTTTAGGATGTGTGATTTTTCTCTGGTTGTCTAAACCAGTCTAAATTTCCATAGATGGTCCCGACTCTGGGTGGCTCGAACAAGGATCCTGGAACTCCAGTAAATTCTAGACATCGTTTTATATTTTAAATATGATCCAAAGTTCCTTTTTGCACTTGTCTCTACGGTTTTGGCAACTGACAGCCCCAAGGGCTGCTTGTACAGGTTTCTCCCGAAGGGCGATTAAATGAATTCTTTTGTCCATGAGGTGGATGGTTTGGTAATGTTATAATTCACAACGCTGTAATTCCTTCTTTCAAATTAAAAAAAAAAAAAATTGCCTTTTAAATCCATCCCATTTAATTTGCTAAAATGATTCTCATTGTTCTGCATCTTTTCTCAAGTTTTGGTTAAATTCAATGTCAGTATTCTCCACGGAACTAGATTTTCATCTGACTTTGGAATCGGAAGGCAGGCTGTTACTGAGGTTAAATTTTGTGTCTTTACAAAACTTTGAATCAGTTACAAAACTAGATTTTTTTTTTTTTAATCCAAATTACAAAAACGGTTAATCTCAAGATTAATAGCTCAAACAATAATTGTTTCATTTTGTTTATCTCATGTTTAGAACCCCTCAAAAAAAATGCATACGCCCTCTAAACACAAAAAGATTATTGCCCTCGACAATATTCCTAAGAGCAACCCCAATATTATCAACTTTACACAGCTGTTTTCCCAAACAGATAACGTGAAACTTACTTATAGATTTTCAGTTTGAAAGGGCCAGTTTCTTTAGACTTCCGGTTTCTTGTTGGTGCTTTCTTTATTCTTGAATAATGAAGCCAAGGTTCTTCTCCCAGACCTTTACTGCTATAAGGGTTGTTAAAATGACTCGAGACGGTCCTTTCCGCTTCTCAGTGATTTTATAGATATTCAATCTCCTGGTCGGAAGGGATGCGCTGCTGCGTCCAGTTCTAAGGGTCCAGCTGTGGAGACATACTGACAAAGCTCTTGAAAAGAATTGCTTAAAGAAATCATAACACCTTTTAAAAACATATCTCCAAAGGCACTCAAGATACTCAGAACATAGGACTCTTGATATGGTCTTTCATACAACATTTCATAATGACTTAAATTTTCTTTCTCTCCTGGCTATACTCTGATTCTTAATAGAGCCATGGGTAATGCTTTAACCCATGTGAGGAGTGAGGTTTCCTGACAAATTTTACTCGACTGTTGCTTAAGGGTATAGTTCATTCTCAATCTCTCTCTCTCTCTCCGCCCCCCTCTCTCTGCCCCCCCCCCCGGCCCCCCCACTTGCTTGTGGTCTATATGGGGTGTGATAGTCTCAATCTATAGATAATACTTTGCTCAACTTGTCTCATAATCTTTGCTATAAAATGAGGGCCATTGTCAGATGACATTCCTACAGGCACCCCATATTTTGGTATTATCTCTTTGAGCAAGACTTTGAGTACTTCCCTTGCTTTGTTGGTGCGACAAGGGAAAGCCTCGGGCCACCCAGTAAAGATAGCAACTAAAACTAGGATAGATCCTTCTTTTCAAGGCAATTCTATAAAATCAATTTGCTAATATTCTCCTAAAAATTTTCCTTATTTCATAATCCCAAAGATGATCTTAGTACTGATTCGGGGATATTTTTAGATATAAATTTCACATCCGCTTCTAATTGTTTAAACAATCTTTGACATATTTCACTTTCTGTTCCCCAGTATACTTTGTGATGTTCAGCTCGGGCAATTTCTCTTATCATTGTGGGTGGGACTATTATTTGACCTGTCGGTGTTACAGCCTATCCTGTTTCATTTTGTTAGCCTGCGATCTAATAATTAATTCTTCATCTTTTTCGTTATAATTTGGAGTTTCTTTAGGCAATTTTATACTTTTCTCTGGAACTAGTGCTAGGATGCCTTTTTCCGCAGCCTCTTTAGCAGCTTTATCAGCCAGTCGGTTACCTGCGTTCGGACCGGTCTTACCTAACTGATGTGCTTTACAGTGCATTATCGTGACTGCTGTTGGTTTTTGAATGGTTTCTAACAATTTCGGTGTTTGTTCTGCGTGCTGAATGGTGGTTCCTCGTGCAGATAACGGTCCTCTTTCTCTCCGTATCGCTCCATGTGCACGTACTACTCCAAAAGCGTACTTTGAGTCTGTCCAAGTGTTGACTCGCTTTCCTTGACTTGGTTCCAGAGCTCGAAGAAGAGCTATCGATTCAGCCTTTTGGGCAGATATCGTCGAAGGCAAAGTTGGCAACGCAATTACCTCCTCGGTAGTTACTGTCTGTCTTGATAAACGTTTTCCTTCACAGACGGAACCGCTTCCGTCGGCATATAGTTCCCAATCTGTTTCTTCTAGCGGCACATCTCAGAGATCCAGTCAGCTGGAGTAAACTCTTTCGATTGTCTGCAAGCAGTCACGTTCCAGTTCTCCTTTAACTTGATCAGTTGTTGAAAACGCAACAGGGTTAACGGCGGTAGTAGTTTTTAGGTAAACATCATCTTGTTCCAGCAACGCCACTTGGTATTTCAGCATCCTGCTAGGGGATAACCAATGCCCCCCTTTCTGTTTTAGCACAACAGTTATCGTATGGGAAACGTACAGTAATCCTTTGTCCTCTAATCCTTTGTCCTCAGGTGAACTTACGAGCTTCCTGGATCAGTAGCACAGTTGCAGCGACGGCTCTCGGACGACCAGAGCATCCCAGACTCACATTACCTAATCGCTTCGAGAAGTAGGCCACGGCTCGCCCACTTGGCCCTAAATATTGCGCCAGGATACCCAGAGCTATACCTTTTCTTTCACGAGCAAAAAGTTCAAGTGTCTTTGTGAGATCTGGCAGGCCTAGGGCTGGCACCCCGATTACAGCCTGTTTCCATTCTTGGAAAGTAGCTTTCTCGGCATCGGTACGATCCGTTGTTTGAGGTTTTGAGCTGCTCCTATAAAGGTCGGGCCAGCAAGCCACAATTTATAATCTACAGGTGACACCACTCAACCATTCCCGGAAATGCTCGTCATTCATTTTTTTAGTCTTGGGTTCGGGGAGACGACAAATTGCCTCTTTTCTCTCAGTTCCCAATTGTCTCTGTCCTTTTAGGATTTTAAAACTCATTTAAATAAGTTTCTTCTTTCTGGGTTATCTGGTTTTTTTCTTTTGACACTCGATATCCACTGATTCCCCAAAAGTTCAAAAAGTTAATAGTTAACTTTGTGCATCGTTCTTCCGTCTCAGCTACACTTAACAGATCATCCATATATTTCAGCAAGATTTCTTGATTATTTTCTTTCTGCCAAATCCCTACTTCTCGTGCCAATTGACTTCCAAACACGGTAAGACTATTCTTAAAGCCTTGAGGCAAGACTGTCCACGTATATTGTGGTTTTTCTCCCAGTCTCAGGATTTTCCCATTCCAAAGCAAAAACCTCTTGACTATCAGGATCCAAGGGAATATGGAAAAAGGCATCTTTTCCCTCTAACACTGTGAACCATTCTTGTTTCTCCGTTAGGGTTGTTAACAAAGCATAAGGATTTGCTACTACCGGATGAATATCTTGTACTATTTGATTTATTGCTCTGAGGAGGTCTTGAACTAATCTATCATCTTTTTCATTAGCCTTTTAACAGGCGAGATGGGGGTGTTATATCTGGATTCACATTCTATTAACAATTTGTATCTTAAAAATTTTTGTATTACCATTACTAACCCTTTCCGACTTTCCGGTTTTAGGGGGTATCGTTTAATTCTTACCGGATTCGATCCTGGCTTTAAATCAACTCTCACAGGTTCTGCTTTTTGGATTTACCGGGAGCTTCCCAGTCCAGACGATTGGAATTACAGCATTATACTTTGACTGGTATAATCTTCCGCTGTCGGTAAGCGTCCTGTTAACAACAAAGCCACTGCTTCGATACGTTTAGTTTCTGGAATTAAAGTTTTAATCTCTCCATTTTTAAATTTAATTTCTGCCTCTAAGTTCTCAGATAGATCTCTCCTTAACAGGATTTTAGGAGAATTTGGCACATAACAAAAACTGCTGAGTGACCCGTTGCTTTCCTAATTTCATTGTTAAAGATTTAAAGAAGGGTCTAGTTTCTCGTTCACTTGTTGCACCGACACCACCAATTTCTTCAAAACTTAACTCTCTCTCTAAGGTATTTAAAACTGAAAAGGTGACCCGAGTGTCAATTCAAATTCAATTTTCTGTTCTCCCAGTTTAGCTGTAACCAGAGGTTCTGCTGGGAGACTCCCCTCCGGTCCCCGTCAGATACGTTCACTTAAAAAGAACAAATCTACATATGGCACTTTATTCCATTTACTCTCTCTCCTACAAAACAACAGGAACTGCAATATAATATGGTAACTCCAAGTTCTGTTTGTTTACCATTTTTCCTGCAATTCACCCCAACGTGCCAATAAACGTCCCAACGGTGATGTTTTTGGTAACTTTTCTTCAGCAGTTCTATTTCCTGCACTCTTATTCTTAAACAATTTTGCTAATGCCATTATACTTATATACATTCAAGTACCAAATACCAAACAAATGCAAATGACAATTGTCCCAAATAATACACAAAGTCCAACCCAGCAATAGCTTTCGCTTATGACTTACGGGCAGACGCCTAGGCTTCCGCTGCAGACGGGTACCCTCCAAGCCCCAACCCTGCGAAGCTTTCGCCGCGCCTCACGGGCAGGCTTTCCAAACCAATTCCAAAGAAGCAGCGCCTTACCTTTTTTCCAGGCAACGCTGCGAGGAGCTTTGCGAGTCGAGGGTGATGGTTCTCCCCGAGAATACCTCGGTGCCGGCCGGAGTTCGATCGACGCTCGATCTCGTCCGGTCTCACTCGCAAGGTCCCATCTGGGTCGCCGAAACCGTTACCGAAATCCGGAATAAAACTCCTTAACACCAACGTGAAGTTAAGAAGCAGGCACTTTGTTTATCGCGGCGCTGGGGACACGGGGGATCGCTCCTCCAAAGGCGTGTCCCGCTTAGTATCAAAATCCATCCGTTTTTACAGGCTTTTCTTGTCAGGTCATTGTTACCTAAGCTCCTTCCGTAAAAATGCATACTCTGCTCGTTCTTAAATTTAACCTTTATAATGATCGGTCCTTTGATTATATAACCTTATCAATGTTCTTATTTAAAAACAATCATTGGCCAGTTACACTTAGCTCTGCTGACTGGAATCTTCGATACTCAAATCGAGATGGGAAGGGTAAGGGGGTTTCCAAGCAGCAAACTGGTGTCCATGACGGTTTCCTTAGTTTCCTGAAACAGAACGTAGAAAAACCAGTAACTTCCTGGTGAGGTTTCTAGGGTTAGCTATTTCAAACTTTAACAATATTAAGGTTCCTAGAGTCACGCGAACACAGTTCCTAAAGTTTCTATGGCTACGTTTCAAACTTAACGATCCTATACGTTATGCTTCACAATTTTACTTCTTAATCAAACCTAACTCTTCTATGGGATTAAATTTTGATTTCTTTACCAGAATATTTGCAACAGCTGGAGCCCAGCAGGAACGGGGCGGGGGGGGGGGGGTGCACGGCCCGACCCCCCCCCAGCGCCTCACCTCCTCCTCCCCTGGGCTCCCTCACGGCCCCTCGCCTCGTGCAAAGGGAGCGCAAACGCAGCCCGGAGGGCAAAGGGGACGGGCGGCCAGCGTTTATTCAGTCAGTCGCGTGCCTATCGAGTCCTGCCAGCGAGTCTGCTCCGGGTCTCGGGGCGCCCCCCCTGCCCCTCGGACACCTCTGATAGCCTATTTCCATACATTCTGTGTGGCACGTCTAAATATTGGGATGGTTTTAATATTTTGTACCAGCTGTGGAAACTGGTTTGCTGCTAGGTGACTGCAAAAGTGAGATTTGGTAAATAATTATTAGAAATCTTATACTAACACTACGACTGAAACAATAGACAAAAGTATAGCCAAGCAATTAACTAGCAGAGGTAGGTACTCCTAAGTTTTGCAGTTCTTTGCTCTTATGACTAGATGTTCCTGTACGCTAGATGAGAACAATGCTGAAACTGACCACAGGTGATTGAAACTGCGTTAAGCTTCAAGATCAAAGAACAAGGACAAGAATAAAGACTTCGGGGACAGCCAGCAAGAACTTCCAATGGGTCGGTGGTTGCAAAAGCAGCCCTTCGTCTCAAATGGATCCTTCACGGCGCGCGATCGGATGTAGGCAGTACTACGATAATCGGTTGCCATCGTTTTTACGTATATGTATACTAATCTGATTAACATGCAATTAGTTATTCTGTATAACCTGTTTGTGCTAAAGCTGTGGCATGCACGCTAGGTGCAACTATCCCCCGTGCATCCAGCGCTGCAATGAAGAACGCCTGCTTTCTAAAACTCCAAAACGAGTCTTAGGGAGTTTCTTCGACCGGCTTTTCCGTATCAGGGGTACAAGGGAGGAAAGGAAAAAGAAAAAAAAAAAAAGGCAGCGGTGTGGGAAAGAGAGGGGCCCAGGGGAGGGGCAGGGAGGGACCAGAACGCGGAAGAGGGGAGGCAGGGCCCCGAGGGCCCGGGGCTCGCCACAGCTCTTGTTCTTGGCACTGCCAGGAGAATTTGCCAGTTCAGACGCTTCTTTCTGCTCCTCTCCCGCTCCCCTCCTCTTCTGTAACTCCGGCAGCGCGGCCGTCCTCCCCCTAGGAGAACACGCGTCTCATAGGTCTTGCAGGACGAGGCCTCCTAGGCACGGAGCCTCGCTCGCTCGCACGCTACGTGGCCGTACGGCACCGTCGGTGCTGCGTACGGACCCTGCGGTGCACCTGGGCGGTCTGGCCTGCTGCGGACTACGAAGAGGGATCCTTCCACACGCGGAGAGGCAGGCTCTCTCTTGCCTGCAGCGGGGGGCAGCTGCTGGCCGGCCAGCCTTCCATTTCTTCTTCTCTACCTTTCTGTGGCCTCTCCAGCTTCAGCCGCAGCAGCTCCTGCCCGCAGCCGGTAAGCGCCCCGCCTGTCCCTTCGTGCTCCCGTGCCGCGGGGAGAGGGAGGCCAGGCAGAGACAGCCCGTGCAAGCTTTCCTCGCCGGCGGCGTTTCCTCACCGGGAGGAAGCAACGAGCGCGGCGGCACCTGCCGCCGGTGCCGCACTGCCGTTACCGTCGGACGGCAGGTGCAGGACAGCGGCAGCCCCGCGCCGTCGCAGCCTCCGAGCTGCAGTACCGAACATTGGCCGCGAGGTGGCAGCGGCGAGCGCTTGGCACAAGGCGGCAGCGCGCACGGGCGGCACCGCAGCTGCAGTACCGAAGTCTGTTCAATAGGTGGCGGAAGAGAGCGCTGGCGAAACGCGCCGCCACCGCGCATGCGCGGCTCCGAGCTGCTGCCCGCGTTTTGGTTGCCAGGCGACAGCAGGAGCGCCGTAAACCGCGACGCCGCGCATGCGCGTTTGCCGAGGCGTCGTGTCGCGCTTTGGTTGCCAGGCAACAGTGGCCAGTGTCGTAAACGCGCCAAGGCACATGCGCGGTTGCCGATCTGCCGTAACACGTTTTGGTTGCTAGGCAACAGGAGGGGCCGTAAACCGCACCGCCACGCATGCGCGATTGCAGAGGCGTCGTGTCGCGCTTTGGTTGCCGGGCAACAGCAGCGAGCGCGGTAAACGGGCAAAGGCGCATGCGCCCTTTCCGAGCAGCCGTAAAGCGTTTTGGTTGCCGAGCAACAGAAGGAGCGCCGTAAACCGTGCCGTCACGCATGCGCTCTTGGGGATGCGCCGCGTCGCGCTTTGGTTGCCAGGCAACAGCGGCTAGCGCCGTAAAAGGCGCAACGCGCATGCGCCCTTGCTGAGCTGCCGTAACGGGTTTGGTTGCCGAGCAACAGAAGGAGCGCCGTAAACCGTGCCGTCACGCATGCGCTGTTGGGTAGGCGCCATGTCGCGCTTTGGTTGCCGGGCAACAGCGGCCAGCGCCGTAAAAGGCGCAGCGCGCATGCGCCCTTGCTGAGCTGCCGTAAAGCGTTTTGGTTGCCAGGCAACAGCAGGAGCATCGTAAACCGCGCCGTCACGCATGCGCTGTTGGGGAGGCGCCGTGTCGCGCTTTGGTTGCCGGGCAACAGCGGCAAGCGCCGCAAAAGGCGCAGCGCGCATGCTCCCTTGCCGAGCTGCCGTAAAGCGGTTTGGTTGCCCGGCAACAGGGTCGAGCACCGTCAACGCGCCGCCACGCATGCACAGCTGTCGAGCTGCTGTACCGCATCTTGGTTGCCCGGCAACAGCTGGAGCCCACCGACACACGCCACCGCGCATGCGCCCCTCCCCAACGCCAGTTCCCACCTTCGGTCACCGGGCAGCAGCATCCGCATCCCTGTAACGATCCTCTTCTGAGCAGCAGCTGGATGAGGGATGACTGACAGCTCAGCCCAGTAGAGACCAGCCACAGGCGGCAACTACTTACTGGGGGCACAGGGCTTACGTTGCCCTGCCCTTTCCCCACTCGCAGCCCGGGCAGTCACCTCCATCGCCCCCGTTCCAAAAAGCACCCGACTGGCTGGAGCGTTTACAGCAGTCAAGTGCAAACAACAGACAACTCGGGTGGTCGCTTCTGTCCCTGCCCCCCCACCCCATTATCTAGAGAGGAGAAGCAGCACAGGGACCTGCAAACGGCAGGGGGGAGGGGGGGGTGGTCCCCTGGAGCAAGCCCCAGGGACTGCTGTATCCCTCTGCATGTGGCATCAGGGTTGCGGGAGTGAAAGCAGCCAGTCAACAGCTGCTGGCGAGAGATTTAAAAAAAAAAAAAAAAAAACATAACGCCTGGTTCAGGTGACAGCCTGGAGGCAGGCCACAAGAGACCCAAAGCTGCTCTGTGCCAGAGGGGCAGCTCTGTCCAGCAGGAAACGCCGCGTCCCAGCGCACCAGATGCGAGCGGCCCACCTGCAAGCGAGCGATACCCTGGTGACCCTGGGGCTCGGTTGGGGTGGGCGCACCTTTCCTCACCTCCGTGCTATCGGAACTCTGCTCTCCTAATCCTGCACGCACGCAAGGCTTCTTGTGCGGGGCTTGTCTCGGATCGAAGACACGCTGCACGGTGTTACTTACCGCCCCGCCCTCCGGCGCGCAAAGTAATGCGACGTGAAGCAGGGAAAGCAAAGAGGCGTGTCGGGATATTAGTAGACCTCAGCAGACAACCGTAGAGCCCTCGAGGTTCCATCTTTGCTCCCTACAGGAGCGTGGCTCCGCACTCCTTGCCGCTCCCGCCAGCGAGCGTCACAATTGCCCTTTGCTGCCTGCAACACGCAGTACCTGCGCGGCCCCAGTACTACTGCCTACTACTATAGCGAGAGGCGCTCGCTATAAAGCGGCAATGAAGAACAAGGACGGCCCGTCAAGATAGCAGGAGGAACATAGAGAGCCTCCAGCATTAGCCAGGCAGGGCTTGCAACTCACCTCGTGTCGTGGTTTAACGCCAGCCAGCAACAAAGCCCCACGCGACCGCTCACTCGCTCCCCCGCCCCCAGTGGGACGGGGAGACAATCGGAAGGGCAAAAGCGAGAAAACTCATGGCTTGAAACGAAAACAGTTTAATCATTTAAAAGAAACAACAACAACTTGTAAAGAAAAGAAGAAAAAAAAATGACAGAGAATGGGGTGCAGGCAGCATGCCAGGGGTCTGGAGCCTGACGGATGATGGGGGGGTGTGGAATATGGAGGAGGGAAAGGAATCTGGGGGAGGGGACAGGAGATAGAAGAGCAGGGCATGCGGGGGGAAACGGGACAGGAGATAGAAGAGCAGGGGATGCGGGGGGAAACAACTCGCGTGGGTTAAAAACTCGAATGGGTGAAGGGGGCGGGCTGGAGCAGCGGGGGGCATATATGGGGGAGAAACACACGCCGGGGAGAGGGTAGGTGAGGGTACAGAGGTGCATGGGGGGACATGGGTGGGGATGACCTACCCCAGGGAGTCCACCCAGGATGATCCACAGCAGGTAACTCACCTGGGATAACCCGCAACAGAGCATCCACACCAGATCATCCACGCTGGGAGGACCCCCAGCAACGCCCCTCAAACTGCCTCTGCTTCACCCCCAATCTTCCCCAAACTGGGGAGTTTCTTGCTTTTTCAAAATACTCAGTTTGGGGTGTGTTTCAGTGCTTTTCCACAACGTAAAAAGGGGTGATCTTTTGGTTGTGGGTTTGTGCATGAAAATGGGGTGGGTTTTTTGCTTTCCAGCTGCACAAATCCAGGCGGATTTGGCTTTCCCAGGAGTCCCAAAGTCGTTTGGTTTTTTCCGTTGCAGTCCCAGAATCAGAGGGTTTGGGGTTGTCCTGGTTTCGGCTGGAATAAAGTTCATTTTCTTCTGAGTAGCTGGTACAGGGCCATTTTGGAGTTAGGATGAGAATAATGTTGACAACACACCGATGCTGTAGTTGTTGCTAAGCAGTGTTTATACTAAGTCAAGGACCTTCCAGCTTCTCATACCGCCCTGCCAGCAGAGGCTGGGGGTGCACAAGAAGAGTCGCTGAGCTAAAGCAGGATTCCAGGCAAACAGGTCAGCTCGAAATACACCACCTCCTTTAAAAGTTAAGAGCGATTTGAACGCTTAAAATCAGCATTTACGCTAATCGATACCATTCTGAACACCTTCTTAGCATACAAGTAAACACTCTTGCCGGTGCTGGAAAACGTCTCCTCCCTTCCTTACAGCACTGCTGCAGGCAGATAACCCTGGGAGGCTGCGGGACGAGGTCGTACGCAATCAGAATCTACGCTTGCGGATCCACCGCAACAGCTACAGCCCTTGCGCTGCTGCTGCTGCTTTGCATCTTGCTTGTTTGGTGAATAAAGCTGAAAGTGAAGTGGAAAACTCCAAACAGCAAAATGAAAAATAAAGAATAAATCTCAATAATTCACTTTACACTAAAAAGGTGTGCCCATGTTTATATACATCCAATAAAAATACTTGTACTGTAAAAGTATTTGATTTTCCTTTTCCATTACCTTAACTTGCACAGCTCTGAATTCATACCATTAAATCATCTCTCCCCAAAGTACACAGTTATAACGTGACTAGGGTTTTTTGTGCGTGTTACAGAACGCGGAGGGACACCTGGCCAGCTGAGCTGCCCAAGAGAGGTGCTACTGAACCGCCAGGGAAACGCACCATTGAAAGCCAGACAGAAAGAAAGTACTTCAGAGCACTCCGTCAAAACATCAGGAAAAAAAACCCATAACATTCAGTTGCCTCTCTTTTTAAACATTTAGAAAAATACCTAAACTGCTTACATACACCTAACAAATCACATACTACAGCTATTTGGCAGTCGCAGTTTAAACAATGCAAGTCAATTTGTAAAATCCCCAGTGCTGCAATACCTCAGACTACCAAAAAGGACTGGCGGATTCCCTAATGCTTTTGGCAGTACCGAAGCATGCAGAGCAACACGTTTTCGTGTTATCTCGACTGTTACAACTGAGAAACCAAAGACCAGTGATGCCATCAACTTTAGGAAGATGGGCTGCGCTTGGGTCTTTGGAAGGAAATTGACCTTTTTTTTTTTTTCTTTTTTTTTTTAAAGAGAGTGAAAAGTCTCATTACTGATGACTTCTACTGTCAAGTCGATCACCTCTGAAGAGCCACTCTGATGGGAAGTTCATAAAACAAAATTTCTTTGAGAGAGAAAGACTTCCATTTTGGAAAATCTCTTTCCAACTGAAGTCAAAATTACACACTGTAGGTTAAAGGAAAAAATACATTACTGAAGCAGTAACTCATCAAAAACACCTCAGGACTCACTGTCACTAGTTACAAGGCTGCTAATGCTTCCCGGGAAAGCCTGGAAAACACACAGATGCGACGCCCGTTTGTCCTGTTTTGTCCACGTCTCTTCTTTGACCTTGATTGCTTTTAGTACAGATGCTAATTATCTCCGTAACGTTTTTGAGTACTACTATAAGATATTTAAAAAAAAAAATCATTGACTGTAAAAGCATAAAGCTTTTATCATGAAAACAAAGTCTGTTTCTTCTGAACAGCTGAACTCTTACGAACAGTTTCTTCCCTCTTTTAGTACAAAATTATTTTCACAGTATCGTTTACTAGCAAGCACACAGCAACAGAAGATTATGCTTTCAGGAAGAGAAAATAAACTGAGGGAAGTAAACTTTGTATAGGTGTAACATGCTCCGGAACAGAACTTATTTTTAGCATTTGTGTTAAAATATTTCACGTAAAAAAAAGTAGAAGGAGAGTTGGCACACTCTCAACGTTAAAGCCCATACCGCAAGTACCTTTGGAAAAATGCAGACACACGTCGTAGGCGTACCTTGTACTTGCAGGCCGCTACGGAATCTTTCCATCTGTCTCGTACCGTCACGGCAGAAGAAAGGGCAACCACGGCGAAACGGTGCCAGCTGACAGCCAGCTGAGAGAAGAAAAAAAAAAAAAACATTAGCACAAAGCTGGGTAGGAATCCAAAGCTGCTGTCAGGCAGCACAAGAGCTCTGCAGGCTGGCACCAGTCAATATTGCACTCTCTAAAATCAAACAACAACAAAACAAAACCGTGACCCTGTAGCCTTCTTTTTTTTTTTTTCTTCTTCTTCTTTCAGAGCTCATCCCTGCCTCAGCATTTTGTCTTGTCAGAGCATGAAGCGCAGGTGATCCGTACCCTGACGACTTCCGTGTGCGCTGAATGCCTGTTCAGAAATAGTCCAGATCTGCAAGACTGGTGTCATTTATATGGTTTTAATCATCATAACTCAAATTTTATTTACTCATGCATTTGTGAGGAAACTAATTAACTTTTAGACACTGCCTCTCCTTTTTTTGGGGGGTGGGGGTGGAAATGCGTTAGAGACCAAAAAACATTACGATTCAGAGCTCCCAACCACGAGGGAGTGGTGGAGAAGTCAATGAAAGCAAAGACCAACAGCAGCAACATCAACTGAAAGTTGGCTTTAATTCCGATCACGTACTTAAGCGACTCTCCAACTCTATGCCTCGGTCCTAGGAATGACTAGGCCCTTTTTGGAAGGACAAACTTGTTTACTTAAAAGTCCTAGACTGAAGACTCCGCTGAACGGAATGGGGATGATTGTGCCACGGGACAACATGCCATCAACACTCTTAATGGGGAAGGAAAAAAAAAAACCCCAAATAAAAATCAAGTTTAAGTACCAGTTCCCCTCATGTTTCGCTCATTACATTTCTACTGGCATCTAGGTGCTCAAAATTGAACTACAGGGACACCACATATTCCTAAAAATTCACTTATACATAAAAAAGTAAAAGGCTATTTCCAACTTGCCCATCAAATCAGTATGAACAGAGAGAAGAGAAACACGCGACCTTGAAGGAGCTAACAGGCAGCTCTGAATTTACCAGACAGGAAATTTCATTCTTTCCCCTGAAACAAAAACACATCAAGGGACCAGTTCAGGAACAGGGCACGATCTGTTAACAGCAATTTTTCCATCACCTTTTCTGCACTAGCAGCAAATTTGCCTTCTCTGTGGGTTTAACGTGGAGCATCTGTAGCGCCCTCAAACTCGCAAGTGTTTCTCTCCGCTCCCCCAGCCCGATACGTGCGATTACCTGAGCAGCAAGCGGAATTGACCACGCAGGATTTTCTTCGTGTGATGCGGAAGGTGACGCTGGCAGAAGAGGAGACAAAGAAATGAACCTGCTTGTCACACCCAGCCAACGGTAAAAAGACAGGGGAGGATTCTGCCGGAAGGGCTCTGCACCCCAGGAGCTCCCGCCGGCCGGTTTCTCTCCCCTTTGCCCGGTACCGAGGGGACGACGACACCTCGCCCGCGCCCCCTCGCGGGGGGGGCTGCCCCAGGAGAGACGGGGGACCCCCACCTCGCTTCTGCCCGCGGGAACGGACCGGGAGAGACCCTCCACGCAGAGAGAGGAGCGCGGCGTGGATTGCATGCCCGAGGGAAGAGGCCGGGCTCCCCGCTGGCAGAAGGACAACTCACCTCCCTGCTGCTCGGAGCTGCTTGCTGCGGACAGCCCTGCCCGCGCCCGGCCGCTCTCCCGCCGTGCTGGGAGCGCAGTCCGGCCGACGGACGCTCCAGCGAAAAGACGCTCCAGCTAATCGCGCCTCCTGCTCCTTACAGCCGCAGGTACTTTTGCCTCTGGCTAATGCACGCTCCAGACAGCGGACACCCCGCCTCGTTCCAGCTCCCGCTTGCTACAGTTCTGGCTCCTTGAAGCCCCAGCTCCGCACTGAAGCTCCGGCTGATTTCAGCTGCTTCTCCTTACAAGCTCCAGCTACGTGCAACGGTCTGGGCTTTCCATAAGGTTGTGTATCAACTGCTGTCAAAACTGGAGCATTAGGATTAAACATCAGAGTTACACGCCAAATAAATATTCGTTAGTTTGCACGATTAATTACCTAACAACTATTCTGAGCAGCGCAGAAAGAAGAGCTGGACTCAAAGAGGGCACGGGGGGTCTGAAAAGCACCTTTCCCCCCCACAGACCATCACAGATGTTGAGTTCGGCCTGCTGCGTGCCGGACTCCCAAACTTCGGCGTCCGACACAACCAGACCCCCATCTCCGGGGAGGGTCCACGCACCCTGCCCGCCCCCCGCTTCCCCCCGCAGCCCCCAACACCCTCCCACCCGCCTGCAAAACCAGCCAAGCCGGCTCCCGCTTTTGGCCCCCACACCAGCTGACTCGGGGCCCATTTGGGAGCCAAAAAACCCGGCTGCTGAACCTGTTCTCAAGGCCCAAACACGCAGGGCCGGACCTCTGTTTCTGGGCCCAAAGCCACGCAGCTCGGTCTGTTTCCGAGCCCCCACATCAGCCACGCGAGCCTCTTGTCAAGACCCAGGAACAGAAAACTTGTTCTCCGTTTCTGACCCTGCAGTGCCCACGGACGACGCTGAGCGTAGCCACCCCACAGCCCTGCACCCCCGGGGCCCCACACGTAGTTTCGGGGAGTGCTCGGGACCTGCGGAGGGCCCGGCCCCACGCCTCTGCGGGGCAGCCCCAGCACAGGCAGGGCGTCGCTTCACGATTGCCGTTTCAGGCTTTATTTCCCCGCCACCACCGGCACGGCCAGGCCCCCACCCCAAACCCCCAGCCGAAGCACCCCCGCGGGCAGCCGGGCCCAGCCACCCAGAAAACAAGAAAACCAAAGAGGGTACAAGACAGAGACCGTGGGGAAAGGCAAGGAGAAGGACACAGAAACAGAGAGAGCGCGGGAGGGATAGGGAGCAGGACAGAGAGATGGAGCAAGAAAGGAAAAAAGGACGGGAGGCAGAACCAAGGGAAAGAGAGACAAGGACGGGGAGCAGGACAAAGGGACGGAAGAGGGAAAAAAAAAATAGCGACGGGCTGCAGGACAGAGATGAAGGGATTAAATAGACACAGGGAGCATGACAGAAGGACACAGAGAGACAAAAGGGACAAAGAGCAGGCCAGCATCGGAGGGGAAAAAACCAACTGCGATGGGCAGTGGGAGAGAGAGACGGAAAAAGGAAAAAGTACTGAGGAACAGAAAAAAGAAAGAAGCGACAGCTAGGCTAGCTGGACAGGCGGACACACTTAGAAAGGGCGGGAGAGGGAATGGGGCAGAGAAAGACAGACAGAAAAGGTAGCGAAAGAACGCAAGGCAGAGGAACAGCAAGGCGGGGCGGGGGGGAAGGGACAGGGGTCTGGGCAGAGATGGAGAAATAAGCAGCAGGGACAGAGGAGACAGAAAGAGGGACAGGGAACATGGCAGAGAAGGAAAAATCAGGACAGCGGCAGGACGGAGATAAAAAACTGGGACGGTCCTCAGGACAGAGAGGAATACGAATACGAGCAGGGAGCGGGACAAAGGGATACAGCGAGAAACGACGGGACAGGAAGCAAGACAGCGCGACAGACAAGAACAATGAGAAGGAGAGAGAGAGACACTGACAGAGACAGAGACCGTGAGAAGCACAGGGGGTTGGGAAACTTAGAAAGAGAGGTATCAGGAGCCCTGCAGACAGAGGGAGGGTGACTAAAAAAGGGGCAGGAAGCAGCACAAAGGGTCACAGAGAGTAAGAGACGAACAGGAAGGAGGACGGGGACAGCGAGATCCAGAATGACAAAAATAAACAGCAACAGCGAGCAAGACAAAGGGACAGACAGAGAAACAGAAAGTAGGAAGAAGAGAGATAGGAAGGCAGGGACACAGCGCGGCACGTACAGGCGCAGAGACGAAAAGAACGCCAGGGGAACAGGCCAGAGAAATTGGGAGGCAGGGAAAGAGGCGGATGCAGATCAGGACAAGGAGATGGAAAAGGAAAAAACAGCGACTGGCTGCAGGACAAAGACGGGGATGGGGGCGGGGGGGGAGAGGGAGAGGGAGCAGGACAAGAACGCAAAGAGAAAAAGAAAGGGGGGCAGTCGAATGAGAGAGAGAAAGAGGAAGGGGGGGAGGAAGAGGGAGCAGGACAAGAGAAGAGACAGAAGAGAGGAGGCACAGGGAAGCAAAATAAAAAAAAAAAAAAAGAGAAACCAAACGTCACAGCAGCATGAGAAAGCGAGGGGGTCAGGAGAGGGGGAGGGAGGGACCGGGAGGCACAAGAGGAGCGACAGGGCCCCGAGGGCCCAGGACTCACCACAGCTCTCGCTCTTGGAGCTGCCAGGAGACCTTGCCAGTTCAGACGCTTCTTTCTCCTTCTCTCCTCCCTTCCTCTTCTGTAACTCCAGTCGCTTGGCTGTCCTCCACATAACGGAACACGCGAGCGCCTCACAGCTCTTACGAGATGAGGCCTCCTAGACACGTAGCCTCGCTCGCTCGCTCACTATGTGGCCGTACCGCGCTGCTGGTCATGCATACAGACCCTGGCGGTCTAACCTGCTGTGGACTACGAGGCGGGATCCTCCCACACCCAGAGAGGCAGGTTCTCTCTTGCCTGCAGCGGGAGGCAGCTGCCAGCCAGATGGCCTGCCGTTTCTTCTTCTTTACCTTTCTGTGGCCTCTCCAGCTTCAGCAGCTCCCGTCCACAGCCAGTAAGCGCTCCGCCTGTCCCTCTGTGCTCCCGTGCCGCGAGGAGAGGGAGGCCAGGCAGAGACAGCCCACGCAAGCCTGAGGCTGCTGCAGTCAACGGCATCCCCGGGGACGAACGGACAACCGCACTCACAGCGTGACCTCTGGGAGAGGGAAAGAGGCAGCAGCCACCCTTATTACCGTAGCTCGACCCTGGCCGGAGCCCCTCCTTCCGCAGGGGCTTCCGCAGACGCCGCTCGTTCCCCGCGCCGCTGCTAACGGCGCCCACGTTCAGGGAGACTCGAGAACATCGCAGGGCCAGCTTGCTGCCCTCACGACAGGGCTCGGGGGCTGCCTGCGGCTACAGCACAGGCAGGCTTCAGGGGAGGGGCTGGAGCTGGGGGCAGCCGCACGGGCCGAGCGAAGGCGCCGGGGGAGCTCCGGCGACTCGGGGAGGCGCCCGCTGGCCGCGCCTGGGGGGTGCCCGCCTCCGTCCCCTCTTCCCTTCTATCGGCTCTCGGGGAACTGCCGGGCGCTGCCCTGGCCCGGCTCGCCTCCGGCGGACCGGGAGCCTGCCGCGGCGGCCGCTTCGCAGCTTCCCGTCCCGCCAGCCCCGCGCGGCCAGCGGGCAGGAGGCACCCCCCGCCCCCGCCGGAGGGGATCGCTCGCCTCACCCGCGGTCCCGGCGCTCGCGCGCTGCCGCCGAGACCCGCGCCCTGCGCGCCACCACGCTGCTCCCAGGGACCGCGCGTGCGCCGGAGGGGTCAGAGCCGGCGAAGGAACGCCGGGCTGCCCCACGCGCAGGACGGCGCATGCGCCCGGGAGGCGCGGCCGCACGGCTGGTCGGGGAGCGGGCGCAGCGGGAAGCCCGCGGAAAACCACACGAAACCGGTAACGCTCCTGCGTCTGACCTTGTCGGACTCCGGGGGCCGCGGCGGCAGCGAGGACTACGCCGCGCCCGAGAGCCACGCTGCCGCCCGGCCGCCGAGTCCGCGAAAACTACAGCTCCCGGCATGCCCCGGGAGGCAGCCTGCCCTGCTGCCGGACCCCGAGGGGACGCCGCTTCCGTTTCCGCCCACCCCCACGCCGGCGCAGCCGCAGTTCCCGCCGAGCCCCCAGCGCCGCTCCGGGCAGCTCCGGCGCGCTTTCGCCGCCCGGCTCCGGCACGGCGCGGCACCCCCCGCCGCCGCTTCGGCACGGCGCGGCCCCGATGCCGCTCCGTGCGTCCCACACGGACCCCGCCGTCCTCCTCGGGGCTTTCCCCGGAACCCGCCGGCCGACTGCGCAGCCCCGCCACGGGGCCCGGTGAGCACCCCCCCGCGCGCACGTGCTCCCAGCCGCCCTGTGAGCCCCCCCCCCCCCTCGCGCGCGCTCCCAGCCACCCTGTGAGCCCCCCCCCCCGCGCATGTGCTCCCAGCCCCCCTGTGAGCCCCCAGGGCTCGGCCTCGGCACCGGCGGCCCCCACCCCCCCCGGGCCACCCCCGCCCCCGACGTTCGCGGCCCGAGGGGCGCCCGGCCCCGCTCACCTTCTCCCGAGGGGCAGCCGCACCCCGGCCGCCGCTCCGCTCCTGCCTGGGCTCCCACCGGCCCCGCCCCGGCCCCTCCCCCGGCAGCCCCCCCTGGCCAGGGAGGGGCCGTCCCCATCAGCCTCACTGCCCGCACCTGCGGCTCCTCCAGCCCCGGCCCGCAGCTGTGGTACCCAAATCCGGAACAAAACTCCTCGACACCAATGTGAACTTAAGCAGCAGGCACTTCCTTGATTGAATGAAAGATGTCAAGAGTCAGCTGATTGGGAAGAGCTGTTAACTGGGGTCAAAATACAGATTTTAATACCCCTCTTATTTTAGTTCTAAGACTTGGCCATTGCCAGGTATCATCTTTTCCATTTACCCAGGTCCACCAGCGAGGCCACAAGGGAGATTTCTTCCAGAGAGAGGATAGAGTTATTAAGTCTAAAAGTCCACGATTTGCCTTTCTCCTTCATGAAAAGGTGAGTGGATCATATATCGTCACTAGTCACCCAAACAGTTAAGCCTGAACTTTTCACCTGTCCTTTAATACAGTCAACTCCAAGCTAAATTTTTTCCGTTTGGTCCCGAAGAGGGGACCAAAGATCATGTCAAATATTATTATACTTTCTACAAATACATCCCCATCTTAGAGCTTTAGCTACTAGAGAAAGTCTTTGGAGTTTGGGGTCAGAAGAGCTGCAAGTATAAACCTTCATTCAGCTCTGTTTAGGATGTGTGATTTTTCTCTGGTTGTCTAAACCAGTCTAAATTTCCATAGATGGTCCCGACTCTGGGTGGCTCGAACAAGGATCCTGGAACTCCAGTAAATTCTAGACATCGTTTTATATTTTAAATATGATCCAAAGTTCCTTTTTGCACTTGTCTCTACGGTTTTGGCAACTGACAGCCCCAAGGGCTGCTTGTACAGGTTTCTCCCGAAGGGCGATTAAATGAATTCTTTTGTCCATGAGGTGGATGGTTTGGTAATGTTATAATTCACAACGCTGTAATTCCTTCTTTCAAATTAAAAAAAAAAAAAATTGCCTTTTAAATCCATCCCATTTAATTTGCTAAAATGATTCTCATTGTTCTGCATCTTTTCTCAAGTTTTGGTTAAATTCAATGTCAGTATTCTCCACGGAACTAGATTTTCATCTGACTTTGGAATCGGAAGGCAGGCTGTTACTGAGGTTAAATTTTGTGTCTTTACAAAACTTTGAATCAGTTACAAAACTAGATTTTTTTTTTTTTAATCCAAATTACAAAAACGGTTAATCTCAAGATTAATAGCTCAAACAATAATTGTTTCATTTTGTTTATCTCATGTTTAGAACCCCTCAAAAAAAATGCATACGCCCTCTAAACACAAAAAGATTATTGCCCTCGACAATATTCCTAAGAGCAACCCCAATATTATCAACTTTACACAGCTGTTTTCCCAAACAGATAACGTGAAACTTACTTATAGATTTTCAGTTTGAAAGGGCCAGTTTCTTTAGACTTCCGGTTTCTTGTTGGTGCTTTCTTTATTCTTGAATAATGAAGCCAAGGTTCTTCTCCCAGACCTTTACTGCTATAAGGGTTGTTAAAATGACTCGAGACGGTCCTTTCCGCTTCTCAGTGATTTTATAGATATTCAATCTCCTGGTCGGAAGGGATGCGCTGCTGCGTCCAGTTCTAAGGGTCCAGCTGTGGAGACATACTGACAAAGCTCTTGAAAAGAATTGCTTAAAGAAATCATAACACCTTTTAAAAACATATCTCCAAAGGCACTCAAGATACTCAGAACATAGGACTCTTGATATGGTCTTTCATACAACATTTCATAATGACTTAAATTTTCTTTCTCTCCTGGCTATACTCTGATTCTTAATAGAGCCATGGGTAATGCTTTAACCCATGTGAGGAGTGAGGTTTCCTGACAAATTTTACTCGACTGTTGCTTAAGGGTATAGTTCATTCTCAATCTCTCTCTCTCTCTCCGCCCCCCTCTCTCTGCCCCCCCCCCCGGCCCCCCCACTTGCTTGTGGTCTATATGGGGTGTGATAGTCTCAATCTATAGATAATACTTTGCTCAACTTGTCTCATAATCTTTGCTATAAAATGAGGGCCATTGTCAGATGACATTCCTACAGGCACCCCATATTTTGGTATTATCTCTTTGAGCAAGACTTTGAGTACTTCCCTTGCTTTGTTGGTGCGACAAGGGAAAGCCTCGGGCCACCCAGTAAAGATAGCAACTAAAACTAGGATAGATCCTTCTTTTCAAGGCAATTCTATAAAATCAATTTGCTAATATTCTCCTAAAAATTTTCCTTATTTCATAATCCCAAAGATGATCTTAGTACTGATTCGGGGATATTTTTAGATATAAATTTCACATCCGCTTCTAATTGTTTAAACAATCTTTGACATATTTCACTTTCTGTTCCCCAGTATACTTTGTGATGTTCAGCTCGGGCAATTTCTCTTATCATTGTGGGTGGGACTATTATTTGACCTGTCGGTGTTACAGCCTATCCTGTTTCATTTTGTTAGCCTGCGATCTAATAATTAATTCTTCATCTTTTTCGTTATAATTTGGAGTTTCTTTAGGCAATTTTATACTTTTCTCTGGAACTAGTGCTAGGATGCCTTTTTCCGCAGCCTCTTTAGCAGCTTTATCAGCCAGTCGGTTACCTGCGTTCGGACCGGTCTTACCTAACTGATGTGCTTTACAGTGCATTATCGTGACTGCTGTTGGTTTTTGAATGGTTTCTAACAATTTCGGTGTTTGTTCTGCGTGCTGAATGGTGGTTCCTCGTGCAGATAACGGTCCTCTTTCTCTCCGTATCGCTCCATGTGCACGTACTACTCCAAAAGCGTACTTTGAGTCTGTCCAAGTGTTGACTCGCTTTCCTTGACTTGGTTCCAGAGCTCGAAGAAGAGCTATCGATTCAGCCTTTTGGGCAGATATCGTCGAAGGCAAAGTTGGCAACGCAATTACCTCCTCGGTAGTTACTGTCTGTCTTGATAAACGTTTTCCTTCACAGACGGAACCGCTTCCGTCGGCATATAGTTCCCAATCTGTTTCTTCTAGCGGCACATCTCAGAGATCCAGTCAGCTGGAGTAAACTCTTTCGATTGTCTGCAAGCAGTCACGTTCCAGTTCTCCTTTAACTTGATCAGTTGTTGAAAACGCAACAGGGTTAACGGCGGTAGTAGTTTTTAGGTAAACATCATCTTGTTCCAGCAACGCCACTTGGTATTTCAGCATCCTGCTAGGGGATAACCAATGCCCCCCTTTCTGTTTTAGCACAACAGTTATCGTATGGGAAACGTACAGTAATCCTTTGTCCTCTAATCCTTTGTCCTCAGGTGAACTTACGAGCTTCCTGGATCAGTAGCACAGTTGCAGCGACGGCTCTCGGACGACCAGAGCATCCCAGACTCACATTACCTAATCGCTTCGAGAAGTAGGCCACGGCTCGCCCACTTGGCCCTAAATATTGCGCCAGGATACCCAGAGCTATACCTTTTCTTTCACGAGCAAAAAGTTCAAGTGTCTTTGTGAGATCTGGCAGGCCTAGGGCTGGCACCCCGATTACAGCCTGTTTCCATTCTTGGAAAGTAGCTTTCTCGGCATCGGTACGATCCGTTGTTTGAGGTTTTGAGCTGCTCCTATAAAGGTCGGGCCAGCAAGCCACAATTTATAATCTACAGGTGACACCACTCAACCATTCCCGGAAATGCTCGTCATTCATTTTTTTAGTCTTGGGTTCGGGGAGACGACAAATTGCCTCTTTTCTCTCAGTTCCCAATTGTCTCTGTCCTTTTAGGATTTTAAAACTCATTTAAATAAGTTTCTTCTTTCTGGGTTATCTGGTTTTTTTCTTTTGACACTCGATATCCACTGATTCCCCAAAAGTTCAAAAAGTTAATAGTTAACTTTGTGCATCGTTCTTCCGTCTCAGCTACACTTAACAGATCATCCATATATTTCAGCAAGATTTCTTGATTATTTTCTTTCTGCCAAATCCCTACTTCTCGTGCCAATTGACTTCCAAACACGGTAAGACTATTCTTAAAGCCTTGAGGCAAGACTGTCCACGTATATTGTGGTTTTTCTCCCAGTCTCAGGATTTTCCCATTCCAAAGCAAAAACCTCTTGACTATCAGGATCCAAGGGAATATGGAAAAAGGCATCTTTTCCCTCTAACACTGTGAACCATTCTTGTTTCTCCGTTAGGGTTGTTAACAAAGCATAAGGATTTGCTACTACCGGATGAATATCTTGTACTATTTGATTTATTGCTCTGAGGAGGTCTTGAACTAATCTATCATCTTTTTCATTAGCCTTTTAACAGGCGAGATGGGGGTGTTATATCTGGATTCACATTCTATTAACAATTTGTATCTTAAAAATTTTTGTATTACCATTACTAACCCTTTCCGACTTTCCGGTTTTAGGGGGTATCGTTTAATTCTTACCGGATTCGATCCTGGCTTTAAATCAACTCTCACAGGTTCTGCTTTTTGGATTTACCGGGAGCTTCCCAGTCCAGACGATTGGAATTACAGCATTATACTTTGACTGGTATAATCTTCCGCTGTCGGTAAGCGTCCTGTTAACAACAAAGCCACTGCTTCGATACGTTTAGTTTCTGGAATTAAAGTTTTAATCTCTCCATTTTTAAATTTAATTTCTGCCTCTAAGTTCTCAGATAGATCTCTCCTTAACAGGATTTTAGGAGAATTTGGCACATAACAAAAACTGCTGAGTGACCCGTTGCTTTCCTAATTTCATTGTTAAAGATTTAAAGAAGGGTCTAGTTTCTCGTTCACTTGTTGCACCGACACCACCAATTTCTTCAAAACTTAACTCTCTCTCTAAGGTATTTAAAACTGAAAAGGTGACCCGAGTGTCAATTCAAATTCAATTTTCTGTTCTCCCAGTTTAGCTGTAACCAGAGGTTCTGCTGGGAGACTCCCCTCCGGTCCCCGTCAGATACGTTCACTTAAAAAGAACAAATCTACATATGGCACTTTATTCCATTTACTCTCTCTCCTACAAAACAACAGGAACTGCAATATAATATGGTAACTCCAAGTTCTGTTTGTTTACCATTTTTCCTGCAATTCACCCCAACGTGCCAATAAACGTCCCAACGGTGATGTTTTTGGTAACTTTTCTTCAGCAGTTCTATTTCCTGCACTCTTATTCTTAAACAATTTTGCTAATGCCATTATACTTATATACATTCAAGTACCAAATACCAAACAAATGCAAATGACAATTGTCCCAAATAATACACAAAGTCCAACCCAGCAATAGCTTTCGCTTATGACTTACGGGCAGACGCCTAGGCTTCCGCTGCAGACGGGTACCCTCCAAGCCCCAACCCTGCGAAGCTTTCGCCGCGCCTCACGGGCAGGCTTTCCAAACCAATTCCAAAGAAGCAGCGCCTTACCTTTTTTCCAGGCAACGCTGCGAGGAGCTTTGCGAGTCGAGGGTGATGGTTCTCCCCGAGAATACCTCGGTGCCGGCCGGAGTTCGATCGACGCTCGATCTCGTCCGGTCTCACTCGCAAGGTCCCATCTGGGTCGCCGAAACCGTTACCGAAATCCGGAATAAAACTCCTTAACACCAACGTGAAGTTAAGAAGCAGGCACTTTGTTTATCGCGGCGCTGGGGACACGGGGGATCGCTCCTCCAAAGGCGTGTCCCGCTTAGTATCAAAATCCATCCGTTTTTACAGGCTTTTCTTGTCAGGTCATTGTTACCTAAGCTCCTTCCGTAAAAATGCATACTCTGCTCGTTCTTAAATTTAACCTTTATAATGATCGGTCCTTTGATTATATAACCTTATCAATGTTCTTATTTAAAAACAATCATTGGCCAGTTACACTTAGCTCTGCTGACTGGAATCTTCGATACTCAAATCGAGATGGGAAGGGTAAGGGGGTTTCCAAGCAGCAAACTGGTGTCCATGACGGTTTCCTTAGTTTCCTGAAACAGAACGTAGAAAAACCAGTAACTTCCTGGTGAGGTTTCTAGGGTTAGCTATTTCAAACTTTAACAATATTAAGGTTCCTAGAGTCACGCGAACACAGTTCCTAAAGTTTCTATGGCTACGTTTCAAACTTAACGATCCTATACGTTATGCTTCACAATTTTACTTCTTAATCAAACCTAACTCTTCTATGGGATTAAATTTTGATTTCTTTACCAGAATATTTGCAACAGCTGGAGCCCAGCAGGAACGGGGCGGGGGGGGGGGGGTGCACGGCCCGACCCCCCCCCAGCGCCTCACCTCCTCCTCCCCTGGGCTCCCTCACGGCCCCTCGCCTCGTGCAAAGGGAGCGCAAACGCAGCCCGGAGGGCAAAGGGGACGGGCGGCCAGCGTTTATTCAGTCAGTCGCGTGCCTATCGAGTCCTGCCAGCGAGTCTGCTCCGGGTCTCGGGGCGCCCCCCCTGCCCCTCGGACACCTCTGATAGCCTATTTCCATACATTCTGTGTGGCACGTCTAAATATTGGGATGGTTTTAATATTTTGTACCAGCTGTGGA
The DNA here is from genome assembly GCF_947461875.1 of Haliaeetus albicilla. Lineage (NCBI taxonomy): Eukaryota > Metazoa > Chordata > Aves > Accipitriformes > Accipitridae > Haliaeetus > Haliaeetus albicilla. Next base: position 54,748,769 of record NC_091486.1, on the reverse strand, counting down.
AACTGGTTTGCTGCTAGGTGACTGCAAAAGTGAGATTTGGTAAATAATTATTAGAAATCTTATACTAACACTACGACTGAAACAATAGACAAAAGTATAGCCAAGCAATTAACTAGCAGAGGTAGGTACTCCTAAGTTTTGCAGTTCTTTGCTCTTATGACTAGATGTTCCTGTACGCTAGATGAGAACAATGCTGAAACTGACCACAGGTGATTGAAACTGCGTTAAGCTTCAAGATCAAAGAACAAGGACAAGAATAAAGACTTCGGGGACAGCCAGCAAGAACTTCCAATGGGTCGGTGGTTGCAAAAGCAGCCCTTCGTCTCAAATGGATCCTTCACGGCGCGCGATCGGATGTAGGCAGTACTACGATAATCGGTTGCCATCGTTTTTACGTATATGTATACTAATCTGATTAACATGCAATTAGTTATTCTGTATAACCTGTTTGTGCTAAAGCTGTGGCATGCACGCTAGGTGCAACTATCCCCCGTGCATCCAGCGCTGCAATGAAGAACGCCTGCTTTCTAAAACTCCAAAACGAGTCTTAGGGAGTTTCTTCGACCGGCTTTTCCGTATCAGGGGTACAAGGGAGGAAAGGAAAAAGAAAAAAAAAAAAAGGCAGCGGTGTGGGAAAGAGAGGGGCCCAGGGGAGGGGCAGGGAGGGACCAGAACGCGGAAGAGGGGAGGCAGGGCCCCGAGGGCCCGGGGCTCGCCACAGCTCTTGTTCTTGGCACTGCCAGGAGAATTTGCCAGTTCAGACGCTTCTTTCTGCTCCTCTCCCGCTCCCCTCCTCTTCTGTAACTCCGGCGGCGCGGCCGTCCTCCCCCTAGGAGAACACGCGTCTCATAGGTCTTGCAGGACGAGGCCTCCTAGGCACGGAGCCTCGCTCGCTCGCACGCTACGTGGCCGTACGGCACCGTCGGTGCTGCGTACGGACCCTGCGGTGCACCTGGGCGGTCTGGCCTGCTGCGGACTACGAAGAGGGATCCTTCCACACGCGGAGAGGCAGGCTCTCTCTTGCCTGCAGCGGGGGGCAGCTGCTGGCCGGCCAGCCTTCCATTTCTTCTTCTCTACCTTTCTGTGGCCTCTCCAGCTTCAGCCGCAGCAGCTCCTGCCCGCAGCCGGTAAGCGCCCCGCCTGTCCCTTCGTGCTCCCGTGCCGCGGGGAGAGGGAGGCCAGGCAGAGACAGCCCGTGCAAGCTTTCCTCGCCGGCGGCGTTTCCTCACCGGGAGGAAGCAACGAGCGCGGCGGCACCTGCCGCCGGTGCCGCACTGCCGTTACCGTCGGACGGCAGGTGCAGGACAGCGGCAGCCCCGCGCCGTCGCAGCCTCCGAGCTGCAGTACCGAACATTGGCCGCGAGGTGGCAGCGGCGAGCGCTTGGCACAAGGCGGCAGCGCGCACGGGCGGCACCGCAGCTGCAGTACCGAAGTCTGTTCAATAGGTGGCGGAAGAGAGCGCTGGCGAAACGCGCCGCCACCGCGCATGCGCGGCTCCGAGCTGCTGCCCGCGTTTTGGTTGCCAGGCGACAGCAGGAGCGCCGTAAACCGCGACGCCGCGCATGCGCGTTTGCCGAGGCGTCGTGTCGCGCTTTGGTTGCCAGGCAACAGTGGCCAGTGTCGTAAACGCGCCAAGGCACATGCGCGGTTGCCGATCTGCCGTAACACGTTTTGGTTGCTAGGCAACAGGAGGGGCCGTAAACCGCACCGCCACGCATGCGCGATTGCAGAGGCGTCGTGTCGCGCTTTGGTTGCCGGGCAACAGCAGCGAGCGCGGTAAACGGGCAAAGGCGCATGCGCCCTTTCCGAGCAGCCGTAAAGCGTTTTGGTTGCCGAGCAACAGAAGGAGCGCCGTAAACCGTGCCGTCACGCATGCGCTCTTGGGGATGCGCCGCGTCGCGCTTTGGTTGCCAGGCAACAGCGGCTAGCGCCGTAAAAGGCGCAACGCGCATGCGCCCTTGCTGAGCTGCCGTAACGGGTTTGGTTGCCGAGCAACAGAAGGAGCGCCGTAAACCGTGCCGTCACGCATGCGCTGTTGGGTAGGCGCCATGTCGCGCTTTGGTTGCCGGGCAACAGCGGCCAGCGCCGTAAAAGGCGCAGCGCGCATGCGCCCTTGCTGAGCTGCCGTAAAGCGTTTTGGTTGCCAGGCAACAGCAGGAGCATCGTAAACCGCGCCGTCACGCATGCGCTGTTGGGGAGGCGCCGTGTCGCGCTTTGGTTGCCGGGCAACAGCGGCAAGCGCCGCAAAAGGCGCAGCGCGCATGCTCCCTTGCCGAGCTGCCGTAAAGCGGTTTGGTTGCCCGGCAACAGGGTCGAGCACCGTCAACGCGCCGCCACGCATGCACAGCTGTCGAGCTGCTGTACCGCATCTTGGTTGCCCGGCAACAGCTGGAGCCCACCGACACACGCCACCGCGCATGCGCCCCTCCCCAACGCCAGTTCCCACCTTCGGTCACCGGGCAGCAGCATCCGCATCCCTGTAACGATCCTCTTCTGAGCAGCAGCTGGATGAGGGATGACTGACAGCTCAGCCCAGTAGAGACCAGCCACAGGCGGCAACTACTTACTGGGGGCACAGGGCTTACGTTGCCCTGCCCTTTCCCCACTCGCAGCCCGGGCAGTCACCTCCATCGCCCCCGTTCCAAAAAGCACCCGACTGGCTGGAGCGTTTACAGCAGTCAAGTGCAAACAACAGACAACTCGGGTGGTCGCTTCTGTCCCTGCCCCCCCACCCCATTATCTAGAGAGGAGAAGCAGCACAGGGACCTGCAAACGGCAGGGGGGAGGGGGGGGTGGTCCCCTGGAGCAAGCCCCAGGGACTGCTGTATCCCTCTGCATGTGGCATCAGGGTTGCGGGAGTGAAAGCAGCCAGTCAACAGCTGCTGGCGAGAGATTTAAAAAAAAAAAAAAAAAAACATAACGCCTGGTTCAGGTGACAGCCTGGAGGCAGGCCACAAGAGACCCAAAGCTGCTCTGTGCCAGAGGGGCAGCTCTGTCCAGCAGGAAACGCCGCGTCCCAGCGCACCAGATGCGAGCGGCCCACCTGCAAGCGAGCGATACCCTGGTGACCCTGGGGCTCGGTTGGGGTGGGCGCACCTTTCCTCACCTCCGTGCTATCGGAACTCTGCTCTCCTAATCCTGCACGCACGCAAGGCTTCTTGTGCGGGGCTTGTCTCGGATCGAAGACACGCTGCACGGTGTTACTTACCGCCCCGCCCTCCGGCGCGCAAAGTAATGCGACGTGAAGCAGGGAAAGCAAAGAGGCGTGTCGGGATATTAGTAGACCTCAGCAGACAACCGTAGAGCCCTCGAGGTTCCATCTTTGCTCCCTACAGGAGCGTGGCTCCGCACTCCTTGCCGCTCCCGCCAGCGAGCGTCACAATTGCCCTTTGCTGCCTGCAACACGCAGTACCTGCGCGGCCCCAGTACTACTGCCTACTACTATAGCGAGAGGCGCTCGCTATAAAGCGGCAATGAAGAACAAGGACGGCCCGTCAAGATAGCAGGAGGAACATAGAGAGCCTCCAGCATTAGCCAGGCAGGGCTTGCAACTCACCTCGTGTCGTGGTTTAACGCCAGCCAGCAACAAAGCCCCACGCGACCGCTCACTCGCTCCCCCGCCCCCAGTGGGACGGGGAGACAATCGGAAGGGCAAAAGCGAGAAAACTCATGGCTTGAAACGAAAACAGTTTAATCATTTAAAAGAAACAACAACAACTTGTAAAGAAAAGAAGAAAAAAAAAATGACAGAGAATGGGGTGCAGGCAGCATGCCAGGGGTCTGGAGCCTGACGGATGATGGGGGGGTGTGGAATATGGAGGAGGGAAAGGAATCTGGGGGAGGGGACAGGAGATAGAAGAGCAGGGCATGCGGGGGGAAACGGGACAGGAGATAGAAGAGCAGGGGATGCGGGGGGAAACAACTCGCGTGGGTTAAAAACTCGAATGGGTGAAGGGGGCGGGCTGGAGCAGCGGGGGGCATATATGGGGGAGAAACACACGCCGGGGAGAGGGTAGGTGAGGGTACAGAGGTGCATGGGGGGACATGGGTGGGGATGACCTACCCCAGGGAGTCCACCCAGGATGATCCACAGCAGGTAACTCACCTGGGATAACCCGCAACAGAGCATCCACACCAGATCATCCACGCTGGGAGGACCCCCAGCAACGCCCCTCAAACTGCCTCTGCTTCACCCCCAATCTTCCCCAAACTGGGGAGTTTCTTGCTTTTTCAAAATACTCAGTTTGGGGTGTGTTTCAGTGCTTTTCCACAACGTAAAAAGGGGTGATCTTTTGGTTGTGGGTTTGTGCATGAAAATGGGGTGGGTTTTTTGCTTTCCAGCTGCACAAATCCAGGCGGATTTGGCTTTCCCAGGAGTCCCAAAGTCGTTTGGTTTTTTCCGTTGCAGTCCCAGAATCAGAGGGTTTGGGGTTGTCCTGGTTTCGGCTGGAATAAAGTTCATTTTCTTCTGAGTAGCTGGTACAGGGCCATTTTGGAGTTAGGATGAGAATAATGTTGACAACACACCGATGCTGTAGTTGTTGCTAAGCAGTGTTTATACTAAGTCAAGGACCTTCCAGCTTCTCATACCGCCCTGCCAGCAGAGGCTGGGGGTGCACAAGAAGAGTCGCTGAGCTAAAGCAGGATTCCAGGCAAACAGGTCAGCTCGAAATACACCACCTCCTTTAAAAGTTAAGAGCGATTTGAACGCTTAAAATCAGCATTTACGCTAATCGATACCATTCTGAACACCTTCTTAGCATACAAGTAAACACTCTTGCCGGTGCTGGAAAACGTCTCCTCCCTTCCTTACAGCACTGCTGCAGGCAGATAACCCTGGGAGGCTGCGGGACGAGGTCGTACGCAATCAGAATCTACGCTTGCGGATCCACCGCAACAGCTACAGCCCTTGCGCTGCTGCTGCTGCTTTGCATCTTGCTTGTTTGGTGAATAAAGCTGAAAGTGAAGTGGAAAACTCCAAACAGCAAAATGAAAAATAAAGAATAAATCTCAATAATTCACTTTACACTAAAAAGGTGTGCCCATGTTTATATACATCCAATAAAAATACTTGTACTGTAAAAGTATTTGATTTTCCTTTTCCATTACCTTAACTTGCACAGCTCTGAATTCATACCATTAAATCATCTCTCCCCAAAGTACACAGTTATAACGTGACTAGGGTTTTTTGTGCGTGTTACAGAACGCGGAGGGACACCTGGCCAGCTGAGCTGCCCAAGAGAGGTGCTACTGAACCGCCAGGGAAACGCACCATTGAAAGCCAGACAGAAAGAAAGTACTTCAGAGCACTCCGTCAAAACATCAGGAAAAAAAACCCATAACATTCAGTTGCCTCTCTTTTTAAACATTTAGAAAAATACCTAAACTGCTTACATACACCTAACAAATCACATACTACAGCTATTTGGCAGTCGCAGTTTAAACAATGCAAGTCAATTTGTAAAATCCCCAGTGCTGCAATACCTCAGACTACCAAAAAGGACTGGCGGATTCCCTAATGCTTTTGGCAGTACCGAAGCATGCAGAGCAACACGTTTTCGTGTTATCTCGACTGTTACAACTGAGAAACCAAAGACCAGTGATGCCATCAACTTTAGGAAGATGGGCTGCGCTTGGGTCTTTGGAAGGAAATTGACCTTTTTTTTTTTTTCTTTTTTTTTTTTAAAGAGAGTGAAAAGTCTCATTACTGATGACTTCTACTGTCAAGTCGATCACCTCTGAAGAGCCACTCTGATGGGAAGTTCATAAAACAAAATTTCTTTGAGAGAGAAAGACTTCCATTTTGGAAAATCTCTTTCCAACTGAAGTCAAAATTACACACTGTAGGTTAAAGGAAAAAATACATTACTGAAGCAGTAACTCATCAAAAACACCTCAGGACTCACTGTCACTAGTTACAAGGCTGCTAATGCTTCCCGGGAAAGCCTGGAAAACACACAGATGCGACGCCCGTTTGTCCTGTTTTGTCCACGTCTCTTCTTTGACCTTGATTGCTTTTAGTACAGATGCTAATTATCTCCGTAACGTTTTTGAGTACTACTATAAGATATTTAAAAAAAAAAATCATTGACTGTAAAAGCATAAAGCTTTTATCATGAAAACAAAGTCTGTTTCTTCTGAACAGCTGAACTCTTACGAACAGTTTCTTCCCTCTTTTAGTACAAAATTATTTTCACAGTATCGTTTACTAGCAAGCACACAGCAACAGAAGATTATGCTTTCAGGAAGAGAAAATAAACTGAGGGAAGTAAACTTTGTATAGGTGTAACATGCTCCGGAACAGAACTTATTTTTAGCATTTGTGTTAAAATATTTCACGTAAAAAAAAGTAGAAGGAGAGTTGGCACACTCTCAACGTTAAAGCCCATACCGCAAGTACCTTTGGAAAAATGCAGACACACGTCGTAGGCGTACCTTGTACTTGCAGGCCGCTACGGAATCTTTCCATCTGTCTCGTACCGTCACGGCAGAAGAAAGGGCAACCACGGCGAAACGGTGCCAGCTGACAGCCAGCTGAGAGAAGAAAAAAAAAAAAAACATTAGCACAAAGCTGGGTAGGAATCCAAAGCTGCTGTCAGGCAGCACAAGAGCTCTGCAGGCTGGCACCAGTCAATATTGCACTCTCTAAAATCAAACAACAACAAAACAAAACCGTGACCCTGTAGCCTTCTTTTTTTTTTTTTCTTCTTCTTCTTTCAGAGCTCATCCCTGCCTCAGCATTTTGTCTTGTCAGAGCATGAAGCGCAGGTGATCCGTACCCTGACGACTTCCGTGTGCGCTGAATGCCTGTTCAGAAATAGTCCAGATCTGCAAGACTGGTGTCATTTATATGGTTTTAATCATCATAACTCAAATTTTATTTACTCATGCATTTGTGAGGAAACTAATTAACTTTTAGACACTGCCTCTCCTTTTTTTGGGGGGTGGGGGTGGAAATGCGTTAGAGACCGAAAAACATTACGATTCAGAGCTCCCAACCACGAGGGAGTGGTGGAGAAGTCAATGAAAGCAAAGACCAACAGCAGCAACATCAACTGAAAGTTGGCTTTAATTCCGATCACGTACTTAAGCGACTCTCCAACTCTATGCCTCGGTCCTAGGAATGACTAGGCCCTTTTTGGAAGGACAAACTTGTTTACTTAAAAGTCCTAGACTGAAGACTCCGCTGAACGGAATGGGGATGATTGTGCCACGGGACAACATGCCATCAACACTCTTAATGGGGAAGGAAAAAAAAAAACCCCAAATAAAAATCAAGTTTAAGTACCAGTTCCCCTCATGTTTCGCTCATTACATTTCTACTGGCATCTAGGTGCTCAAAATTGAACTACAGGGACACCACATATTCCTAAAAATTCACTTATACATAAAAAAGTAAAAGGCTATTTCCAACTTGCCCATCAAATCAGTATGAACAGAGAGAAGAGAAACACGCGACCTTGAAGGAGCTAACAGGCAGCTCTGAATTTACCAGACAGGAAATTTCATTCTTTCCCCTGAAACAAAAACACATCAAGGGACCAGTTCAGGAACAGGGCACGATCTGTTAACAGCAATTTTTCCATCACCTTTTCTGCACTAGCAGCAAATTTGCCTTCTCTGTGGGTTTAACGTGGAGCATCTGTAGCGCCCTCAAACTCGCAAGTGTTTCTCTCCGCTCCCCCAGCCCGATACGTGCGATTACCTGAGCAGCAAGCGGAATTGACCACGCAGGATTTTCTTCGTGTGATGCGGAAGGTGACGCTGGCAGAAGAGGAGACAAAGAAATGAACCTGCTTGTCACACCCAGCCAACGGTAAAAAGACAGGGGAGGATTCTGCCGGAAGGGCTCTGCACCCCAGGAGCTCCCGCCGGCCGGTTTCTCTCCCCTTTGCCCGGTACCGAGGGGACGACGACACCTCGCCCGCGCCCCCTCGCGGGGGGGGCTGCCCCAGGAGAGACGGGGGACCCCCACCTCGCTTCTGCCCGCGGGAACGGACCGGGAGAGACCCTCCACGCAGAGAGAGGAGCGCGGCGTGGATTGCATGCCCGAGGGAAGAGGCCGGGCTCCCCGCTGGCAGAAGGACAACTCACCTCCCTGCTGCTCGGAGCTGCTTGCTGCGGACAGCCCTGCCCGCGCCCGGCCGCTCTCCCGCCGTGCTGGGAGCGCAGTCCGGCCGACGGACGCTCCAGCGAAAAGACGCTCCAGCTAATCGCGCCTCCTGCTCCTTACAGCCGCAGGTACTTTTGCCTCTGGCTAATGCACGCTCCAGACAGCGGACACCCCGCCTCGTTCCAGCTCCCGCTTGCTACAGTTCTGGCTCCTTGAAGCCCCAGCTCCGCACTGAAGCTCCGGCTGATTTCAGCTGCTTCTCCTTACAAGCTCCAGCTACGTGCAACGGTCTGGGCTTTCCATAAGGTTGTGTATCAACTGCTGTCAAAACTGGAGCATTAGGATTAAACATCAGAGTTACACGCCAAATAAATATTCGTTAGTTTGCACGATTAATTACCTAACAACTATTCTGAGCAGCGCAGAAAGAAGAGCTGGACTCAAAGAGGGCACGGGGGGTCTGAAAAGCACCTTTCCCCCCCACAGACCATCACAGATGTTGAGTTCGGCCTGCTGCGTGCCGGACTCCCAAACTTCGGCGTCCGACACAACCAGACCCCCATCTCCGGGGAGGGTCCACGCACCCTGCCCGCCCCCCGCTTCCCCCCGCAGCCCCCAACACCCTCCCACCCGCCTGCAAAACCAGCCAAGCCGGCTCCCGCTTTTGGCCCCCACACCAGCTGACTCGGGGCCCATTTGGGAGCCAAAAAACCCGGCTGCTGAACCTGTTCTCAAGGCCCAAACACGCAGGGCCGGACCTCTGTTTCTGGGCCCAAAGCCACGCAGCTCGGTCTGTTTCCGAGCCCCCACATCAGCCACGCGAGCCTCTTGTCAAGACCCAGGAACAGAAAACTTGTTCTCCGTTTCTGACCCTGCAGTGCCCACGGACGACGCTGAGCGTAGCCACCCCACAGCCCTGCACCCCCGGGGCCCCACACGTAGTTTCGGGGAGTGCTCGGGACCTGCGGAGGGCCCGGCCCCACGCCTCTGCGGGGCAGCCCCAGCACAGGCAGGGCGTCGCTTCACGATTGCCGTTTCAGGCTTTATTTCCCCGCCACCACCGGCACGGCCAGGCCCCCACCCCAAACCCCCAGCCGAAGCACCCCCGCGGGCAGCCGGGCCCAGCCACCCAGAAAACAAGAAAACCAAAGAGGGTACAAGACAGAGACCGTGGGGAAAGGCAAGGAGAAGGACACAGAAACAGAGAGAGCGCGGGAGGGATAGGGAGCAGGACAGAGAGATGGAGCAAGAAAGGAAAAAAGGACGGGAGGCAGAACCAAGGGAAAGAGAGACAAGGACGGGGAGCAGGACAAAGGGACGGAAGAGGGAAAAAAAAAATAGCGACGGGCTGCAGGACAGAGATGAAGGGATTAAATAGACACAGGGAGCATGACAGAAGGACACAGAGAGACAAAAGGGACAAAGAGCAGGCCAGCATCGGAGGGGAAAAAACCAACTGCGATGGGCAGTGGGAGAGAGAGACGGAAAAAGGAAAAAGTACTGAGGAACAGAAAAAAGAAAGAAGCGACAGCTAGGCTAGCTGGACAGGCGGACACACTTAGAAAGGGCGGGAGAGGGAATGGGGCAGAGAAAGACAGACAGAAAAGGTAGCGAAAGAACGCAAGGCAGAGGAACAGCAAGGCGGGGCGGGGGGGAAGGGACAGGGGTCTGGGCAGAGATGGAGAAATAAGCAGCAGGGACAGAGGAGACAGAAAGAGGGACAGGGAACATGGCAGAGAAGGAAAAATCAGGACAGCGGCAGGACGGAGATAAAAAACTGGGACGGTCCTCAGGACAGAGAGGAATACGAATACGAGCAGGGAGCGGGACAAAGGGATACAGCGAGAAACGACGGGACAGGAAGCAAGACAGCGCGACAGACAAGAACAATGAGAAGGAGAGAGAGAGACACTGACAGAGACAGAGACCGTGAGAAGCACAGGGGGTTGGGAAACTTAGAAAGAGAGGTATCAGGAGCCCTGCAGACAGAGGGAGGGTGACTAAAAAAGGGGCAGGAAGCAGCACAAAGGGTCACAGAGAGTAAGAGACGAACAGGAAGGAGGACGGGGACAGCGAGATCCAGAATGACAAAAATAAACAGCAACAGCGAGCAAGACAAAGGGACAGACAGAGAAACAGAAAGTAGGAAGAAGAGAGATAGGAAGGCAGGGACACAGCGCGGCACGTACAGGCGCAGAGACGAAAAGAACGCCAGGGGAACAGGCCAGAGAAATTGGGAGGCAGGGAAAGAGGCGGATGCAGATCAGGACAAGGAGATGGAAAAGGAAAAAACAGCGACTGGCTGCAGGACAAAGACGGGGATGGGGGCGGGGGGGGAGAGGGAGAGGGAGCAGGACAAGAACGCAAAGAGAAAAAGAAAGGGGGGCAGTCGAATGAGAGAGAGAGAGAGAGGAAGGGGGGGAGGAAGAGGGAGCAGGACAAGAGAAGAGACAGAAGAGAGGAGGCACAGGGAAGCAAAATAAAAAAAAAAAAAAAGAGAAACCAAACGTCACAGCAGCATGAGAAAGCGAGGGGGTCAGGAGAGGGGGAGGGAGGGACCGGGAGGCACAAGAGGAGCGACAGGGCCCCGAGGGCCCAGGACTCACCACAGCTCTCGCTCTTGGAGCTGCCAGGAGACCTTGCCAGTTCAGACGCTTCTTTCTCCTTCTCTCCTCCCTTCCTCTTCTGTAACTCCAGTCGCTTGGCTGTCCTCCACATAACGGAACACGCGAGCGCCTCACAGCTCTTACGAGATGAGGCCTCCTAGACACGTAGCCTCGCTCGCTCGCTCACTATGTGGCCGTACCGCGCTGCTGGTCATGCATACAGACCCTGGCGGTCTAACCTGCTGTGGACTACGAGGCGGGATCCTCCCACACCCAGAGAGGCAGGTTCTCTCTTGCCTGCAGCGGGAGGCAGCTGCCAGCCAGATGGCCTGCCGTTTCTTCTTCTTTACCTTTCTGTGGCCTCTCCAGCTTCAGCAGCTCCCGTCCACAGCCAGTAAGCGCTCCGCCTGTCCCTCTGTGCTCCCGTGCCGCGAGGAGAGGGAGGCCAGGCAGAGACAGCCCACGCAAGCCTGAGGCTGCTGCAGTCAACGGCATCCCCGGGGACGAACGGACAACCGCACTCACAGCGTGACCTCTGGGAGAGGGAAAGAGGCAGCAGCCACCCTTATTACCGTAGCTCGACCCTGGCCGGAGCCCCTCCTTCCGCAGGGGCTTCCGCAGACGCCGCTCGTTCCCCGCGCCGCTGCTAACGGCACCCACGTTCAGGGAGACTCGAGAACATCGCAGGGCCAGCTTGCTGCCCTCACGACAGGGCTCGGGGGCTGCCTGCGGCTACAGCACAGGCAGGCTTCAGGGGAGGGGCTGGAGCTGGGGGCAGCCGCACGGGCCGAGCGAAGGCGCCGGGGGAGCTCCGGCGACTCGGGGAGGCGCCCGCTGGCCGCGCCTGGGGGGTGCCCGCCTCCGTCCCCTCTTCCCTTCTATCGGCTCTCGGGGAACTGCCGGGCGCTGCCCTGGCCCGGCTCGCCTCCGGCGGACCGGGAGCCTGCCGCGGCGGCCGCTTCGCAGCTTCCCGTCCCGCCAGCCCCGCGCGGCCAGCGGGCAGGAGGCACCCCCCGCCCCCGCCGGAGGGGATCGCTCGCCTCACCCGCGGTCCCGGCGCTCGCGCGCTGCCGCCGAGACCCGCGCCCTGCGCGCCACCACGCTGCTCCCAGGGACCGCGCGTGCGCCGGAGGGGTCAGAGCCGGCGAAGGAACGCCGGGCTGCCCCACGCGCAGGACGGCGCATGCGCCCGGGAGGCGCGGCCGCACGGCTGGTCGGGGAGCGGGCGCAGCGGGAAGCCCGCGGAAAACCACACGAAACCGGTAACGCTCCTGCGTCTGACCTTGTCGGACTCCGGGGGCCGCGGCGGCAGCGAGGACTACGCCGCGCCCGAGAGCCACGCTGCCGCCCGGCCGCCGAGTCCGCGAAAACTACAGCTCCCGGCATGCCCCGGGAGGCAGCCTGCCCTGCTGCCGGACCCCGAGGGGACGCCACTTCCGTTTCCGCCCACCCCCACGCCGGCGCAGCCGCAGTTCCCGCCGAGCCCCCAGCGCCGCTCCGGGCAGCTCCGGCGCGCTTTCGCCGCCCGGCTCCGGCACGGCGCGGCACCCCCCGCCGCCGCTTCGGCACGGCGCGGCCCCGATGCCGCTCCGTGCGTCCCACACGGACCCCGCCGTCCTCCTCGGGGCTTTCCCCGGAACCCGCCGGCCGACTGCGCAGCCCCGCCACGGGGCCCGGTGAGCACCCCCCCGCGCGCACGTGCTCCCAGCCGCCCTGTGAGCCCCCCCCCCCCCTCGCGCGCGCTCCCAGCCACCCTGTGAGCCCCCCCCCCCGCGCATGTGCTCCCAGCCCCCCTGTGAGCCCCCAGGGCTCGGCCTCGGCACCGGCGGCCCCCACCCCCCCCGGGCCACCCCCGCCCCCGACGTTCGCGGCCCGAGGGGCGCCCGGCCCCGCTCACCTTCTCCCGAGGGGCAGCCGCACCCCGGCCGCCGCTCCGCTCCTGCCTGGGCTCCCACCGGCCCCGCCCCGGCCCCTCCCCCGGCAGCCCCCCCTGGCCAGGGAGGGGCCGTCCCCATCAGCCTCACTGCCCGCACCTGCGGCTCCTCCAGCCCCGGCCCGCAGCTGTGGTACCCAAATCCGGAACAAAACTCCTCGACACCAATGTGAACTTAAGCAGCAGGCACTTCCTTGATTGAATGAAAGATGTCAAGAGTCAGCTGATTGGGAAGAGCTGTTAACTGGGGTCAAAATACAGATTTTAATACCCCTCTTATTTTAGTTCTAAGACTTGGCCATTGCCAGGTATCATCTTTTCCATTTACCCAGGTCCACCAGCGAGGCCACAAGGGAGATTTCTTCCAGAGAGAGGATAGAGTTATTAAGTCTAAAAGTCCACGATTTGCCTTTCTCCTTCATGAAAAGGTGAGTGGATCATATATCGTCACTAGTCACCCAAACAGTTAAGCCTGAACTTTTCACCTGTCCTTTAATACAGTCAACTCCAAGCTAAATTTTTTCCGTTTGGTCCCGAAGAGGGGACCAAAGATCATGTCAAATATTATTATACTTTCTACAAATACATCCCCATCTTAGAGCTTTAGCTACTAGAGAAAGTCTTTGGAGTTTGGGGTCAGAAGAGCTGCAAGTATAAACCTTCATTCAGCTCTGTTTAGGAGGTGTGATTTTTCTCTGGTTGTCTAAACCAGTCTAAATTTCCATAGATGGTCCCGACTCTGGGTGGCTCGAACAAGGATCCTGGAACTCCAGTAAATTCTAGACATCGTTTTATATTTTAAATATGATCCAAAGTTCCTTTTTGCACTTGTCTCTACGGTTTTGGCAACTGACAGCCCCAAGGGCTGCTTGTACAAGTTTCTCCCGAAGGGCGATTAAATGAATTCTTTTGTCCATGAGGTGGATGGTTTGGTAATGTTATAATTCACAACGCTGTAATTCCTTCTTTCAAATTAAAAAAAAATAAAATTGCCTTTTAAATCCATCCCATTTAATTTGCTAAAATGATTCTCATTGTTCTGCATCTTTTCTCAAGTTTTGGTTAAATTCAATGTCAGTATTCTCCACGGAACTAGATTTTCATCTGACTTTGGAATCGGAAGGCAGGCTGTTACTGAGGTTAAATTTTGTGTCTTTACAAAACTTTGAATCAGTTACAAAACTAGATTTTTTTTTTTTAATCCAAATTACAAAAACGGTTAATCTCAAGATTAATAGCTCAAACAATAATTGTTTCATTTTGTTTATCTCATGTTTAGAACCCCTCAAAAAAAATGCATACGCCCTCTAAACACACAAAAAGATTATTGCCCTCGACAATATTCCTAAGAGCAACCCCAATATTATCAACTTTACACAGCTGTTTTCCCAAACAGATAACGTGAAACTTACTTATAGATTTTCAGTTTGAAAGGGCCAGTTTCTTTAGACTTCCGGTTTCTTGTTGGTGCTTTCTTTATTCTTGAATAATGAAGCCAAGGTTCTTCTCCCAGACCTTTACTGCTATAAGGGTTGTTAAAATGACTCGAGACGGTCCTTTCCGCTTCTCAGTGATTTTATAGATATTCAATCTCCTGGTCGGAAGGGATGCGCTGCTACGTCCAGTTCTAAGGGTCCAGCTGTGGAGACATACTGACAAAGCTCTTGAAAAGAATTGCTTAAAGAAATCATAACACCTTTTAAAAACATATCTCCAAAGGCACTCAAGATACTCAGAACATAGGACTCTTGATATGGTCTTTCATACAACATTTCATAATGACTTAAATTTTCTTTCTCTCCTGGCTATACTCTGATTCTTAATAGAGCCATGGGTAATGCTTTAACCCATGTGAGGAGTGAGGTTTCCTGACAAATTTTACTCGACTGTTGCTTAAGGGTATAGTTCATTCTCAATCTCTCTCTCTCTCTCCGCCCCCCTCTCTCTGCCCCCCCCCCCGGCCCCCCCACTTGCTTGTGGTCTATATGGGGTGTGATAGTCTCAATCTATAGATAATACTTTGCTCAACTTGTCTCACAATCTTTGCTATAAAATGAGGGCCATTGTCAGATGACATTCCTACAGGCACCCCATATTTTGGTATTATCTCTTTGAGCAAGACTTTGAGTACTTCCCTTGCTTTGTTGGTGCGACAAGGGAAAGCCTCGGGCCACCCAGTAAAGATAGCAACTAAAACTAGGATAGATCCTTCTTTTCAAGGCAATTCTATGAAATCAATTTGCTAATATTCTCCTAAAAATTTTCCTTATTTCATAATCCCAAAGATGATCTTAGTACTGATTCGGGGATATTTTTAGATATAAATTTCACATCCGCTTCTAATTGTTTAAACAATCTTTGACATATTTCACTTTCTGTTCCCCAGTATACTTTGTGATGTTCAGCTCGGGCAATTTCTCTTATTATTGTGGGTGGGACTATTATTTGACCTGTCGGTGTTACAGCCTATCCTGTTTCATTTTGTTAGCCTGCGATCTAATAATTAATTCTTCATCTTTTTCGTTATAATTTGGAGTTTCTTTAGGCAATTTTATACTTTTCTCTGGAACTAGTGCTAGGATGCCTTTTTCCGCAGCCTCTTTAGCAGCTTTATCAGCCAGTCGGTTACCTGCGTTCGGACCGGTCTTACCTAACTGATGTGCTTTACAGTGCATTATCGTGACTGCTGTTGGTTTTTGAATGGTTTCTAACAATTTCGGTGTTTGTTCTGCGTGCTGAATGGTGGTTCCTCGTGCAGATAACGGTCCTCTTTCTCTCCGTATCGCTCCATGTGCACGTACTACTCCAAAAGCGTACTTTGAGTCTGTCCAAGTGTTGACTCGCTTTCCTTGACTTGGTTCCAGAGCTCGAAGAAGAGCTATCGATTCAGCCTTTTGGGCAGATATCGTCGAAGGCAAAGTTGGCAACGCAATTACCTCCTCGGTAGTTACTGTCTGTCTTGATAAACGTTTTCCTTCACAGACGGAACCGCTTCCGTCGGCATATGGTTCCCAATCTGTTTCTTCTAGCGGCACATCTCAGAGATCCAGTCAGCTGGAGTAAACTCTTTCGATTGTCTGCAAGCAGTCACGTTCCAGTTCTCCTTTAACTTGATCAGTTGTTGAAAACGCAACAGGGTTAACGGCGGTAGTAGTTTTTAGGTAAACATCATCTTGTTCCAGCAACGCCACTTGGTATTTCAGCATCCTGCTAGGGGATAACCAATGCCCCCCTTTCTGTTTTAGCACAACAGTTATCGTATGGGAAACGTACAGTAATCCTTTGTCCTCTAATCCTTTGTCCTCAGGTGAACTTACGAGCTTCCTGGATCAGTAGCACAGTTGCAGCGACGGCTCTCGGACGACCAGAGCATCCCAGACTCACA
Source organism: Haliaeetus albicilla (assembly GCF_947461875.1). Taxonomy (NCBI): domain Eukaryota; kingdom Metazoa; phylum Chordata; class Aves; order Accipitriformes; family Accipitridae; genus Haliaeetus; species Haliaeetus albicilla. Next base: position 54,732,732 of record NC_091486.1, on the reverse strand, counting down.
TTACCTAATCGCTTCGAGAAGTAGGCCACAGCTCGCCCACTTGGCCCTAAATATTGCGCCAGGATACCCAGAGCTATACCTTTTCTTTCATGAGCAAAAAGTTCAAGTGTCTTTGTGAGATCTGGCAGGCCTAGGGCTGGCACCCCGATTACAGCCTGTTTCCATTCTTGGAAAGTAGCTTTCTCGGCATCGGTACGATCCGTTGTTTGAGGTTTTGAGCTGCTCCTATAAAGGTCGGGCCAGCAAGCCACAATTTATAATCTACAGGTGACACCACTCAACCATTCCCGGAAATGCTCGTCATTCATTTTTTTAGTCTTAGGTTCGGGGAGACGACAAATTGCCTCTTTTCTCTCAGTTCCCAATTGTCTCTGTCCTTTTAGGATTTTAAAACTCATTTAAATAAGTTTCTTCTTTCTGGGTTATCTGGTTTTTTTCTTTTGACACTCGATATCCACTGATTCCCCAAAAGTTCAAAAAGTTAATAGTTAACTTTGTGCATCGTTCTTCCGTCTCAGCTACACTTAACAGATCATCCATATATTTCAGCAAGATTTCTTGATTATTTTCTTTCTGCCAAATCCCTACTTCTCGTGCCAATTGACTTCCAAACACGGTAAGACTATTCTTAAAGCCTTGAGGCAAGACTGTCCACGTATATTGTGGTTTTTCTCCCAGTCTCAGGATTTTCCCATTCCAAAGCAAAAAACTCTTGACTATCAGGATCCAAGGGAATATGGAAAAAGGCATCTTTTCCCTCTAACACTGTGAACCATTCTTGTTTCTCCGTTAGGGTTGTTAACAAAGCATAAGGATTTGCTACTACCGGATGAATATCTTGTACTATTTGATTTATTGCTCTGAGGAGGTCTTGAACTAATCTATCATCTTTTTCATTAGCCTTTTAACAGGCGAGATGGGGGTGTTATATCTGGATTCACATTCTATTAACAATTTGTATCTTAAAAATTTTTGTATTACCATTACTAACCCTTTCCGACTTTCCGGTTTTAGGGGGTATCGTTTAATTCTTACCGGATTCGATCCTGGCTTTAAATCAACTCTCACAGGTTCTGCTTTTTGGATTTACCGGGAGCTTCCCAGTCCAGACGATTGGAATTACAGCATTATACTTTGACTGGTATAATCTTCCGCTGTCGGTAAGCGTCCTGTTAACAACAAAGCCACTGCTTCGATACGTTTAGTTTCTGGAATTAAAGTTTTAATCTCTCCATTTTTAAATTTAATTTCTGCCTCTAAGTTCTCAGATAGATCTCTCCTTAACAGGATTTTAGGAGAATTTGGCACATAACAAAAACTGCTGAGTGACCCGTTGCTTTCCTAATTTCATTGTTAAAGATTTAAAGAAGGGTCTAGTTTCTCGTTCACTTGTTGCACCGACACCACCAATTTCTTCAAAACTTAACTCTCCCTCTAAGGTATTTAAAACTGAAAAGGTGACCCGAGTGTCAATTCAAATTCAATTTTCTGTTCTCCCAGTTTAGCTGTAACCAGAGGTTCTGCTGGGAGACTCCCCTCCGGTCCCCGTCAGATACGTTCACTTAAAAAGAACAAATCTACATATGGCACTTTATTCCATTTACTCTCTCTCCTACAAAACAACAGGAACTGCAATATAATATGGTAACTCCAAGTTCTGTTTGTTTACCATTTTTCCTGCAATTCACCCCAACGTGCCAATAAACGTCCCAACGGTGATGTTTTTGGTAACTTTTCTTCAGCAGTTCTATTTCCTGCACTCTTATTCTTAAACAATTTTGCTAATGCCATTATACTTATATACATTCAAGTACCAAATACCAAACAAATGCAAATGACAATTGTCCCAAATAATACACAAAGTCCAACCCAGCAATAGCTTTCGCTTATGACTTACGGGCAGACGCCTAGGCTTCCGCTGCAGACGGGTACCCTCCAAGCCCCAACCCTGCGAAGCTTTCGCCGCGCCTCACGGGCAGGCTTTCCAAACCAATTCCAAAGAAGCAGCGCCTTACCTTTTTTCCAGGCAACGCTGCGAGGAGCTTTGCGAGTCGAGGGTGATGGTTCTCCCCGAGAATACCTCGGTGCCGGCCGGAGTTCGATCGACGCTCGATCTCGTCCGGTCTCACTCGCAAGGTCCCATCTGGGTCGCCGAAACCGTTACCGAAATCCGGAATAAAACTCCTTAACACCAACGTGAAGTTAAGAAGCAGGCACTTTGTTTATCGCAGTGCTGGGGACACGGGGGATCGCTCCTCCAAAGGCGTGTCCCGCTTAGTATCAAAATCCATCCGTTTTTACAGGCTTTTCTTGTCAGGTCATTGTTACCTAAGCTCCTTCCGTAAAAATGCATACTCTGCTCGTTCTTAAATTTAACCTTTATAATGATCGGTCCTTTGATTATATAACCTTATCAATGTTCTTATTTAAAAACAATCATTGGCCAGTTACACTTAGCTCTGCTGACTGGAATCTTCGATACTCAAATCGAGATGGGAAGGGTAAGGGGGTTTCCAAGCAGCAAACTGGTGTCCATGACGGTTTCCTTAGTTTCCTGAAACAGAACGTAGAAAAACCAGTAACTTCCTGGTGAGGTTTCTAGGGTTAGCTATTTCAAACTTTAACAATATTAAGGTTCCTAGAGTCACGCGTAACACAGTTCCTAAAGTTTCTATGGCTACGTTTCAAACTTAACGATCCTATACGTTATGCTTCACAATTTTACTTCTTAATCAAACCTAACTCTTCTATGTGATTAAATTTTGATTTCTTTACCAGAATATTTGCAACAGCTGGAGCCCAGCAGGAACCGGGGGGTGGGGGTGGGGGGGCACGGCCCGACCCCCCCCAGAGCCTCACCTCCTCCTCCCCTGGGCTCCCTCACGGCCCCTCGCCTCGTGCAAAGGGAGCGCAAACACAGCCCGGAGGGCAAAGGGGACGGGCGGCCAGCGTTTATTCAGTCAGTCGCGTGCCTATCGAGTCCTGCCAGCGAGTCTGCTCCGGGTCTCGGGGCGCCCCCCGGCGCTCCCTCTGCCCCTCGGGCACCTCTGATAGCCTATTCCCATACATTCTGTATGGCACATCTAAATATTGGGATGGTTTTAATATTTTGTACCAGCTGTGGAAACTGGTTTGCTGCTAGGTGACTGCAAAAGTGAGATTTGGTAAATAATTATTAGAAATCTTATAGTAACACTACGATTGAAACAATAGACAGAAGTATAGCCAAGCAATTGACTAGCAGAGGTAGGTACTCCTAAGTTTTGCAGTTCTTTGCTCTTGTGACTAGATGTTCCTGTACGCTAGATGAGAACAATGCTGAAACTGACCACATGTGATTGAAACTGCGTTAAGCTTCAAGATCAAAGAACAAGGACAAGAATAAAGACTTCAGGGACAGCCAGCAAGAACTTCAAATGGGTCGGTGGTTGCAAAAGCAGCCCTTCGTCTCAAATGGATCCTTCACTGCGCGTGATCGGATGTAGGCAGTACTACGATAATCGGTTGCCATCGTTTTTACGTATATGTATACTAATCTGATTAACATGCAATTAGTTATTCTGTATAACCTGTTTGTGCTAAAGCTGTGGCATGCACGCTAGGTGCAACTATCCCCCGTGCATCCAGCGCTGCAATGAAGAATGCCTGCTTTCCAAAACTCCAAAACGAGTCTTAGGGAGTTTCTTCGACCGGCTTTTCAGTATCAGGGGTACAAGGGAGGAAAGGAAAAAAAAAAAAAAAAAGGCAGCGGTGTGGGAAAGAGAGGGGCCCAGGGGAGGGGCAGGGAGGGACCAGAACGCGGAAGAGGGGAGACAGGGCCCCGAGGGCCCGGGGCTCGCCACAGCTCTTGTTCTTGGCACTGCCAGGAGAATTTGCCAGTTCAGACGCTTCTTTCTGCTCCTCTCCCGCTCCCCTCCTCTTCTGTAACTCCGGCGGCGCGGCCGTCCTCCCCCTAGGAGAACACGCGTCTCATAGGTCTTGCAGGACGAGGCCTCCTAGGCACGGAGCCTCGCTCGCTCGCACGCTACGTGGCCGTACGGCACCGTCGGTGCTGGGTACGGACCCTGCGGTGCACCTGGGCGGTCTGGCCTGCTGCGGACTACGAAGAGGGATCCTTCCACACGCGGAGAGGCAGGCTCTCTCTTGCCTGCAGCGGGGGGCAGCTGCTGGCCGGCCAGCCTTCCATTTCTTCTTCTCTACCTTTCTGTGGCCTCTCCAGCTTCAGCCGCAGCAGCTCCTGCCCGCAGCCGGTCAGCGCCCCGCCTGTCCCTTTGTGCTCCCGCGCCGCGAGGAGAGGGAGGCCAGGCAGAGGCAGCCCGTGCAAGCTTTCCTCTCCGGCGGCGTTTCCTCACCGGGAGGAAGCAACGAGCGCGGCGGCACCTGCCGCCGGTGCCGCACTGCCGTTACCGTCGGACGGCACGTGCAGGACAGCGGCAGCCCCGCGCCGTCGCAGCCTCCGAGCTGCAGTACCGAACATTGGCCGCGAGGTGGCAGCGGCGAGCGCTTGGCACAAGGCGCCGGCGCGCATGGGCGGCAGCCCAGCTGCAGTACCGAAGTCTGTTCAATAGGTGGCGGAAGAGAGCGCTGGCGAAACGCGCCGCCACCGCGCATGCGCGGCTCCGAGCCGCTGTCCCGCGTTTTGGCTGCTAGGCAACAGCAGGAGGGCGGCAAAAGGCGCCACCGCGCATGCGCGGCTCCCGACCGCCAGGGCCGCGTTTTGGTTGCCAGGCGACAGCAGGCGCGCCGTAAACCGCGCCGCCGCGCATGCGCGGTTGCCGAGGCGCCGTGTCGCGCTTTGGTTGCCAGGCAACAGTGGCCAGTGTCGTAAACGCGCCAGCGCACATGCGCCGTTGCCGAGCAGCCGTAACGCGTTTTGGTTGCTAGGCAACAGCGGCCAGCGCCGTAAACCGGGCCGCCGCGCATGCGCCCTTGCCGAGGCGTCGTGTCGCGCTTCGGTTGCCAGGCAACAGCGGCCAGCGCCGTAAAAGTCGAACCACGCGTGCGCAGTTGCCCAGCTGCCGTAACGAGTTTTGGCTGCTAGGCAACAGGAGGAGCGCCGTACACCGCGCCGACGCCCACGCGCCGTTGCCGAGGCGCCGTGTCGCAACTCGGCTGCCAGGCAACAGCGGCGACCGCCGTAAAAGGCGCAGCGCGCATGCGCCCTTGCCGAGATGCCGTAACGCCTCCCGGCTGCCCGGCAACAGCTGGAGCCCGCCGCGCATGCGCCCCTCCCCAACGCCAGTTCCCACCTTCGGTCACCGGGCAGCAGCATCCGCATCCCCGTAACGATCCTCTTCTGAGCAGCAGCTGGATGAGGGATGACTGACAGCTCAGCCCAGTAGAGACCAGCCACAGGCGGCAACTACTTACTGGGGGCACAGGGCTTACGTTGCCCTGCCCTTTCCCCACTCGCAGCCCGGGCAGTCACCTCCATCGCCCCCGTTCCAAAAAGCACCCGACTGGCTGGAGCGTTTACAGCAGTCAAGTGCAAACAACAGACAACTCGGGTGGTCGCTTCTGTCCCTGCCCCCCCACCCCATTATCTAGAGAGGAGAAGCAGCACAGGGACCTGCAAACGGCAGGGGGGGTGGTCCCCTGGAGCAAGCCCCAGGGACTGCTGTATCCCTCTGCATGTGGCATCAGGGTTGCGGGAGTGAAAGCAGCCAGTCAACAGCTGCTGGCGAGAGATTTAAAAAAAAAAAAAAAAAAACATAACGCCTGGTTCAGGTGACAGCCTGGAGGCAGGCCACAAGAGACCCAAAGCTGCTCTGTGCCAGAGGGGCAGCTCTGTCCAGCAGGAAACGCCGCGTCCCAGCGCACCAGATGCGAGCGGCCCACCTGCAAGCGAGCGATACCCTGGTGACCCTGGGGCTCGGTTGGGGTGGGCGCACCTTTCCTCACCTCCGTGCTATCGGAACTCTGCTCTCCTAATCCTGCACGCACGCAAGGCTTCTTGTGCGGGGCTTGTCTCTGATCGAAGAGACGCTGCACGGTGTTACTTACCGCCCCGCCCTCCGGCGTGCAAAGTAATCAGACCTGAAGCAGGGAAAGCAAAGAGGCGTGTCGGGATATTAGTAGTCCTCAGCAGACGACCGTAGAGCCCTCGAGGTTCCATCTTTGCTCCCTACAGGAGCGTGGCTCCGCACTCCTTGCCGCTCCCGCCAGCGAGCGTCACAATTGCCCTTTGCTGCCTGCAACACGCAGTACCTGCACGGCCCCAGTACTACTGCTGCTTACAGAGCGAGAGGCGCTCACTATGAAGCGGCAATGAAGAACAAGGACGGCCCGTCAAGATGGCAGGAGGAACATAGAGAGCCTCCAGCATTAGCCAGGCAGGGCTTGCAACTCATCTCGTGTCGTGAGCCGGCAACGAAGCCCCACGCGACCGCTCACTCGCTCCCCCGCCCCCAGTGGGTCGGGGAGACAATCGGAAGGGCGAAAGTGAGAAAACTCGTGGCTTGAAACGAAAACAGTTTAATCATTAAAAAGAAACAACAACAACTTGTAAGGAAAAGAAGAACAAAAATGACGGAGAATGGGGCGCAGGCAGCATGCCAGGGGTCTGGAGCCTGACAGATGACGGGGGCGGGGGGGTGGAATATGGAGGAGGGAAAGGAAGCGGTGGCGGGGGGGGCAGGAGACAGGAGAGCAGGGGATGCGGGGGGAAACAACTCGCGTGGGTTAAAAACTCGCATGGGTGAAGGGGGCGGGCTGCAGCAGCGGGGGGCATACGGGGGAGAAACACACGCCGGGGGGAGGGTAGGTGAGGGTACAAAGGTGCATGGGGGGACACGGGTGGGGATGACCTACCCCAGGGAGTCCACCCAGGATGATCCACAGCAGGTAACTCACCTGGGATAACCCGCAACAGAGCATCCACACCAGATCATCCACACTGGGAGGACCCCCAGCAATGCCCCTCAAACTGCCTGTGCTTCACCCCCAATCTTCCCCAAACTGGGGAGTTTTTTGCTTTTTCAAAATACTCAGTTTGGGGTGTGTTTCAGTGCTTTTCCACAACATAAAGAGGGGTGATCTTTTGGTTGTGGTTTTGTGCATGAAAATGGGGTGGGTTTTTCGCTTTCCGGCTGCACAAAAATCCAGGCGGATTTGGCTTTCCCAGGAGTCCCAAATTCGTTTGGTTTTTTCCGTTGCAGACCCAGAATCAGGGGGTTTGGGGTTGTCCTGGTTTCGGCTGGAATAAAGTTCATTTTCTTCTGAGTAGCTGGTACAGGGCCATTTTGGAGTTAGGATGAGAATAATGTTGACAACACACCGATGCTTTAGTTGTTGCTAAGCAGTGTTTATACTAAGTCAAGGACCTTCCAGCTTCTCGTACCACCCTGCCAGCAGAGGCTGGGGGTGCACAAGAAGAGTCGCTGAGCTAAAGGAGGATTCCAGGTAAACAGGTCAGCTCGAAATACACCACCTCCTTTAAAAGTTAAGAGCGATTTGAACACTTAAAATCAGCATTTAGGCTTATTGATACCATTTTGAACACCTTCTTAGCATACAAGTAAACACTCTTGCCGGTGTCGGAAAAGGTCTCCTCCCTTCCTTACAGCACTGCTGCAGGGAGATAACCCTGGGAGGCTGCGGGACGAGGTCGTACACAATCAGAATCTAGGCTTACGGATCCACCGCAACAGCTACAGCCCTTGCGCTGCTGCTGCTTTGCATCTTGCTTGTTTGGTGAATAAAGCTGAAAGCGAAGTGGAAAACTTCAAAGAGCAAAATGAAAAATAAAGAATAAATCTCAATAATTCACTTTACACTAAAAAGGTGTGCCCACGTTTATATACACCCAATAAAAATACTTATACTATAAAAGTATTTGATTTTCCTTTTCCATTACCTTAACTTGCACAGCTCTGAATTCATACCATTAAATTATCTCTCTCCAAAGTACACAGTTATACTGTGACTAGGGGTTTCTCTGTGTGTTACCTAATGAGGAGGGACAACCTGGCCAGCTGAGCTGCCCGAGAGAGGTGCTACTGAACTGCCAGGGAAACGCACCATTGAAAGCCAGACAGAAAGAAAGTACTTCAGAGCACTCCGTCAAAACATCAGGAAAAAAACCCCATAACATTCAGTTGCCTCTCTTTTTAAACATTTAGAAAAATACCTAACTGCTTGCATACACCTAACAAATCATATACTACAGCTATTTGGCAGTTGCAGTTTAAACAATGCAAGTCAGTTTGTAAAATCCCCAGTGCTGCAATACCTCAGGCTACCAAAAAGGACTGGCGGGTTTCCTAATGCTTTTGGCAGTACTGAAGCATGCAGAGCAACACGTTTTCATGTTATCTCGACTGTTACAACTGAGAAACCAAAGACCAGTGATGCCATCAACTTTAGGAAGATGGGCGGTGCTTGGGTCTTTGGAAGGAAGTTGACTTTTTTTTTTTCTTCCTTGTTTTAAAGAGAGTGAAAAGTCTTGTTACTGATGACTTCTACTGTCAAGTCGATCACCTCTGAAGAGCCACTCTGATGGGAAGTTCATAAACCAAAATTTCTTTGAGTGAGAAAGACTTCCATTTTGGAAAATCTCTTTCCAACCGAAGTCAAAATTACACACTGTAGGTTAAAGGAAAAAAAAAACATTACTGAAGCAGTAACTCATCAAAAACACCTCAGGACTCACTGTCACTAGTTACAAGGCTGCTAACGCTTCCTGGGAAAGCCTGGAAAACACACAGATGCGACGCTCGTTTGTCCTGTTTTGTCCACCTCTCTTCTTTGACCTTGATCGCTTTTAGTACAGATGCTAATTATCTCAGTAACGTTTTTGAGTACTACTATATTTTAAAAAACTCATTGACTGTAAAAGCAAGATATTTTTAAAAACTCATTGACTGTAAAAGCATAAAGGTTTTATCATGAAAACAAAGTCTGTTTCTTCTGAACAGCTGAACTCTTATGAACAGTTTCTTCCCTCTTTTAGTACAAAATTATTTTCACAGTATCATTTACTAGCAAGCACGCAGCAACAGAAGATTATGCTTTCAGGAAGAGAAAATAAACTGAGGGAAGTAAACTTTGTATAGGTGTAACATGCTCCGGAACAGAACTTATTTTTAGTATTTGTGTTAAAATATTTCACGTAAAAAAAAGTAGAAGGAGAGTTGGCGCACTCTCAACGTTAAAGTCCATACCGCAAGTACCTTTGGAAAAATGCAGACACACATCGTAGGCGTACCTCGTACTTGCAGGCCACTACGGAATCCTTCCATCTGTCTCGTACCGTCACCGCAGAAGAAAGGGCAACCACGGCGAAACGGTGCCAGCTGACATCCAGCTGAGAGAAGAAAAAAAAACATTAGCACAAAGCTGGGTAGGAATCCAAAGCTGCCCTTTTTTTTATTTTTGTGAAGGTTTGTGAAGACAGTACGGCTGAGCGGAGGAAAAAGTATTTTTGCGTCATCTTCGGTACAGTTGTTGACACAGGCCACTAGCGCTTTTGCATTTTTCAGACAACCGTGCCTTTTTTTTTTTCTTCCCTTTCTTTTTTGACTCATTGGCAACTTTACTTTCACTAGAACTCACTTTCCTCGATACACGCAGGTGACAGACATGGAGACCTACATACATTTTCTCAAGCCTTAGTATAGCCGAGGCTTCATCACCCTACACGTCCCAAGTTCAGCATTTTTGCTAAAGAGCACAGCAACACATCTGTCCTTGTGAACTGCCTCGTTGCAAAAAAGGAATCTTTTTTTCCAGGCCGTTGCTCCAAACGGTCAAGATCTTTTAAAACCGCAGGTGTGCCACCAAACCCGCTCAGGGTCCCTCCTAGCTTTTGACCGCCCTGAGATTTAACAGGCACACGCTCCATTCCGTCTTCCAACAGCAAAAATACGTTAACGCTCTCGGACCCAGAGCGCAACCCTACGGATGTCCACACACACGCCCTGCCGTTTTGATGAGGAACCACCGAGCACCCCTGCGAGCACAGCTGCACGTGCCAGATCGGTTTCCGCTCCGCCACGAGTTACCGGTTTCCGTGAACGTAGTTTCTGACGCTTTAAACCGAAAACCGTATCTCGACGCTTCGCCACGGTAGAAACGACCCATCGCTAGAACGCTACAAAAACACAGTAACACCAATTGCAAAACCACAGCAGCAACAGCTCCAGAAATATTTAGACCAGGAACAAGGGAGAAAAATAAAACAGCTTCATCTCACGCACAGGGGAGCGGCAGGCAGAGAAAAGGGTCGGCATTCTGAGCCCTTACAGAAACGGGCATTCTCCTTCCATTTCTCAGCCCGTCCGTTAAGGTCTAAATACCGCAACGCTACTACGGCAACGGCGAGAGCAGGGCACAGCAGCCCTGCCGCTGGACTTGCCATTGACCCATGCTATTTTCGTAGCAGGACGCGTGCGCAGAGGGAAACAGTTTGCCACACACAACCCTGAACTTCCTGAGAATTTACGTTTACCAAAAAAAGCCATTTGGAACATATTGCCAAACAACATTCGGCAATAAAGCTTTGATGCGTTTGACACACGCAAGTTTCTGGTCACTTGCTATTTGCTTCCTGTTGCTGCTACTGTTCTTTCTTCAGAAATTCTACTTGTAGCCAAGTTATTCACTACTGGTTCACGCATTTGCCTTCCTGGTATTACCAGCACGTTCACAGAGGCAAGTAACTTAATTGCTCTTCTACAATTATCCAAACGACAATTACAGCCATGAAAGAGAAGGAGAGGTCAGGCAGCAGAAGAGCTCTGCAGGCTGGCACCAGTCAATACTGCACTCTCTAAAATCAAACAACAACAAAACAAAACCGTGACCTTGTAGCCTTCTTTTTTTTTTTTTTCCCCTTCTTCTTTCAGAGCTCATCCCTGCCTCAGCATTTTGTCTTGTCAGAACATGAAGCGCAGGTGATCCGTACCCTGACGACTTCTGCCTGTGATGAATGCCTGTTCAGAAATAGTCCAGATCTGCAAGACTGGTGTCATTTTTATGGTTTTAATCATCATAACTCAAATTTTATTTACTCACGCATTTGTGAGGAAACTAATTAACTTTTAGACACCGCCTCTCCTTTTCTGGGGGGGTGGGGGGGTGGAAGTGTGTTAGAGACTGAAAAACATTACGATTCAGAGCTCCCAACCACGAGGGAGCGGTGGAAAAATCAACGAAAGCAAAGACCAACAGCAGCAACATCAACTGAAAGTTGGCTTTCATTCCGATCACGTACTTAAGCGACTCTCCAAGTCTATGCCTCGGTCCTAGGAATGACTAGGCCCTTTTTGGAAGGACAAACTTTTTTACTTAAAAGTCCTAGACTGAAGACTCCGCTGAACGGAATGGAGATGATTGTGCCACGGGACAACATGCCATCAACACTCTTAAGGGGGGGGGGGGGGCGGCGGCGGGGGGAAAGAAAAAATCAAATAAAAATCAAGTTTAAGTACCAGTTCCCATCATGTTTCACTCATTACATTTCTACTGGCATCTAGGTGCTCAAAAATGAACTACAGGGACACCACATATTCCTAAAAATTCAGTTATACATAAAAAAAGTAAAAGGCTATTTCCAACTTACCCATAAAATCAGTAGGAACAGAGAGAAGAGAAACACTCGACCCTGAAGAAGCTAACAGGCAGCTCTGAATTTACCAGACAGGAAATTTCATTCTTTCCCCTGAAACAAAAACATATCAAGGGACCAGTTCAGGAACAGGGCACGATCTATTAACAGCAATTTTTCCATCAGCTTTTCTGCACTAGCAGCAAATTTGCCTTCTCTGTGGGTTTAACGTGGAGCATCTGTAGTGCCCTCGAACTCGCAAGTGTTTCTCTCTGCTCCCCCCCCAGCCCGATACGTGCGATTACCTCAGCAGCAAGCGGAATTGACCACGCAGGATTTTCTTCGTGTGACGCGGAAGGTGACACTGGGAGAAGAGGAGACAAAGAAATGAACCTGCTTATCACACCCAGCCAACGGTGAAAAGACAGGGGAGGATTCTGCCGGAAGGGCTCTGCACCCCAGGAGCTCCCGCCGGCCGGTTTCTCTCCCCTTTGCCCGGTACCGAGGGGACGACGACACCTCGCCCGCGCCCCCTCGCAGGGGGGGCTGCCCCAGGAGAGACGGGGGACCCCCACCTCGCTTCTGCCCGCGGGAACGGACCGGGAGAGACCCTCCACGCAGAGAGAGGAGCGTGGCGTGGATTGCATCCCCGACGGAAGAGGCCGGCCTCTCCGCTGGCAGAAGGACAACTCACCTCCCTGCTGCTCGGAGCGGCTTGCTGCGGACAGCCCTGCCTGCGCCCGGCCGCTCTTCCGCCGTGCTGGGAGCGCAGTCCGGCCGACGGACGCTCCAGCAAAAAGACGCTCCAGCTCGTTACAGCGGCAGGTACTCTTGCCTCTGGCTAACGCACGCTCCAGACAGCGGACACCCCGCCTCGTTCCAGCTTGCTACAGTTCTGGCTCCTCGAAGCCCCAGCTCCGCACTGAAGCTCCGGCTGATTTCAGCTGCTTCTCCTTACAAGCTCCAGCTATGTGCAACGGTCTGGGCTTTCCATAAGGTTGTATACCAACTGCTCTCAAAACCGGAGCATTAGGATTAAACATCGGAGTTACGCGCCGAATAAATATTCGTTAGTTCGGGAAATTAATTACTTAACAACTATTCTGAGCAGCGCAGAAAGAAGAGCTGGACTCAAAGAGGGCACGTGGGGTCTCAAAAGCGCCCTTCCCCCCACAGACCATCGCAGATGTTGAGTTCGGCCTGCTGCGCGCCGGCCTTCCGAACTTTGGCGTCCGACACAACCAGACCCCCGTCTCCGGGGAGGGTCCACGCACCCTGCCCGCCCCCCGCTTCCCCCCGCAGCCCCCAACACCCTCCCACCCGCCTGCAAAACCAGCCAAGCCAGCTCCCGCTTTTGGCCCCCACACCAGCTGACTCGGGGCCCACTTGGGAGCCAAAAAACCCGGCTGCTGAGCCCGTTCTCAAGGCCCAAACACGCAGGGCCGGACCTCTGTTTCTGGGCCCAAAGCTGGGCAGCTCGGTCTGTTTCCGAGCCCCCACACCAGCCACGCGAGCCTGTTGTCAAGCCCCAGGAACAGAAAACTTGTTCTCCATTTCTGACCCTGCAGTGCCCACGGGTGACGCCGAGCGTAGCCACCCCACAGCCCTGCACCCCTGGGGCCCCACACACAGTTTCGGGGAGTGCTCGGGACCTGCGGAGGGCCCGGCCCCACGCCTCTGCCGGGCAGCCCCAGCACAGACAGGGCGTCGCTTCACGATTGCCTTTTCAGGCTTTATTTCCCCGCCATCACCGGCACGGCCAGGCCCCCACCCCAAACCCCCCAGCCGAAGCACCCCCGCGGGCAGCCGGGCCCAGCCACCCAGAAAGCAAGAAAACCAAAGAGGGAACAAGACAGAGAACGTGCGGAAAGGCAAAGAGAAGGACACAGAAACGGAGGGAGCGCGAGAGCGATAGGGAGCAGGACAGAGAGATGAAGCAAGAAAGGAAAGAAGGACGGGAGGCAGAACCAAGGGAAAGAGAGACAAGGACGGGGAGCAGGACAAAGGGACGGAAGAGAAAAAAAAATTAGCGACGGGCTGCAGGACAGAGATGAAGGGATTGAATAGACTAGACACAGGGAGCATGACAGAAGGACAGAGAGGAGACAGACAAAAGGGACAAAGAGCAGGCCAGCATCGGAGGGGAAAAAAACCAACTGCGATGGGCAGTGGGAGAGAGATATGGAAAAAAGAAAAAAAATACCGAGGAACAGAAAAAAGAAAGAAGCGACAGCTAGCTGGACAGGCGGACACAGTTAGAAAGGGCGGGAGAGGGAACGGGGCAGAGAAAGACAGACAGAAAAAGTAGCGAAAGAAAGCAAGGCAGAGGGACAGCAAGGCGGGGTGGGGGGGAAGGGACAGGGGTCTGGACAGAGATGGAGAAATAAGCAGCAGGGACAGAGGAAAAGGGACAGAAAGAGGGACAGGGAACATGGCAGAGAAGGAAAAATCAGGACAGCGGCAGGACGGATATAAAAAACTGGGACGGTCCTCAGGACAGAGAGGAATACGAATACGAGCAGGGAGCAGGACAAAGGGATACAGCGAGAAACGACGGGACAGGAAGCAAGACAGAGCGACAGACAAGAACAATGACAACGAGAGAGAGCGAGAAAGACAGAGACCGTGAGAAGCACAGGGGGGTGGGGAATTTGGAAAGAGAGGTATCATGAGCCCTGCAGAGAGAGGGAGGGTGAATAAAAAAGGGGCAGGAAGCAGCACAAAGGGTCACAGAGAGTAAGAGGTGACCAGGAAGGAGGACGGGGACAGCGAGATCCAGAATGACAAAAATAAACAGCAACAGCGAGCAAGACAAAGGGATAGACAGAGACACAGAAAGTAGGAAGAAGAGAGATAGGAAGGCAGGGACACAGAGCAGCACGTAGAGGCGTAGAGAGGAAAAGAACGCCAGGGAACAGGCCAGAGAAATTGGGAGGCGGGGAAAGAGGCGGATGCAGATCAGGACAAGGAGATGGAAAAGGAAAAAACAGCAACTGGCTGCAGGACAAAGACGGGGTGGGGGCGGGGGGGGGAGAGGAAGAGGGAGCAGGACAAGAACGCAGAGAGAAAAAGAAAGGGGGGCAGTCGAACAAGAGAGAGAGAGAAAGGGGGAGAGGAAGAGGGAGCAGGACAAGACAATAGACAGAAGAGGAGAGGTACAGGGAAGCAAAATAAAAAACAAGAAAAAAAAAACCCAAACGTCACAGCAGCATGAGAAAGCGAGGGGGCCAGGAGAGGGGGAGGGAGGGACCGGGACGCACAAGAGGAGCAACAGGGCCCCGAGGGCCCAGGACTCACCACAGCTCTCGCTCTTGGAGCTGCCAGGAGGCCTTGCCAGCTCAGATGCTTCTTTCTCCTTCTCTCCTCCCTTCCTCTTCTGTAACTCCTCCACTCGCTTGGCTGTCCTCCACATAACGGAACACGCGAGCGCCTCGCAGCTCTTACAAGGTGAGGCCTCCTAGACACGTAGCCTCGCTCGCTCACTATGTGGCCGTACCGCGCTGCTGGTCATGCATACAGACCCTGGCGGTCTGACCTGCTGTGGACTACGAGGCGGGATCCTCCCACACCCAGAGAGGCAGGCTCTCTCTTGCCTGCAGCGGGAGGCAGCTGCCAGCCAGACGGCCTTCCGTTTCTTCTTCTTTACCTTTCTGTGGCCTCTCCAGCTTCAGCAGCTCCCGTCCACAGCCAGCAAGCGCTCCGCCTGTCCCTCTGTGCTCCCGCGCCGCAAGGAGAGGGAGGCCGGGCAGAGACAGCCCACGCGAGCCTGAGGCTGCTGCAGTCAACGGCATCCCCAGGGGACGAACGGACAACCGCACTCACAGCGTGGCCTCTGGCAGAGGGAAAGAGGCAGCAGCGACCGTTATTACCGTAGCTCGACCCTGGCCGGAGCCCCTCCTTCCGCAGGGGCTTCCGCAGACGCCGCTCGTTCCCCGCGCCGCTGCTAACGGCACCCACGTTCAGGGAGACTCGAGAACATCGCAGGGCCAGCTTGCTGCCCTCACGACAGGGCTCGGGGGCTGCCTGCGGCCACAGCGCAGGCTTCAGGGGAGGGGCTGGAGCTGGGGGCAGCCGCACGGGCCGAGCGGGGCCGGGGGAGGCGCCGGGAAGGCGCCCGCTGGCCGCGCCTGGGGGGTGCCTGCCTCCGTCCCCTCTTCCCTTCTATCGGCTCTCGGAGAACTCCCCGACGCTGCCCTGGCCCGGCTCGCCTCCGGCGGACCGGGAGCCTGCCGCGGCGGCCGCTTCGCGGCTTCCCGTCCCGCCAGTCCCGGGCGGCCAGCGGGCAGGAGGCACCCCCCGCCCCCGCCCCAGGGGATCGCTCGCCTCACCCGCGGTCTCGGCGCTCGCCCGCTGCCGCCGAGACCCGCGCCCTGCGCGCCACCGACGCCACGCTGCTCCCGGGGACCGCGCATGCGCCGGACGGGCCGGAGCCGGCGAGCGAACGCCGGGCTGCGCCACGCGCAGGACGGCGCATGCGCCCGGGAGGCGCGGCCGCACGGCTGGTCGGGGAGCGGGCGCAGCGGGAAGCCCGCGGAAAACCACGCGAAACCGGCAACGCTCCTGGGTCTGACCTGGTCGGACTCCGGGAGCCGCGGCGGCAGCGAGGACTACGCCGCACCCGATCGCCACGCTGGTGCCCGGCCGCCGAGTCCGCCAAAACTACAGCTCCCGGCATGCCCCGGGAGGCAGCCTGCCCTGCTGCCGGACCCCGAGGGGACGCCGCTTCCGTTTCCGCCCACCCCCACGCCGGCGCAGCCGCAGTCCCCGCCGAGCCCCCAGCGCCGCTCCGGACGGCTCCAGCGCGCTCCCGCCGCCGCCCCGGCACGCCGCGGCCCCCCCCGCCCGGCTCCAGCTTCGGGCAGCGCCCGCCGCCGCCGCCCCGGCACGCCGCGGCCCCCCCCCGCCCGGCTCCAGCTTCGGGCAGGGCACGGCGCGGCCCCCCCCGCCCGGCTCCAGCTTCGGGCAGCCCTCGCCGCCGCCGCCGCCGCCCCGTGCGTCCGACACGGACCCCGCCGTCCTCCTCGGGGCTTTCCCCGGGACCCGTCGGGGTAATGCGCAGCCCTACCACGGGGCCCGGCCCCCCCCCCGCCCACGTGCTCCCAGCCCCCCTGTGAGCCCCCAGCCGCCCCCCGCCTCGGCACCGGCGGCCCCCACCTCCCCCGGGCCACCCCCGCCCCCGACGTTCGCGGCCCGAGGGGCGCCCGGCCCCGCTCACCTTCTCCCGAGGGGCAGCCGCAGCCCGGCCACCGCTCCGCTCCTGCCTGGGCTCCCACCGGCCCCGCCCCGGCCCCTCCCCCGGCAGCCCCCCCTGGCCAGGGAGGGGCCGTCCCCATCAGCCTCACTGCCCGCACCTGCGGCTCCTCCAGCCCCGGCCCGCAGCTGTGGTACCCAAATCCGGAACAAAACTCCTCGACACCAATGTGAACTTAAGCAGCAGGCACTTCCCTGATTGAATGAAAGATGTCAAGAGTCATCTGAGTTGGAAGAGGTGTTAACTGGGGTCGAAATACAGATTTTAATACCCCTCTTATTTTAGTTCTAAGACTTGGCCATTGCCAGGTATCATCTTTTCTATTTACCCAGGTCCACCAGCGAGGCCACAAGGGAGATTTCTTCCAGAGAGAGGACAGAGTTATTAAGTCTAAAGTCCATGATTTGCTTTTCTCCTTCATGAGAAGGTGAGTGGAGCATATATCATCACTAGTCACCCAAACAGTTAACCCTAAACTTTTCACCTGTCCTTTAATACAGTCAACTCCAAGCTAAATTTTTTCCGTTATTAAGAGGGGACCAAAGATCATGTCAAATATTATTATACTTTCTACAAATACATCCCCATCTTAGAGCTTTAGCTACTAGAGAAAGTCTTTGGAGTTTGGGGTCAGAAGAGCTGCAAGTATAAACCTTCATTCAGCTCTGTTTAGGATGTGTGATTTTTCTCTGGTTGTCTAAACCAGTCTAAATTTCCATAGATGGTCCCGACTCTGGGTGGCTCGAACAAGGATCCTGGAACTCCAGTAAATTCTAGACATCGTTTTATATTTTAAATATGATCCAAAGTTCCTTTTTGCACTTGTCTCTACGGTTTTGGCAACTGACAGCCCCAAGGGCTGCTTGTACAAGTTTCTCCCGAAGGGCGATTAAATGAATTCTTTTGTCCATGAGGTGGATGGTTTGGTAATGTTATAATTCACAACGCTGTAATTCCTTCTTTCAAATTAAAAAAAAAAAAAATTGCCTTTTAAATCCATCCCATTTAATTTGCTAAAATGATTCTCATTGTTCTGCATCTTTTCTCAAGTTTTGGTTAAATTCAATGTCAGTATTCTCCACGGAACTAGATTTTCATCTGACTTTGGAATCGGAAGGCAGGCTGTTACTGAGGTTAAATTTTGTGTCTTTACAAAACTTTGAATCAGTTACAAAACTAGATTATTTTTTTTTTAATCCAAATTACAAAAACGGTTAATCTCAAGATTAATAGCTCAAACAATAATTGTTTCATTTTGTTTATCTCATGTTTAGAACCCCTCAAAAAAAATGCATACGCCCTCTAAACACACAAAAAGATTATTGCCCTCGACAATATTCCTAATAGCAACCCCAATATTATCAACTTTACACAGCTGTTTTCCCAAACAGATAACGTGAAACTTACTTATAGATTTTCAGTTTGAAAGGGCCAGTTTCTTTAGACTTCCGGTTTCTTGTTGGTGCTTTCTTTATTCTTCAGTAATGAAGCCAAGGTTCTTCTCCCAGACCTTTACTGCTGTAAGCGTTGTTAAAATGACTCGATACGGTCCTTTCCACTTCTCGGTGATTTTATATATATTCAATCTCCTGTTCGGAAGGGATGCGCTGCTACGTCCAATTCTAAGGGTCCAGCTGTGGAGACATACTGACAAAGTTCTTGAAAAGAATCGCTTAAAGAAATCATAACACCTTTTAAAAACATTATCTCCAAAGGCACTCAAGATACTCAGAACACAGGACTCTTGATATGGTCTTTCATACAACATTTCATAATGACTTAAATTTTCTTTCTCTTCTGGCTATACTCTGATTCTTAACAGAGCCATGGGTAATGCTTTAACCCATGTGAGGAGTGAGGTTTCCTGGCAAATTTTACTCAACTGTTGCTTAAGGGTATAGTTCATTCTTTCTCTCTCTCTCTCTTCCCCCACCCCCCCCCCCCCGCCCCCACTTGCTTGTGGTCTATGTGGGGTGTGATAGTCTCAATCTATAGATAATAATTTGCTCAACTTGTCTCATAATCTTTGCTATAAAATGAGGGCCATTGTCAGATGACATTCCTACAGGCACCCCACATTTTGGTATTATCTCTTTGAGCAAGACTTTGAGTACTTCCCTTGCTTTGTTGGTGCGACAAGGGAAAGCCTCGGGCCACCCAGTAAAGATAGCAACTAAAACTAGGATAGATCCTTCTTTTCAAGGCAATTCTATACAATCAATTTGCTAATATTCTCCTAAAAAAATTTCCCTATTTAAGAATCCCAAAAATGATCTTATTACTGATTCGGGGATATTTTTATATATAAATTTCACATCCGCTTCTAATTGTTTAAACAATCTTTGTCATATTTCACTTTCTGTTCCCCAATATACTTTGTGATGTTCAGCTCGGGCAATTTCTCTTATTATCGTGGGTGGGACTATTCTTTGACCTGTCGGTGTTACAGCCTATCCTGTTTCATTTTGTTAGCCTGCAATCTAATAATTAATTCTTCATCTTTTTCGTTATAATTTGGAGTTTCTTTAGGCAATTTTATACTTTTCTCTGGAACTAGTGCTAGGATGCCTTTTTCCGCAGCTTCTTTAGCAGCTTTATCAGCCAGTTGGTTACCTGCGTTAGGACCGGTCTTACCTAACTGATGTGCTTTACAGTGCATTATCGTGACTGCTGTTGGTTTTTGAATGGTTTCTAACAATTTCGGTATTTGTTCTGCGTGCTGAATGGTGGTTCCTTGTGCAGATAACGGTCCTCTTTCTCTCCGTATCGCTCCATGTGCACGTACTACTCCAAAAGCGTACTTTGAGTCTGTCCAAGTGTTGACTCGCTTTCCTTGACTTAGTTCCAGAGCTCGAATAAGAGCTATCAATTCAGCCTTTTGGGCAGATATCGTCGAAGGCAAAGTTGGCAACGCAATTACCTCCTCGGTAGTTATTGTCTATCTTGATAAACGTTTTCCTTCACAGATGGAACCGCTTCCGTCGGCATATAGTTCCCAATCCGTTTCTTCTAGCGGCACATCTCAGAGATCCCGTCAGCTGGAGTAAACTCTTTCGATTGTCTGCAAGCAGTCACGTTCCAGCTCTCCTTTAACTTGATCAGTTGTTGAAAACGCAACAGGGTTAACGGCGGTAGTAGTTTTTAGGTAAACATCATCTTGTTCCAGCGACGCCACTTGGTATTTCAGCATTCTGCTAGGGGATAACCAATGCCCCCCTTTCTGTTTTAGCACAACAGTTATCATATGGGAAACGTACAGTAATCCTTTGTCCTCAGGTGAACTTACGAGCTTCCTGGATCAGTAGCACAGTTGCAGCGACGGCTCTCGGACGACCAGAGCATCCCAGACTCACATTACCTAATCGCTTCGAGAAGTAGGCCACGGCTCGCCCACTTGGCCCTAAATACTGGGCCAGGATACCCAGAGCTATACCTCTTCTTTCACGAGCAGAAAGTTCAAGTGTCTTTGTGAGATCTGGCAGGCCTAGGGCTGGCACCCCTATTACAGCCTGTTTCCATTCTTGGAAAGTAGCTTTCTCGGCATCGGTCCGATCCATTGTTTGAGGTTTTGAGCTGCTCCTGTAAAGGTCAGGCCAGCAAGCCACAATTTATAATCTACAGGTGACACCACGCAACCATTCCCGGAAATGCTCGTCATTCATTTTTTTGGTCTTAGGTTCGGGGAGACGACAAATTGCCTCTTTTCTCTCAGTTCCCAATTGTCTCTGTCCTTTTAGGATTTTAAAACTCATTTAAATAAGTTTCTTCTTTCTGGGTTATTTGGTTTTTTTTCTTTTGACACTCGATATCCACCGATTCCCAAAAAGTTCAAAAAGTCAATAGTTAACTTTGTGCATTGCTCTTCCGTCTCAGCTACAATTAACAGATCGTCCATATATTTCAGCAAGATTGCTTGATTATTTTCTTTCTTCCAAATCTCTAATTCTCGTGCCAATTGATTTCCAAACACGGCAAGACTATTCTTAAAGCCTTGAGGCAAGACTGTCCACGTATATTGTGTTTTTTCTCCCAGTCTCAGGATTTTCCCATTGCAAAGCAAAAACCTCTTGACTGTTGGGATCCAAGGGAATACGGAAAAAGGCATCTGTTCCGTCTAACACTGTGAACCATTCTTGTTTCTCCGTTAGGGTTGTTAACAAAGCATAAGGATTTGCTACTACCGGATGAATATCTTGTACTATTTGATTTATTGCTCTGAGGAGGTCTTGAACTCATCTATCATCTTTTTCATTAGCCTTTTAACAGGCAAGATCGGGGTGTTATATCTGGATTCACATTCTATTAACAATTTGTATCTTAAAAATTTTTGTATTACCATTACTAACCCTTTCCGACTTTCCGGTTTTAGGGGGTATTGTTTAATTCTTACCGGATTCGATCCTGGCTTTAAATCAATTCTCACAGGTTCTGCTTTTTGGATTTACCGGGAACTTCCCAGTCCAGACGATTGGAATTACAGCATTAGACTTTGACTGGTATAATCTTCTGCTGTCGGTAACCGTCCTGCTAACAACAAAGCCACTGCTTCGATACGTTTAGTTTCTGGAATTAAAATTTTAATCTCTCCATTTTTAAATTTAATTTCTGCCTCCAAGTTCTCAAATAGATCCCTCCTTAACAGGAGTTTAGGAGAATTTGGCACATAAAAAAACTGCTGAGTGACCCGTTGCTTTTCCTAATTTCATTGTGAAAGACTTAAAGAAGGGTCTAGTTTCTCGTTCACTTGTTGCACCGACACCACCAATTTCTTCAAAACTTAACTCTCCCTCTAAGGTATTTAATACTGAAAAGGTGACTCTAGTGTCAATTCAAATTCAATTTTCTGTCTCTCCCAGTTCAGCTGTAACCAGAGGTTCTGCTGGGAGACTCCCCTCCGGTCCCCGTCAGATACGTTCACTTAAAAAGAACAAATCTACATATGGCACTTTATTCCATTTACTCTCTCCCCTACAAAACAACAGTAACTGCAATATAGTATTGCAACTCAAAGTTCTGTTTGTTTACCATTTTTCCTGCAGTTCACCCCAACGTGCCAATAAACGTCCCAACGGTGATGTTTTTGGTATCTTTTCATCAGCAGTTCTACTTCCTGCACTCGTATTCTTAAACAATTTTGCTAATGCCATTATACTTGTATACATTCAAATACCAAATACCAAACAAATGCAAATGACAATTGTCCCAAATAATACACAAAGTCCAACCCAGCAATAGCTTTCGCTTATGACTTACGGGCAGACGCCTAGGCTTCCGCTGCAGACGGGTACCCTCCAAGCCCCAACCCTGCGAAGCTTTCGCCGCGCCTCACGGGCAGGCTTTCCAAACCCATTCCAAAGAAGCAGCGCCTTACCTTTTTTCCAGGGAACGCTGCGAGGAGCTTTGCGAGTCGAGGGTGATGGTTCTCCCCGAG
This sequence comes from Haliaeetus albicilla, assembly GCF_947461875.1. Classification (NCBI taxonomy): domain Eukaryota; kingdom Metazoa; phylum Chordata; class Aves; order Accipitriformes; family Accipitridae; genus Haliaeetus; species Haliaeetus albicilla. The sequence goes on along the minus strand of NC_091486.1, from coordinate 54,710,505 downwards.
AATACCTCGGTGCCGGCCGGAGTTCGATCGACGCTCGATCTCGTCCAGTCTCACTCGCAAGGTCCCATCTGGGTCGCCGAAACCGTTACCGAAATCCGGAATAAAACTCCTTAACACCAACGTGAAGTTAAGAAGCAGGCACTTTGTTTATCGCAGCGCTGGGGACACGGGGGATCGCTCCTCCAAAGGCGTGTCCCGCTTAGTATCAAAATCCATCCGTTTTTACAGACTTTTCTTGTCAGGTCATTGTTACCTAAGCTCCTTCCGTAAAAATGCATACTCTGCTCGTTCTTAAATTTAACCTTTATAATGATCGGTCCTTTGATTATATAACCTTATCAATATTCTTATTTAAAAGCAATCATCGGTCAGTTACACTTAGCTCTGCTGACTGGAATCTTCGATACTCAGATCGAGATGGGAAAGGTAAGGGGGTGTCCACGACGGTTTCCTTAGTTTCCTGAAACAGAACGTAGAAAAACCAGTAACTTCCTGGTGAGGTTTCTAGGGTTAGCTATTTCAAACTTTAACAATATTAAGGTTCCTAGAGTCACGCGTAACACAGTTCCTAAAGTTTCTATGGCTACGTTTCAAACTTAACGATCCTATACGTTATGCTTCACAATTTTACTTCTTAATCAAACCTAACTCTTCTATGTGATTAAATTTTGATTTCTTTACCAGAATATTTGCAACAGCTGGAGCCCAGCAGGAACCGGGGGGTGGGGGTGGGGGGGCACGGCCCGACCCCCCCCAGAGCCTCACCTCCTCCTCCCCTGGGCTCCCTCACGGCCCCTCGCCTCGTGCAAAGGGAGCGCAAACACAGCCCGGAGGGCAAAGGGGACGGGCGGCCAGCGTTTATTCAGTCAGTCGCGTGCCTATCGAGTCCTGCCAGCGAGTCTGCTCCGGGTCTCGGGGCGCCCCCCGGCGCTCCCTCTGCCCCTCGGGCACCTCTGATAGCCTATTCCCATACATTCTGTATGGCACATCTAAATATTGGGATGGTTTTAATATTTTGTACCAGCTGTGGAAACTGGTTTGCTGCTAGGTGACTGCAAAAGTGAGATTTGGTAAATAATTATTAGAAATCTTATAGTAACACTACGATTGAAACAATAGACAGAAGTATAGCCAAGCAATTGACTAGCAGAGGTAGGTACTCCTAAGTTTTGCAGTTCTTTGCTCTTGTGACTAGATGTTCCTGTACGCTAGATGAGAACAATGCTGAAACTGACCACATGTGATTGAAACTGCGTTAAGCTTCAAGATCAAAGAACAAGGACAAGAATAAAGACTTCAGGGACAGCCAGCAAGAACTTCAAATGGGTCGGTGGTTGCAAAAGCAGCCCTTCGTCTCAAATGGATCCTTCACTGCGCGTGATCGGATGTAGGCAGTACTACGATAATCGGTTGCCATCGTTTTTACGTATATGTATACTAATCTGATTAACATGCAATTAGTTATTCTGTATAACCTGTTTGTGCTAAAGCTGTGGCATGCACGCTAGGTGCAACTATCCCCCGTGCATCCAGCGCTGCAATGAAGAATGCCTGCTTTCCAAAACTCCAAAACGAGTCTTAGGGAGTTTCTTCGACCGGCTTTTCAGTATCAGGGGTACAAGGGAGGAAAGGAAAAAAAAAAAAAAAAAGGCAGCGGTGTGGGAAAGAGAGGGGCCCAGGGGAGGGGCAGGGAGGGACCAGAACGCGGAAGAGGGGAGACAGGGCCCCGAGGGCCCGGGGCTCGCCACAGCTCTTGTTCTTGGCACTGCCAGGAGAATTTGCCAGTTCAGACGCTTCTTTCTGCTCCTCTCCCGCTCCCCTCCTCTTCTGTAACTCCGGCGGCGCGGCCGTCCTCCCCCTAGGAGAACACGCGTCTCATAGGTCTTGCAGGACGAGGCCTCCTAGGCACGGAGCCTCGCTCGCTCGCACGCTACGTGGCCGTACGGCACCGTCGGTGCTGGGTACGGACCCTGCGGTGCACCTGGGCGGTCTGGCCTGCTGCGGACTACGAAGAGGGATCCTTCCACACGCGGAGAGGCAGGCTCTCTCTTGCCTGCAGCGGGGGGCAGCTGCTGGCCGGCCAGCCTTCCATTTCTTCTTCTCTACCTTTCTGTGGCCTCTCCAGCTTCAGCCGCAGCAGCTCCTGCCCGCAGCCGGTCAGCGCCCCGCCTGTCCCTTTGTGCTCCCGCGCCGCGAGGAGAGGGAGGCCAGGCAGAGGCAGCCCGTGCAAGCTTTCCTCTCCGGCGGCGTTTCCTCACCGGGAGGAAGCAACGAGCGCGGCGGCACCTGCCGCCGGTGCCGCACTGCCGTTACCGTCGGACGGCACGTGCAGGACAGCGGCAGCCCCGCGCCGTCGCAGCCTCCGAGCTGCAGTACCGAACATTGGCCGCGAGGTGGCAGCGGCGAGCGCTTGGCACAAGGCGCCGGCGCGCATGGGCGGCAGCCCAGCTGCAGTACCGAAGTCTGTTCAATAGGTGGCGGAAGAGAGCGCTGGCGAAACGCGCCGCCACCGCGCATGCGCGGCTCCGAGCCGCTGTCCCGCGTTTTGGCTGCTAGGCAACAGCAGGAGGGCGGCAAAAGGCGCCACCGCGCATGCGCGGCTCCCGACCGCCAGGGCCGCGTTTTGGTTGCCAGGCGACAGCAGGCGCGCCGTAAACCGCGCCGCCGCGCATGCGCGGTTGCCGAGGCGCCGTGTCGCGCTTTGGTTGCCAGGCAACAGTGGCCAGTGTCGTAAACGCGCCAGCGCACATGCGCCGTTGCCGAGCAGCCGTAACGCGTTTTGGTTGCTAGGCAACAGCGGCCAGCGCCGTAAACCGGGCCGCCGCGCATGCGCCCTTGCCGAGGCGTCGTGTCGCGCTTCGGTTGCCAGGCAACAGCGGCCAGCGCCGTAAAAGTCGAACCACGCGTGCGCAGTTGCCCAGCTGCCGTAACGAGTTTTGGCTGCTAGGCAACAGGAGGAGCGCCGTACACCGCGCCGACGCCCACGCGCCGTTGCCGAGGCGCCGTGTCGCAACTCGGCTGCCAGGCAACAGCGGCGACCGCCGTAAAAGGCGCAGCGCGCATGCGCCCTTGCCGAGATGCCGTAACGCCTCCCGGCTGCCCGGCAACAGCTGGAGCCCGCCGCGCATGCGCCCCTCCCCAACGCCAGTTCCCACCTTCGGTCACCGGGCAGCAGCATCCGCATCCCCGTAACGATCCTCTTCTGAGCAGCAGCTGGATGAGGGATGACTGACAGCTCAGCCCAGTAGAGACCAGCCACAGGCGGCAACTACTTACTGGGGGCACAGGGCTTACGTTGCCCTGCCCTTTCCCCACTCGCAGCCCGGGCAGTCACCTCCATCGCCCCCGTTCCAAAAAGCACCCGACTGGCTGGAGCGTTTACAGCAGTCAAGTGCAAACAACAGACAACTCGGGTGGTCGCTTCTGTCCCTGCCCCCCCACCCCATTATCTAGAGAGGAGAAGCAGCACAGGGACCTGCAAACGGCAGGGGGGGTGGTCCCCTGGAGCAAGCCCCAGGGACTGCTGTATCCCTCTGCATGTGGCATCAGGGTTGCGGGAGTGAAAGCAGCCAGTCAACAGCTGCTGGCGAGAGATTTAAAAAAAAAAAAAAAAAAACATAACGCCTGGTTCAGGTGACAGCCTGGAGGCAGGCCACAAGAGACCCAAAGCTGCTCTGTGCCAGAGGGGCAGCTCTGTCCAGCAGGAAACGCCGCGTCCCAGCGCACCAGATGCGAGCGGCCCACCTGCAAGCGAGCGATACCCTGGTGACCCTGGGGCTCGGTTGGGGTGGGCGCACCTTTCCTCACCTCCGTGCTATCGGAACTCTGCTCTCCTAATCCTGCACGCACGCAAGGCTTCTTGTGCGGGGCTTGTCTCGGATCGAAGACACGCTGCACGGTGTTACTTACCGCCCCGCCCTCCGGCGTGCAAAGTAATCAGACCTGAAGCAGGGAAAGCAAAGAGGCGTGTCGGGATATTAGTAGTCCTCAGCAGACGACCGTAGAGCCCTCGAGGTTCCATCTTTGCTCCCTACAGGAGCGTGGCTCCGCACTCCTTGCCGCTCCCGCCAGCGAGCGTCACAATTGCCCTTTGCTGCCTGCAACACGCAGTACCTGCACGGCCCCAGTACTACTGCTGCTTACAGAGCGAGAGGCGCTCACTATGAAGCGGCAATGAAGAACAAGGACGGCCCGTCAAGATGGCAGGAGGAACATAGAGAGCCTCCAGCATTAGCCAGGCAGGGCTTGCAACTCATCTCGTGTCGTGAGCCGGCAACGAAGCCCCACGCGACCGCTCACTCGCTCCCCCGCCCCCAGTGGGTCGGGGAGACAATCGGAAGGGCGAAAGTGAGAAAACTCGTGGCTTGAAACGAAAACAGTTTAATCATTAAAAAGAAACAACAACAACTTGTAAGGAAAAGAAGAACAAAAATGACGGAGAATGGGGCGCAGGCAGCATGCCAGGGGTCTGGAGCCTGACAGATGACGGGGGCGGGGGGGTGGAATATGGAGGAGGGAAAGGAAGCGGTGGCGGGGGGGGCAGGAGACAGGAGAGCAGGGGATGCGGGGGGAAACAACTCGCGTGGGTTAAAAACTCGCATGGGTGAAGGGGGCGGGCTGCAGCAGCGGGGGGCATACGGGGGAGAAACACACGCCGGGGGGAGGGTAGGTGAGGGTACAAAGGTGCATGGGGGGACACGGGTGGGGATGACCTACCCCAGGGAGTCCACCCAGGATGATCCACAGCAGGTAACTCACCTGGGATAACCCGCAACAGAGCATCCACACCAGATCATCCACACTGGGAGGACCCCCAGCAATGCCCCTCAAACTGCCTGTGCTTCACCCCCAATCTTCCCCAAACTGGGGAGTTTTTTGCTTTTTCAAAATACTCAGTTTGGGGTGTGTTTCAGTGCTTTTCCACAACATAAAGAGGGGTGATCTTTTGGTTGTGGTTTTGTGCATGAAAATGGGGTGGGTTTTTCGCTTTCCGGCTGCACAAAAATCCAGGCGGATTTGGCTTTCCCAGGAGTCCCAAATTCGTTTGGTTTTTTCCGTTGCAGACCCAGAATCAGGGGGTTTGGGGTTGTCCTGGTTTCGGCTGGAATAAAGTTCATTTTCTTCTGAGTAGCTGGTACAGGGCCATTTTGGAGTTAGGATGAGAATAATGTTGACAACACACCGATGCTTTAGTTGTTGCTAAGCAGTGTTTATACTAAGTCAAGGACCTTCCAGCTTCTCGTACCACCCTGCCAGCAGAGGCTGGGGGTGCACAAGAAGAGTCGCTGAGCTAAAGGAGGATTCCAGGTAAACAGGTCAGCTCGAAATACACCACCTCCTTTAAAAGTTAAGAGCGATTTGAACACTTAAAATCAGCATTTAGGCTTATTGATACCATTTTGAACACCTTCTTAGCATACAAGTAAACACTCTTGCCGGTGTCGGAAAAGGTCTCCTCCCTTCCTTACAGCACTGCTGCAGGGAGATAACCCTGGGAGGCTGCGGGACGAGGTCGTACACAATCAGAATCTAGGCTTACGGATCCACCGCAACAGCTACAGCCCTTGCGCTGCTGCTGCTTTGCATCTTGCTTGTTTGGTGAATAAAGCTGAAAGCGAAGTGGAAAACTTCAAAGAGCAAAATGAAAAATAAAGAATAAATCTCAATAATTCACTTTACACTAAAAAGGTGTGCCCACGTTTATATACACCCAATAAAAATACTTATACTATAAAAGTATTTGATTTTCCTTTTCCATTACCTTAACTTGCACAGCTCTGAATTCATACCATTAAATTATCTCTCTCCAAAGTACACAGTTATACTGTGACTAGGGGTTTCTCTGTGTGTTACCTAATGAGGAGGGACAACCTGGCCAGCTGAGCTGCCCGAGAGAGGTGCTACTGAACTGCCAGGGAAACGCACCATTGAAAGCCAGACAGAAAGAAAGTACTTCAGAGCACTCCGTCAAAACATCAGGAAAAAAACCCCATAACATTCAGTTGCCTCTCTTTTTAAACATTTAGAAAAATACCTAACTGCTTGCATACACCTAACAAATCATATACTACAGCTATTTGGCAGTTGCAGTTTAAACAATGCAAGTCAGTTTGTAAAATCCCCAGTGCTGCAATACCTCAGGCTACCAAAAAGGACTGGCGGGTTTCCTAATGCTTTTGGCAGTACTGAAGCATGCAGAGCAACACGTTTTCATGTTATCTCGACTGTTACAACTGAGAAACCAAAGACCAGTGATGCCATCAACTTTAGGAAGATGGGCGGTGCTTGGGTCTTTGGAAGGAAGTTGACTTTTTTTTTTTCTTCCTTGTTTTAAAGAGAGTGAAAAGTCTTGTTACTGATGACTTCTACTGTCAAGTCGATCACCTCTGAAGAGCCACTCTGATGGGAAGTTCATAAACCAAAATTTCTTTGAGTGAGAAAGACTTCCATTTTGGAAAATCTCTTTCCAACCGAAGTCAAAATTACACACTGTAGGTTAAAGGAAAAAAAAAACATTACTGAAGCAGTAACTCATCAAAAACACCTCAGGACTCACTGTCACTAGTTACAAGGCTGCTAACGCTTCCTGGGAAAGCCTGGAAAACACACAGATGCGACGCTCGTTTGTCCTGTTTTGTCCACCTCTCTTCTTTGACCTTGATCGCTTTTAGTACAGATGCTAATTATCTCAGTAACGTTTTTGAGTACTACTATATTTTAAAAAACTCATTGACTGTAAAAGCAAGATATTTTTAAAAACTCATTGACTGTAAAAGCATAAAGGTTTTATCATGAAAACAAAGTCTGTTTCTTCTGAACAGCTGAACTCTTATGAACAGTTTCTTCCCTCTTTTAGTACAAAATTATTTTCACAGTATCATTTACTAGCAAGCATGCAGCAACAGAAGATTATGCTTTCAGGAAGAGAAAATAAACTGAGGGAAGTAAACTTTGTATAGGTGTAACATGCTCCGGAACAGAACTTATTTTTAGTATTTGTGTTAAAATATTTCACGTAAAAAAAAGTAGAAGGAGAGTTGGCGCACTCTCAACGTTAAAGTCCATACCGCAAGTACCTTTGGAAAAATGCAGACACACATCGTAGGCGTACCTCGTACTTGCAGGCCACTACGGAATCCTTCCATCTGTCTCGTACCGTCACCGCAGAAGAAAGGGCAACCACGGCGAAACGGTGCCAGCTGACATCCAGCTGAGAGAAGAAAAAAAAACATTAGCACAAAGCTGGGTAGGAATCCAAAGCTGCCCTTTTTTTTATTTTTGTGAAGGTTTGTGAAGACAGTACGGCTGAGCGGAGGAAAAAGTATTTTTGCGTCATCTTCGGTACAGTTGTTGACACAGGCCACTAGCGCTTTTGCATTTTTCAGACAACCGTGCCTTTTTTTTTTTCTTCCCTTTCTTTTTTGACTCATTGGCAACTTTACTTTCACTAGAACTCACTTTCCTCGATACACGCAGGTGACAGACATGGAGACCTACATACATTTTCTCAAGCCTTAGTATAGCCGAGGCTTCATCACCCTACACGTCCCAAGTTCAGCATTTTTGCTAAAGAGCACAGCAACACATCTGTCCTTGTGAACTGCCTCGTTGCAAAAAAGGAATCTTTTTTTCCAGGCCGTTGCTCCAAACGGTCAAGATCTTTTAAAACCGCAGGTGTGCCACCAAACCCGCTCAGGGTCCCTCCTAGCTTTTGACCGCCCTGAGATTTAACAGGCACACGCTCCATTCCGTCTTCCAACAGCAAAAATACGTTAACGCTCTCGGACCCAGAGCGCAACCCTACGGATGTCCACACACACGCCCTGCCGTTTTGATGAGGAACCACCGAGCACCCCTGCGAGCACAGCTGCACGTGCCAGATCGGTTTCCGCTCCGCCACGAGTTACCGGTTTCCGTGAACGTAGTTTCTGACGCTTTAAACCGAAAACCGTATCTCGACGCTTCGCCACGGTAGAAACGACCCATCGCTAGAACGCTACAAAAACACAGTAACACCAATTGCAAAACCACAGCAGCAACAGCTCCAGAAATATTTAGACCAGGAACAAGGGAGAAAAATAAAACAGCTTCATCTCACGCACAGGGGAGCGGCAGGCAGAGAAAAGGGTCGGCATTCTGAGCCCTTACAGAAACGGGCATTCTCCTTCCATTTCTCAGCCCGTCCGTTAAGGTCTAAATACCGCAACGCTACTACGGCAACGGCGAGAGCAGGGCACAGCAGCCCTGCCGCTGGACTTGCCATTGACCCATGCTATTTTCGTAGCAGGACGCGTGCGCAGAGGGAAACAGTTTGCCACACACAACCCTGAACTTCCTGAGAATTTACGTTTACCAAAAAAAGCCATTTGGAACATATTGCCAAACAACATTCGGCAATAAAGCTTTGATGCGTTTGACACACGCAAGTTTCTGGTCACTTGCTATTTGCTTCCTGTTGCTGCTACTGTTCTTTCTTCAGAAATTCTACTTGTAGCCAAGTTATTCACTACTGGTTCACGCATTTGCCTTCCTGGTATTACCAGCACGTTCACAGAGGCAAGTAACTTAATTGCTCTTCTACAATTATCCAAACGACAATTACAGCCATGAAAGAGAAGGAGAGGTCAGGCAGCAGAAGAGCTCTGCAGGCTGGCACCAGTCAATACTGCACTCTCTAAAATCAAACAACAACAAAACAAAACCGTGACCTTGTAGCCTTCTTTTTTTTTTTTTTCCCCTTCTTCTTTCAGAGCTCATCCCTGCCTCAGCATTTTGTCTTGTCAGAACATGAAGCGCAGGTGATCCGTACCCTGACGACTTCTGCCTGTGATGAATGCCTGTTCAGAAATAGTCCAGATCTGCAAGACTGGTGTCATTTTTATGGTTTTAATCATCATAACTCAAATTTTATTTACTCACGCATTTGTGAGGAAACTAATTAACTTTTAGACACCGCCTCTCCTTTTCTGGGGGGGTGGGGGGGTGGAAGTGTGTTAGAGACTGAAAAACATTACGATTCAGAGCTCCCAACCACGAGGGAGCGGTGGAAAAATCAACGAAAGCAAAGACCAACAGCAGCAACATCAACTGAAAGTTGGCTTTCATTCCGATCACGTACTTAAGCGACTCTCCAAGTCTATGCCTCGGTCCTAGGAATGACTAGGCCCTTTTTGGAAGGACAAACTTTTTTACTTAAAAGTCCTAGACTGAAGACTCCGCTGAACGGAATGGAGATGATTGTGCCACGGGACAACATGCCATCAACACTCTTAAGGGGGGGGGGGGGGGCGGCGGCGGGGGGAAAGAAAAAATCAAATAAAAATCAAGTTTAAGTACCAGTTCCCATCATGTTTCACTCATTACATTTCTACTGGCATCTAGGTGCTCAAAAATGAACTACAGGGACACCACATATTCCTAAAAATTCAGTTATACATAAAAAAAGTAAAAGGCTATTTCCAACTTACCCATAAAATCAGTAGGAACAGAGAGAAGAGAAACACTCGACCCTGAAGAAGCCAACAGGCAGCTCTGAATTTACCAGACAGGAAATTTCATTCTTTCCCCTGAAACAAAAACACATCAAGGGACCAGTTCAGGAACAGGGCACGATCTGTTAACAGCAATTTTTCCATCAGCTTTTCTGCACTAGCAGCAAATTTGCCTTCTCTGTGGGTTTAACGTGGAGCATCTGTAGTGCCCTCGAACTCGCAAGGGTTTCTCTCTGCTCCCCCCCCAGCCCGATACGTGCGATTACCTCAGCAGCAAGCGGAATTGACCACGCAGGATTTTCTTCGTGTGACGCGGAAGGTGACACTGGGAGAAGAGGAGACAAAGAAATGAACCTGCTTGTCACACCCAGCCAACGGTGAAAAGACAGGGGAGGATTCTGCCGGAAGGGCTCTGCACCCCAGGAGCTCCCGCCGGCCGGTTTCTCTCCCCTTTGCCCGGTACCGAGGGGACGACGACACCTCGCCCGCGCCCCCTCGCAGGGGGGGCTGCCCCAGGAGAGACGGGGGACCCCCACCTCGCTTCTGCCCGCGGGAACGGACCGGGAGAGACCCTCCACGCAGAGAGAGGAGCGTGGCGTGGATTGCATCCCCGACGGAAGAGGCCGGCCTCTCCGCTGGCAGAAGGACAACTCACCTCCCTGCTGCTCGGAGCGGCTTGCTGCGGACAGCCCTGCCTGCGCCCGGCCGCTCTTCCGCCGTGCTGGGAGCGCAGTCCGGCCGACGGACGCTCCAGCAAAAAGACGCTCCAGCTCGTTACAGCGGCAGGTACTCTTGCCTCTGGCTAACGCACGCTCCAGACAGCGGACACCCCGCCTCGTTCCAGCTTGCTACAGTTCTGGCTCCTCGAAGCCCCAGCTCCGCACTGAAGCTCCGGCTGATTTCAGCTGCTTCTCCTTACAAGCTCCAGCTACGTGCAACGGTCTGGGCTTTCCATAAGGTTGTATACCAACTGCTCTCAAAACCGGAGCATTAGGATTAAACATCGGAGTTACGCGCCGAATAAATATTCGTTAGTTCGGGAAATTAATTACTTAACAACTATTCTGAGCAGCGCAGAAAGAAGAGCTGGACTCAAAGAGGGCACGTGGGGTCTGAAAAGCGCCCTTCCCCCCCACAGACCATCGCAGATGTTGAGTTCGGCCTGCTGCGCGCCGGCCTTCCGAACTTTGGCGTCCGACACAACCAGACCCCCGTCTCCGGGGAGGGTCCACGCACCCTGCCCGCCCCCCGCTTCCCCCCGCAGCCCCCAACACCCTCCCACCCGCCTGCAAAACCAGCCAAGCCAGCTCCCGCTTTTGGCCCCCACACCAGCTGACTCGGGGCCCACTTGGGAGCCAAAAAACCCGGCTGCTGAGCCCGTTCTCAAGGCCCAAACACGCAGGGCCGGACCTCTGTTTCTGGGCCCAAAGCCGGGCAGCTCGGTCTGTTTCCGAGCCCCCACACCAGCCACGCGAGCCTGTTGTCAAGCCCCAGGAACAGAAAACTTGTTCTCCATTTCTGACCCTGCAGTGCCCACGGGTGACGCCGAGCGTAGCCACCCCACAGCCCTGCACCCCTGGGGCCCCACACACAGTTTCGGGGAGTGCTCGGGACCTGCGGAGGGCCCGGCCCCACGCCTCTGCCGGGCAGCCCCAGCACAGACAGGGCGTCGCTTCACGATTGCCTTTTCAGGCTTTATTTCCCCGCCATCACCGGCACGGCCAGGCCCCCACCCCAAACCCCCCAGCCGAAGCACCCCCGCGGGCAGCCGGGCCCAGCCACCCAGAAAGCAAGAAAACCAAAGAGGGAACAAGACAGAGAACGTGCGGAAAGGCAAAGAGAAGGACACAGAAACGGAGGGAGCGCGAGAGCGATAGGGAGCAGGACAGAGAGATGAAGCAAGAAAGGAAAGAAGGACGGGAGGCAGAACCAAGGGAAAGAGAGACAAGGACGGGGAGCAGGACAAAGGGACGGAAGAGAAAAAAAAATTAGCGACGGGCTGCAGGACAGAGATGAAGGGATTGAATAGACTAGACACAGGGAGCATGACAGAAGGACAGAGAGGAGACAGACAAAAGGGACAAAGAGCAGGCCAGCATCGGAGGGGAAAAAAACCAACTGCGATGGGCAGTGGGAGAGAGATATGGAAAAAAGAAAAAAAATACCGAGGAACAGAAAAAAGAAAGAAGCGACAGCTAGCTGGACAGGCGGACACAGTTAGAAAGGGCGGGAGAGGGAACGGGGCAGAGAAAGACAGACAGAAAAAGTAGCGAAAGAAAGCAAGGCAGAGGGACAGCAAGGCGGGGTGGGGGGGAAGGGACAGGGGTCTGGACAGAGATGGAGAAATAAGCAGCAGGGACAGAGGAAAAGGGACAGAAAGAGGGACAGGGAACATGGCAGAGAAGGAAAAATCAGGACAGCGGCAGGACAGAAATGAAAACTGGGACGGTCCTCAGGACAGAGAGGAATACGAATACGAGCAGGGAGCAGGACAAAGGGATACAGCGAGAAACGACGGGACAGGAAGCAAGACAGAGCAACAGACAAGAACAATGACGACGAGAGAGAGAGACAGAGACAGAGGCCATGAGAAGCACAGGGGGTTAGGGAATTTAGAAAGAGAGGTATCGGGAGCCCTGCAGAGAGAGGGAGGGTGAATAAAAAAGGGGCAGGAAGCAGCACAAAGGGTCACAGAGAGTAAGAGGTGACCAGGACGGGGACAGTGAGATCCAGAATGACAAAAATAAACAGCAACAGCGTGCAAGACAAAGGGACAGAGAGAGAAAGAGAAGATAGGAAGAAGAGAGATAGGAAGGCAGGGACACAGAGCAGCACGTACAGGCGCAGAGAGGAAAAGAACGACAGAGAACAGGCCAGGGAAACTGGGGGCGGGGGGGGGGAAGAGGCGGATGCAGATCAGGACAAGGAGATGGAAAAGGAAAAAAACAGCGACTGGCTGCAGGACAAAGACGGGGGGCGGGGGGGGGGGGAGAGAGAGGGAGCAGGACAAGAACGCAGAGAGAAAAAGAAAAGGGGGCAGTCGAACGAGAGAGAGAAAGGGGGAGAGGAAGAGGGAGCAGGACAAGAAAATAGACAGAAGAGAAGAGGTACAGAGAAGCAAAAAAAAAACCCAAATCCAACCACAAACATCACAGCAGCACGGGAAAGAATGGGAAAAATTAAAAAAACAGGGACAGGGAACCAGACAGATAGCGATGGAGAAAGGAATAAAGTTGCGATGGACTACAGGGCAGAGTGGGAGGAATTAAAGAATCCGGACAGAAAGAGACGAAGAAAGACGTCCCAAAGATCCCGTCTCCGCAGGGAAGCCACAATTCCAACAGGCTCTTTCTCTCACCAGGATTTGGAGACAGCCAAGCGACGGAGCCGCACATCCCTCCGCATCGCTCCCCCGCCCCGCCGCTCCCTCCCCTCCCGCTCCGAACGGCCGCGAGTCCGGAGCGCCCCCAGCCCGCGCTCCCCGGCGCCCCCCCCTTCCCCTTCCTCTTCCCCTTCCGCCCAGAGCAGCCCTCCCAGCTCCCCGGTGCACGCACCCCACAGCCCCCGCCCTCCCGCCAGCGCGCCCGGGCTCGGCCCAGAGACGCCCGAAGACCCCTCCGAGGCAGCCCTCGCTGCCCGCTCCCCTCCGGACGCACCGCAGCCGGCGGCAGACCTCCCGACATCCGCGGCCTCCCCGGCGCCCCTGCCCCTCCGCGTCGACCCTCACCCGCTGTCGGCGAGAAGAAAGCAGGCTGCTCCCGGGAGCAGCGGGAGGGGAGAGGCCGCTCCGCCGGGGCCGGAACCGGGGCCGGTCCGTCCGTCCTCCCGCCCGGGGCTGCGCCGGCCGCCGCGCTTCCGGCGCCTCTTGCGTCATCGCGCTGCGCCGCAGAGAGGGCCCGGCTGCCGTCATGGTGCAGCTCGGTGAGTGAGTGAGTGAGTGCGCGCGGGCGCGGCCCGCCGGTCCCGGTCCCGGTCCCGGTCCCGGTCCCGGTCCCTCACCGCCTCGCGCTCTCTTCGCAGGCAGCCGCCTCCTGAAGAGCTACCGCGGCGGGCACGTCGTGATCCGCTTCGCTCTCGGAGGCTGCGCCAACCGGCCCTTCTTCCGCATCGTGGCAGCGCACAGCCGGCGCGCCCGCGACGGGAAGTACCTGGAGCAGCTGGGCTGCCTCGACCCGCTGCCCAACGCCCACGGCGAGAGGGTGGCGGGGCTCAACCTGGAGCGGCTGCGCCACTGGCTGGGCTGCGGCGCGCAGCTCTCCCGGCCCGCGGAGAAGCTCCTGGGTAGGCCCGGGGTGGGCGTCCGGGAGCGGGGGGGGGGGGGGCGGACGACTCGCCGCGGCTCACCGGCGGCATCTCCTTGCAGGTCTGGCGGGGTTCCTGCCGCTCCACCCCATGACGGTGACCGGTGCCGAGAGGCTGCGGCGGCGGCGGCGAGCGCAGGAGGCTGCCGCGGACGGCTCGCCCGGGCCTGGTGAGGCGCCCTGAGAGAGGCACCGACCCGGCCCGAGGATGCGCCCTGCCCGGTCAGCACACTTGTCCGCATTAAAGTGTCGTTTGCACGCTCCACACTGTGCATGTGCTGCTCTCTCCGGACTCGGCTCCGAAAAGGTTACTACCGTTGCTGCCAGATTTGGTGCAGCAAATACAAATGACGATGTAGGTGCCGGACCATTCCAGGAGGCATATATGGCTTTTCCTAAAGGCACGTGATTACCTCTGGTGTATCGCTTTCCGCAGCAATGGCGTGAGTACTGCCAGCTTCCGTTTGCCTGCTGCGCTCGTGAAGTGTTTTGACTCCTGGCGCCGATTTACTGTAACAGGGCTGGTCCATGGTCCAGGAGAGGCCTGGTGCAGACAAATGCAAATGGGACTGCAGCTGCGTTTCTGTTTAGTTTGTCCAGAGAGGGTCTGGGCCTACTTGTTCATTTACAAGCAGAAGGGAATGATTTCAGTCTCGGGTAAAGAGGGAGTGGGGTTTGCATGAAGTGAGGTGAGAGCCTTCATCACGTACTTGACCCTATGCTGAGAAGCAAGAAACCCACTGAAGTCTCTCTCCTACCTTAGATATGCCTCTTGCTTTTGGGGATTTCCTTTGGCACAACTCTTACACAACTCTACAAAGGTCATGCAAAGACAAGTTTTCACTTTTACATCCCAGTAAGGCTTGTAGTGTAACCTCCCCAACAAAGGAAGAATAGACAAAACACTCTTAAGAAAGGGGCTGGCTTGCTTTTAACAGAATCACAATACTGAGCATGGGTGGTTTTATTTCTGCTTACAGGTGAAAGATCAGATGATTAAAAACCGATTCGTTGAAGTGGATGAGGCTGTGAAAGGTGGTGTTGCTTTTCTAATCGTCCCGCCTTCTTCCATGTATTTGATATGTACAGAGTCACATTTTATATAAAATGGTGGCTGTACTCTGGTACAGGGTTTCTAGGAAGTTCCTCTCTAGCTTACTCTAGATTTCCTTGCTTCAAAGGTAAAGGTTTGCATCTGCATTGTTCTTCCAATCGTCATCTAAAGGTACCAGACAGCTCTCCCTTTGTGGAGCTTTCTGCTTTGAACACAAGAAGGTAGTTTGTAAGGTTTCTTTTGAGACAGTTTCGTGGAGGCCTGGCTTTTTTGCCTATTAAAAAAAACCCCAAACTACTTTGTTATTAAATAAAGCATCCCATAATCATACATGAGGCAGTAAAGCAGGTGCTTTCACATCCTTTTGAATACGTAAGTGCTACAGGGTGCTCTGTAATGCAGTAGGGTGAGTGGCTATTAGCATCAGACTCTACTGTTGCAAGACACAGTAAGAACACCAGGTAAATGAAGGAAGTAATAAGAGGAGAGTCTGGCCGTGCTGAGGTTGTGCTTTCCGCAGTGGCTCCTCTCAGCTTTTCTCTTGCCCAGCCTATTGTCTTAAGGCACCTGCTACACTGAGAAACAACATGCAACTGATCGGAGACTTACAGAAAATGTGTGTTTCTCCTCACCTAACTCCTTCCTTGTCTGTGCAAGCAGTGGGCCTGTTTCTTTTTGTGGACCAAACAAGTAACTCAGGGTTCCTAAATTGCTGCACATGGATCAGAAGAATAATTTGTGCAACAATGCACAGTCTCTAGGCCACACTAAACCCAGCCTGCCATAGAAACAGTGGATTTTTCTGCGCAGAGTACTGTGCACCAGTACAGGACAGCCCCAGCTTTAAAAAAGAAAAAAAAAGCATACTAAGCTTATAAAGCATAATTCTCAAATAGCTGCTCTGATGCTGTCAGTGGGTGAAGGCTGCGAACAAATTACAGAGCAATTCCAGTGTCTTGCAAATGGCGAGAGTGCAGTGCTGGAAAAAGGGTATGGCTGAGGCCTCTGGAGTTTGCTAGAGAAAACCAGTAGCAGTTAGCTATGACCACTGAATACAACTTTGGCTTTCGGCTGAACCTGCCTTTCAAGAGATTAGTTGATACTTTTCTTCAGAGCCATGATGACCTGTTGCTTAAGGGGGCTGTACGTGGCAACGTAACGTACAGGGATCCAAGTTCAAGGGTGTATGTGTTGCTGTAGATGCTGCACTACATACTTTCTCTAGAGCAAGGGCTAGGGCAAAAGGAGAAAGAATTTTCCTTTTCTTGGCAGGAAGCAGCTATTAAACTCATTCAGCTATATTGTCACCTTCCCCTATTTCCCCTGAAAGTTGTGTGGGCTAAACAGAACAGCTGCATACAAGGAGTGAGCATAAGTCAGAAGCAGAGTATCATCAGGCTGACGCACAGCAAAAACTAGGCTTGAAGAAAGCCACAAGTGAAGCTCGAATCTCTAGCATAGTAATTCTTCATAGCATTTGATAGCAATACGGTTAAATTCCTCATTGTTTAAGTAGCTCTTGTAAGCTTGGTTAGCACTGTACTCACACAAACCAAAATCTTCATTTCTGCTCTGACGTTGTGATTTCCTCTGCTGGCCGTTCTGTTGGCTATTGCAACAAAATTTGTTATCCTTTGTTCGAGAAAGCTATCGCTGGATCCTAGAAAAAGCAAAAACAAAACAAAACAAACAAAAAGAGCTTACATACAGCTTATATATGCAGCGAATACTGCATCATCCCCATTGTAGACTGCTCCTCAGTCTGCAGACTGCTACTCCGTGCGTATTTTGCATTTGAATTAATCTGATTAACATTACTTCATTGCCTGCTTTCTTCCTGCTCCTGGAATACTTCTGTGTTCCATACACTAGGCAAGCTGATGAAGCAGTCTCCCCTTTACTTACTGCTAACTATTAGTGCTATTTGGGTATTGGACTATGCTGTTGCCTTTGAGATCTAAAGTAAAACTCCTTGGCTAGCACTGTGGGAGGGGGTTTTAGGCAGCAAGCTGCACACATCAAAAATTCTCATTATTCCATGCATTTATCGTTTCTGCACAGGATATACAAGAGAGAGCGAGCGCACGTTGGCAAGGCTTTTAACATGAAGAACTCCTTGTACAGCATAGAATGCTGTCTTCCCAGAACTTTCAAACCCGTTAGGCGACAGCATGGACAGCAATACCGAGGAATCTAAGGATTCCAGTAAAAGGCCACTAGTCTGTCCCGGTGCTGCTGCCCTACAGCTTTTGCTGTTGTCTTGGGTGTTGCAGCCTGCATTTGCCACCCTAAATGCAGGCCCACTTTCACTAGCACCTTCCCTTCCACTCACCCTGCTTACAGAAGCGCAGCCTGGGGCAGAGGAACAGCAATGGAAAGTTGCTGCAGCCAAATGAATCGTTATGTCTTAACAACCAGAGGTATGGAAAATGTCAATTTAGATAAATTAAACAGATGCTGGAGATTTCCCTTGGCATTTCAGCTCCAGTAGTCATAGAATTCTCAAGACGTTTATTGTACTTAATGCCATCCATTGGGTGGTGTTATGGTAATGGCATCTAAAAGTCTCTCACTAAGGCTGTCATCCAGTCTGAGGGAGGGAGAACATACAGTAAGAAAGCCACCTTTCACCTGAAGACAAATTCTTTTTTTAATAAAATAAAGTGCATCTCCTGTAGAGTACCAGATGACTAACTACTTGTCAGTAGAAAATAAATTGTCTAGACTCTTTTCAAGCAGCTCCCAATATAGCTTTTCTTTTTATATATATACAGTCATGCAATTTGATTTGATTCTTGAGAAGACTTATTTTCTTCATTCAAGGATACAGCAAACGTTCCAAACTCATGAGGTTGTCTTTTTTGGGAGACATGGCAGAGGTCAAGTGAACTGCAGGCACACGCTGAAATGGTTACAGCTAGCTTAATTACAAATGTGAGACAATTGATTAGGTGCTTTCTCTGTCCCTCTCCCCATTTTCCCTACTTATGTACATCTGTTACAAATACATTTATGAACATCCACAAATAATTGCCATCAAGCAACCTTTAATGATAAGGACTTAATCAAAATTAACCTTTAGGCACTGCTGAAGAGATTCAACTACAGCACGGCGTAAAATCACTTTCCTGCCTAAACTCATGCATCTTACTTCTAAACAGCAGCTTGCAGATTTAGAATATTTGAAGGGTTTGGATTCCAAAAGGTAAACATCACTTTGCAGCTCACAGTTCAACAGTGACCACATACAGTAATTTCTGTAAAACACAAAATGTATGACAAAGGAAGAGAATAAGCAAGTAAGCAGTGCCTCTTCTTTAAGTTAGTTTCTATGGATTTGGTGCGACTTCCAACACTGCATGATGGTGGCAGGCTCTGGGTTCTTTCCAGACGCCACCAGTATTGCTCAAAGCCCCAAATTAACATACATTGATGTTGACTTAAAAGTACTATGTATGTAAACACTATATAAATACATATGCAAAACAAAGTCCATATCCTCTAAAATAGAAAATGTGATATATATTCTATTGGGCAATGCATACAGGCAATAGCAGTAGTTTTATAACTATATAAATGTATTTCACCAGGTTATTTACATAGGGAAGCAGAGACAAACATTACGATGAAATACATTGATTTCATAATTCTGTGAATCTTTTGAAGATCCTCGCTTGCAACAAAATGATCTGCAACTCCAGCTACCTAGGAAAGTAAAGTGCTCATGATCCATTTAGTGCAATAATGCTGGCTACAAAACTTAAGAGGAGAAAACATTTTAAGAACTAGTACCGCATTAACTAGTGGGACCAAACAAAAAAAAAAAAAAGAAAAATCATTTTTTAGTTTAAAAGTTCGATAAGGAAGAGAAATTAAGGTTACACAGCAGACCAACATGAAAAGAAAAATTCTCCAAAGTCAAGTCTTTAGATTGTCAGAAATCGGAAGTGCCAAATGTACAGTTTCTCAGGCTATTTTGTTCCAGCTTCATCCTGAACATTCTTGGAGACAGCTGTCCCATAATCCAGGAAACGGCATGTCACAGATACTCCTGCAGATATGACACTACGTAAGCCCAAACAAAGAAAAGAAAGATGAACAGACTCACCAATCTGACAGTCCTTTACCTCTGAGTGCTTAACTTCAGCGTTCCTCCATTTAAGTAAATAACGAGTAGCATGAAACTTGCTTCTCAAATAAAAAAAAGTAATAGGGATGGATGATAAAAACAAGGGGTTCTTACAAGCTGTGCATTACGCTTTCAGCACTGGGGTATAGTAAGCCACAACAGCTAAAGATTGCACAAGTTATTTCATCTTGGCATCACAGATCAAGCACCAGAACAAACTTAGGTGAACAGTCAAGTACAACTCATTTAAAAGGAGTGACACTCCAGAGAAAACCCTTCTGCACCCAAAGACAAGGTGAGCAAAAATAACCTCCAGAGGGATGCCATGCACAGCACACGTAAACACCAAAATGCCCCATCAGCCCTGGTAAACCTTGGCTGTCTACCCAAATACAGAGGGAGGCTGACAGTGATCCTAGAAAGTTTTATTTCTGTTTTCGTCTTTGCTCTCAAGACTTAAAAGACTCCCGGGCTTAACTGGAACTTATATGAGACCTCACACTTACCACCTTCCAAAATCAGAATAATTAAGAATTCTCACAGATAATGAAACCCAAAGCCCTTTTTTACTAGTTTCAGTGAGAGACGGAAGATGCAGCTCTAGCTGACAAGTACTTTATCACCGATCCCATGCAGATTTTAAAATGTCACAAGGTACAACTGAATGAAAAACAAGGATGATGTGCTACAGGCTTTCACACAAATTATTTTTCTTACATTCTCAACTTTGAGAGTAAGCTTCTACCCAAAGGAAGTTGACGCAAAAAGACCCTTCTCCCCAAAGGTGGCTTATGGACAACTGCC